>NC_133330.1:190553752-190867304 GCF_042186555.1 Aquarana catesbeiana | reverse complement strand
CCCCAATTCACTCGTGAAGACTGAGGAGAAGAATAAATTCAATACCTCTGCCATCTCCCCATCCTTTGTAACCATATGTCCTTCCTCATTCTTTATGGGGCCAATATGGTCTGTCCTCCCTTTTTTACTGTTTACATACTTAAAGAATTTCTTGGGATTTTTTTTGCTCTCCTCCGCTGTGTGTCTTTCATGTTCTATCTTAGCCGTCCTAATTGCACCCTTACATTTCTTATTGCATTCTTTATAAATTCTGAATGCTGTGGATGATCCCTCAACCTTGTATTTTTTGAAGGCCTTCTCCTTTGCTTTTATATGCATTTTTACATTGGAGTTAACACTAAATTTGTCTTCAAGAAACAAGCTATTTAGAGAGATATCACAACAAATTCAACTAGGAGAGTAGTTGATAGAGCTGAAGAGAACAGGGATAATTTAAGAGTCAAGGAGTATATAGTGGTAGCCTGGAAAATAACTGCTCCCTGTATATCAACTACTGTACCTTCAACAAAAGAACTATCCCTTATCAGTACTCAACTCTGTGAATAGAAGATGCTCTGCCTGTCTGGGAGAAATGTGTGTTGGACCTAAGGAGTGGATATCATCAGATTCCCATGCAACCAGAAGATCAGGAGAAGACCACTTTCATCTGTCTTTTGGGGTTTTACTATTTTTTTTTTTCATTTTGCCCAAGGTACAGTATGTTGAGAGCCCCCATTACCAAGAAATCACAGTTGGTAAAATGAATGAACATACAGATCAAGTGAAACATTGTTATCCTAATAAATGTAGACATAAAAACAATTGATGAAAGACAATAGTTCCGCGCTTAGGAGGAGAAAAAAAGGAACTGCAGCCCCCCCGACACAGAATATCACCTAAGTGAAATTCTAATCAGACAGAATTCTATAATGGGGGAATCGGCGCTGTTCAACCACATATGCACTGGATAATGATCACAAATATATAAGTGTAAAAATGATACCCCATGCCAGTGTGTGTCACTCTGTCCGAATTCCAATATACTGTGTTCCCGCGCTCCGGCCGCCATGTTCAGTCTCAGGCTGGGCGGCCAGCGCCCCGTGATTGGGCAAATGGGGTCATGTGCAGACAGGCTGGCCTGTCTGTGATCGCGGATGGCACATGCGCAAAGGTTGCTCCTAGAGTGCCGCCTCCCCCTTGATGTGACTCGCCGCCTTCTCCTCCTCCTCCTCTCCTCCAAATCTCTGATCATTTCCTGTTGATAGATGTGTGGGGTAAATCCGCGCAATGAATTAAGTATTTTGTGGTGGATATGGCTGCTGCCACTACAAATACAATACTACCTAAGTGGAAAGTATTAGAAAATGGTAAAAAAGCAGGAGTAATATGGCGCTGCCCTTATGGAGACAAAAAGGATTTTTTCTCTTTATAGTGAACAGTAGCTCTATGTGTTACCTAGTGTCCATAGTTCCTAAAGTATTACTTCAAAAAGCTGTGTGTGCCAAAGAATAAATAAATAAATTCTGTGACTAGTGCTGGACTCTTGCTATTAACCACTTGCCGACCGCCGCACGACTATATACGTCGACAGAGCGGCACGGGCAGGCAAAAGGACGTATATGTACGTCCTTGCCTGCCCGCGGGTGGGGGGTCCGATCGGACCCCCCCCCGGTGCCAGCGGCGGTCGGCAAATCTCCCCCGGCGATCGGAGGTGAGGGGGAGGCCATCCATTCGTGGCCCCCCCTCGCGATCGCTCTCAGCCAATGGGATCATTTCCCTGCCTCTGTATTGTACACAGAGGCAGAGGAAATGATGTCATCTCTCCTCGGCTCGGTATTTTCCGTTCCGGGCCGAGGAGAGAAGACTGCAATGTAAGTGCACCAACACACTACACACAGTAGAACATGCCAGGCACACTAAACACCCCGATCCCCCCCCCGATCGCCCCCCGATCCCCCCCCAATCACCCCCCCCCCCCCCTGTCACAAACTGACACCAGCAGGTTTTTTTTTTTTTTTTTTTTCTGATTACTGTATTGGTGTCAGTTTGTGACATTTACAGTGTTAGGACAGTTAGTATTACCCCCCTGTAGGTCTAGGGTACCCCCCTAACCCCCCCTAATAAAGTTTTAACCCCTTGATCACCCCCCGTCACCAGTGTCGCTAAGCGATCATTTTTCTGATCGCTGTATTAGTGTCACTGGTGACGCTAGTTAGTGAGGTAAATATTTAGGTTCGCCGTCAGCGTTTTATAGCGACAGGGACCCCCATATACTACCTAATAAATGTTTTAACCCCTTGATTGCCCCCTAGTTAACCCTTTCACCACTGATCACTGTATAACTGTTACGGGTGACGCTGGTTAGTTTGTTTATTTTTTATAGTGTCAGGGCACCCGCCGAATAAAGATTTAGCCCCCTGATCGCCCGGCGGTGATATGCGTCGCCCCAGGCAGCGTCAGATTAGCGCCAGTAACGCTAACACCCACGCACGCAGCATACGCCTCCCTTAGTGGTATAGTATCTGTACGGATCAATATCTGATCTGATCAGATCTATACTAGCGTCCCCAGCAGTTTAGGGTTCCCAAAAACACAGTGTTAGCAGGATCAGCCCAGATACCTGCTAGCACCTGCGTTTTGCCCCTCCGCCCGGCTCGGCCCAGCCCACCCAAGTGCAGTATCGATCGATCACGGTCACTTACAAAACACTAAACGCATAACTGCAGCGTTCGCAGAGTCAGGCCTGATCCCTGTGATCGCTAACAGTTTTTTTGGTAGCGTTTTGGTGAAATGGCAAGCACCAGCCCCAGGCAGCGTCAGGTTAGTGCCAGTAGCGCTAACACCCACGCACGCACCGTACACCTCCCTTAGTGGTATAGTATCTGAACGCATCAATATCTGATCCGATCAGATCTATACTAGCATCCCCAACAGTTTAGGATTCCCAAAAACGCAGTGTTAGCGGGATCAGCCCAGATACCTGCTAGCACCTGCGTTTTGCCCCTCCGCCCGGCCCAGCCCAGCCCACCCAAGTGCAGTATCGATCGATCACTGTCACTTACAAAACACTAAACGCATAACTGCAGCGTTCGCAGAGTCAGGCCTGATCCCTGCGATCGCTAACAGTTTTTTTGGTAGCGTTTTGGTGAACTGGCAAGCACCAGCCCCAGGCAGCGTCAGGTTAGTGCCAGTAGCGCTAACACCCACGCACGCACCGTACACCTCCCTTAGTGGTATAGTATCTGAACTGATCAATATCTGATCTGATCCGATCAGATCTATACTGGCATCCCCAGCAGTTTAGGGTTCCCAAAAACGCAGTGTTAGTGGGATCAGCCCAGATACCTGCTAGCACCTGCGTTTTGCCCCTCCGCCCGGCCCAGCCCAGCCCACCCAAGTGCAGTATCGATCGATCACTGTCACTTACAAAACACTAAACGCATAACTGCAGCGTTCGCAGAGTCAGGCCTGATCCCTGCGATCGTTAACAGTTTTTTTGGTAGCGTTTTGGTGAACTGGCAAGCGCCAGCGGCCTAGTACACCCCGGTCATAGTCAAACCAGCACTGCAGTAACACTTGGTGACGTGGCGAGTCCCATAAGTGCAGTTCAAGCTGGTGAGGTGGCAAGCACAAGTAGTGTCCCGCTGCCACAAAGAAGACAAACACAGGCCCGTCGTGCCCATAATGCCCTTCTTGCTGCATTCGCCAATCCTAATTGGGAACCCACCGCTTCTGCAGCGCCCGTACTTCCCCCATTCACATCCCCAACCAAATGCAGTCGGCTGCATGAGAGGCATTTTCTTTATGTCCTCCCCCTAGTACCCCTACCCAACGAACCCTCCCAAAAAAGATGTCGTGTCTGCAGTAAGCACGGATATAGGCGTGACACCCGCTATTATTGTCCCTCCTGTCCTGACAATCCTGGTCTTTGCATTGGTGAATGTTTTGAATGCTACCATTCACTAGCTGAGTATTAGCGTAGGGTACAGCATTGCACAGACTAGGCACACTTTCACAGGGTCTCCCAAGATGCCATCGCATTTTGAGAGACCCGAACCTGGAACCGGTTACAGTTATAAAAGTTACAGTTACAAAAAAAGTGTAAAAAAAAAAAAAAAAAACACAAACAAAAATATAAAATAAAAAGTAATAGTTGTCGTTTTATTGTTCTCTCTCTATTCTCTCTCTCTCTATTCTCTCTATTGTTCTGCTCTTTTTTACTGTATTCTATTCTGCAATGTTTTATTGTTATTATGTTTTATCATGTTTGCTTTTCAGGTATGCAATTTTTTATACTTTACCATTTACTGTGCTTTATTGTTAGCCATATTTTTGTCTTCAGGTACAGCATTCACGACTTTGAGTGGTTATACCAAAATGATGCTTGCAGGTTTAGGTATCATCTTGGTATCATTCTTTTCAGCCAGCGGTCGGCTTTCATGTAAAAGCAATCCTAGCGGCTAATTAGCCTCTAGACTGCTTTTACAAGCAGTGGGAGAGAATGCCCCCCCCCCCCATCGTCTTCCGTGTTTTTCTCTGGCTCTCCTGTCTCAACAGGGAACCTGAGAATGCAGCCGGTGATTCAGCCAGCTGACCATAGAGCTGATCAGAGACCAGAGTGGCTCCAAACATCTCTATGGCCTAAGAAACCGGAAGCTACGAGCATTTTATGACTTAGATTTCGCCGGATGTAAATAGCGCCATTGGGAAATTGGGGAAGCATTTTATCACACCGATCTTGGTGTGGTCAGATGCTTTGAGGGCAGAGGAGAAATCTAGGGTCTAATAGACCCCAATTTTTTCAAAAAAGAGTACCTGTCACTACCTATTGCTATCATAGGGGATATTTACATTCCCTGAGATAACAGTAAAAATGATTAAAAAAAAAAAAATGAAAGGAACAGTTTTAAAATAAGATAAAAAAGCAAAAAAATAATAAAGAAAAAAAAAAAAAAAAAAAAAAAAAAGCACCCCTGTCCCCCCTGCTCTCGCGCTAAGGCGAACGCAAGCGTCGGTCTGGCGTCAAATGTAAACAGCAATTGCACCATGCATGTGAGGTATCACCGCGACGGTTAGATCAAGGGCAGTAATTTTAGCAGTAGACCTCCTCTGTAAATCTAAAGTGGTAACCTGTAAAGGCTTTTAAAGGCTTTTAAAAATGTATTTATTTTGTTGCCACTGCACGTTTGTGCGCAATTGTAAAGCATGTCATGTTTGGTATCCATGTACTCGGCCTAAGATCATCTTTTTTATTTCATCAAACATTTGGGCAATATAGTGTGTTTTAGTGCATTAAAATTTTAAAAAGTGTGTTTTTTCCCCAAAAAATGCGTTTGAAAAATCGCTGCGCAAATACTGTGTGAAAAAAAAAAATTAAACACCCACCATTTTAATCTGTAGGGCATTTGCTTTAAAAAAATATATAATGTGTGGGGGTTCAAAGTAATTTTCTTGCAAAAAAAAATAATTTTTTCATGTAATCAAAAAGTGTCAGAAAGGGCATTGTCTTCAAGTGGTTAGAAGAGTGGGTGATGTGTGACATAAGCTTCTAAATGTTGTGCATAAAATGCCAGGACAGTTCAAACCCCCCCCAAATGACCCCATTTTGGAAAGTAGACACCCCAAGCTATTTGCTGAGAGGCATGTCGAGTCCATGGAATATTTTATATTGTGACACAAGTTGCGGGAAAGAGACAAATTTTTTTTTTTTTTTTTTTTTTTTGCACAAAGTTGTCACTAAATTATATATTGCTCAAACATGCCATGGGAATATGTGAAATTACACCCCAAAATACATTCTGCTGCTTCTCCTGAGTACGGGGATACCACATGTGTGAGACTTTTTGGGAGCCCGAAAACCAAGCACCGCCTTCAGGCTTTCTAAGGGCGTAAATTTTTGATTTCACTCTTCACTGCCTATCACAGTCTCGGAGGCCATGGAATGCCCAGGTGGCACAAACCCCCCCCAAATGACCCCATTTTGGAAAGTAGACACCCAAAGCTATTTGCTGAGCGGTATAGTGAGTATTTTGCAGACCTCACTTTTTGTCACAAAGTTTTGAAAATTAAAAAAAGAAAAAAAAAATTTTTTTTTTTGTCTTTCTTCATTTTCAAAAACAAATGAGAGCTGCAAAATACTCACCATGCCTCTCAGCAAATAGCTTGGGGTGTCTACTTTCCAAAATGGGGTCATTTGGGGGGGGTTTGTGCCACCTGGGCATTCCATGACCTCCGAAACTGTGATAGGCAGTGAAGAGTGAAATCAAAAATGTACACCCTTAGAAATCCTGAAGGCGGTGATTGGTTTTCGGGGTCCCGTACGCGGCTAGGCTCCTAAAAAGTCCCACACATGTGGTATCCCCATACTCAGGAGAAGCAGCAGAATGTATTTTGGGGTGCAATTCCACATATGCCCATGACCTGTGTGAGCAATATATCATTTAGTGACAACTTTGTGCAAAAAAAAAAAAAATAAATAAATAAATTGTCACTTTCCCGCAACTTGTGTCAAAATATAAAATATTCCATGGACTCAACATGCCTCTCAGCAAATAGCTTGGGGTGTCTACTTTCCAAAATGGGGTCATTTGGGGGGGGTTTGTGCCATCTGGGCATTTTATGGCCTTCAAAACTGTGATAGGTAGTGAGGAGTAAAATCAAAAATGTACGCCCTTAGAAATCCTGAAGGCGGTGATTGGTTTTCGGGGCCCCGTATGCGGCTAGGCTCCCAAAAAGTCCCACACATGTGGTATCCCCATACTCAGGAGAAGCAGCTAAATGTATTTTGGGGTGCAATTCCACATATGCCCATGGCCTGTGTGAGCAATATATCATTTAGTGACAACTTTTTGTAATTTTTTTTTTTTTTGTCATTATTCAATCACTTGGGACAAAAAAAATGAATATTCAATGGGCTCAACATGCCTATCAGCAATTTCCTTGGGGTGTCTACTTTCCAAAATGGGGTCATTTGTGGGGGTTTTGTACTGCCCTGCCATTTTAGCACCTCAAGAAACGACATAGGCAGTCATAAATTAAAGGCTGTGTAAATTCCAGAAAATGTACCCTAGATTGTAGGCGCTATAACTTTTGCGCAAACCAATAAATATACACTTATTGACATTTTTTTTACCAAAGACATGTGGCCAAATACATTTTGGCCTAAATGTATGACTAAAATTGAGTTTATTGGATTTTTTTTAGAACAAAAAGTAGAAAATATCATTTTTTTTCAAAATTTTCGGTCTTTTTCCGTGTATAGCGCAAAAAATAAAAACGGCAGAGGTGATCAAATACCATCAAAAGAAAGCTCTATTTGTGGGAAGAAAAGGACGCAAATTTCGTTTGGTTACAGCATTGCATGACCGCGCAATTAGCAGTTAAAGCGACGCAGTGCCAATTTTTAAAAAGTGCTCTGGTCAGGAAGGGGGTAAATCCTTCCGGGGCTGAAGTGGTTAAAGGTGAAATTGCAACATAAGGTGCTTCAATTGTTCAACAAAAGTGCATTATGCATTAGGTATATTGTTGTGGATATGGCTGCTGCCTCTATAGATACAATACCACCTAAGTGGGAAGTATTAGAAAATGGTAAAAAAGCAGGAGTAGTGTGGCGCTGGCTTTATGGAGACAAATAGGATTTTTTCTTTATAGTGAGCGATAGCTCTATGTGTTACCTAGTAAAGTATTACTTCTAAAACCTGTGTATGCCAAAAAATTAAATAAAATCTGTGACTGGTGCTGGATTCTTACTATTAAAGGTGAATTTGCAACGTATGGTGCTACAATTATTCAACAAAAGTGCATAGTGCAAAATAAAGTGACCAGTGCTTAAATCATACAAATTCATACAAAATTGTGCAAATTATCCATCATAAATAGTGACTGATGTGTTATAACCAGTATTAATTGGATAGGAAAAGTTCCGTTTGTGAGAAAAAAGTTATTTTTTGGAGTGTTTTGAGGTGTTCAATCTCTGAGGGTCAAATATCTGTAGGAAAACTTCTTATCCAGGTGCTGGTTCTTTGATTAGTGCCTTATCTGCATGCTCTGACAATGCTTGCACTCACCGGATTTTTCTTTCCCCTGCAGAGGTATAGGCGGTCACAGTGTCTGCCACTGTGTAGCAATCAAGGATGTCTCCCAAACTTTACTTGCATGTTGTGGTATGGTATTTACATGTAAAGGAAAGAAGGGATGCCCATCGCGTAAAACCATAAGAGAACTTTTATTAAAGCTTAATAAATATATGTACTCACATTTCAAATGAAAAAAACAAGCATAAGAAAAGTTAGTGAATTCCCTTTGTTAGAAGTGCTGCAAGACGTTCATAGCCCGCCCTACGCGCGTTTCTTCGTCAGACTTCTACTGGGGCGATCATCCTGCTGTACCTCCTGAGTTTAAATAGTGTGGCCCATAATAGGTGCAATTATTAATGGGTCGGCGGCCATTTTTGCTGAGGTTTTAAGGACCAAAGCCTAATGGGCTTGTCCATTGAGTTGTTATAGCGGCCATTTTCTTGGGGATATTGTGGACCGAAGCCTAATGGAATTGTCCATTGGCTTCTTATGGTGGCCATTTTCTTAGGGATATTGTGGACCGAAGCCCGGGTAGCGCGCATGCGCTTTGGTGTTAGTAAGGGAACGTGAGGTCCGAGTTATCTGCAAAGAACGTCACCGTTGACGCTCGGCCGCATTCTTTCTTTCCCCACTTCCTATTGAAATCTAAGCCGACTTCCGGGTCGGTGACTCCCCCCGGGCACTACTAATTGTTTTTTTTGGAAAAATGTATACACATACTGGTCCCACTATTACTCTGTATATTTGTCATAGCGGCCATTTTCTTGGGGATATTGTGGACCGAAGCCTAATGGAATTGTCCATTGGCTTCTTATGGCGGGCATTTTCTTGGGGATATTGTGGACCGAAGCCCGGGTAGCGCGCATGCGCTTTGATGTTATTAAGGGAACGTGAGGTCCGAGCTGTCTGCAAAGAACGTCACCGTTGACGCTCGGCTGCATTCTTTCTTTCACCACTTCCTATTGAAATCTAAGCCGGCTTCCGGTTGGTGACTCCCCCCGGGCAATACTAATTGTTTTTTTTGGAAAAATATATGCACATACTGGTCCCACTATTACTCTGTATTCTAATGGTTCAACATATGTTCCAGAGATTAACATTTTAAACATTGCAGTAGGACATATAAAGAAAATTGAAAATAAAATTAAAATTGAAATAAAAATAAGAAAATGAATATAAAAATAAATGTGATAATTTAAATATTATATGTATATAACATGTATATAACCAGGGGAGGTATCCTTATATCACTTTTACTTCATTATTTATTTATATATGTATATGTATTTTAAAACTATGGTTGTTAGACTGTGTTCTATGGCTAAAAGCAATAATGAGTACTACATTCGATAGGGAAGAAAGTGTGTATATTACACATGGTCTATATATAGTTGGGGGCTTCATATTCTTTTCTGTATATGTACTCCAAAGTGACCTTAATTTGGATTGGAGTAAGAATTGGAAAAATTTCTTAGGAAGTCAGAATACATGTTTCAGATCTCATAGACGATAAAATAGACGATAAAAAATATAAATATGATTAAAACGTTAAAGAGTCCTAAAAATGCTAAAAGTTATGATTCTAGAAATTTGTAAGGAAACAATTTAGATCCACGTCTACGACAGCTCGGACCTCACGTTCCCTTAATAACATCAAAGCGCATGCGCGCTACCCGGGCTTCGGTCCACAATATCCCCAAGAAAATGCCCGCCATAAGAAGCCAATGGACAATTCCATTAGGCTTCGGTCCACAATATCCCCAAGAAAATGGCCGCTATGAAAAATATACAGAGTAATAGTGGGACCAGTATGTGTATACATTTTTCCAAAAAAAACAATTAGTAGTGCCCAGGGGGAGTCACCGACCCGGAAGCCGGCTTAGATTTCAATAGGAAGTGGGGAAAGAAAGAATGCGGCCGAGCGTCAATGGCGACGTTCTTTGCAGATAGCTCGGACCTCACGTTCCCTTACTAACACCAAATTGCATTTGCGCTACCCGGGCTTCGGTCCACAATATCCCCAAGAAAATGGCCGCCATAAGAAGCCAATGGACAATTCCATTAGGCTTCGGTCCACAATATCCCCAAGATAATGGCCGCTATAACAACTCAATGGACAAGCCCATTAGGCTTCGGTCCTCAAAACCTCAGCAAAAATGGCCGCCGACCCATTAATAATTGCACCTATTATGGGCCACACTATTTAAACTCAGGAGGTACAGCAGGATGATCGCCCCAGTAGAAGTCTGACGACGAAAAGCGCGTAGGGCGGGCTACGAACGTCTTGCAGCACCTCTAACAAAGGGAATTCGCTAACTTTTCTTATGCTCGTTTTTTTTCATTTGAAATGTGAGTACATATGTTTATTAAGCTTTAATAAAAGTTCTCTTATGGTTTTACGCGATGGGCATCCCTTCTTTCCTTTACATGTAAATACCATACCACAACATGCAAGTAAAGTTTGGGGGACATCCTTGATTGCTACACAGTGGCAGACACTGTGACCGCCTATACCTCTGCAGGGGAAAGAAAAATCTGGTGAGTGCAAGCATTGTCAGAGCATGCAGACAAGGCACTAATCAAAGAACCAGCACCTGGATAAGAAGTTTTCCTACAGATATTTGACCCTCAGAGATTGAACACCTCAAAACACTCCAAAAAATAACTTTTTTCTCACAAACGGAACTTTTCCTATCCAATTAATACTGGTTATAACACATCAGTCACTATTTATGATGGATAATTTGCACAATTTTGTATGAATTTGTATGATTTAAGCACTGGTCACTTTATTTTGCACTATGCACTTTTGTTGAATAATTGTAGCACTATACGTTGCAAATTCACCTTTAATAGTAAGAATCCAGCACCAGTCACAGATTTTATTTAATTTTTTGGCATACACAGGTTTTAGAAGTAATACTTTACTAGGTAACACATAGAGCTATCGCTCACTATAAAGAAAAAATCCTATTTGTCTCCATAAAGCCAGCGCCACACTACTCCTGCTTTTTTACCATTTTCTAATACTTCCCACTTAGGTGGTATTGTATCTACAGATTTTATTTATTTATTCTTTGGCACGCACAGCTTTTTGAAGTAATACTTTAGGAACTATGGACACTAGGTAACACACTAGGTAACACATAGAGTTACTGTTCACTATAAAGAGAAAAAATCCTTTTTGTCTCCATAAGGGCAGCGCCATAATACTCCTGCTTTTTTACCATTTCCCTGTTGAGGCAGCCAGTCTGTCAGTGTGGCAGAGCAGAGGAAGAGTGGATCGAAAGACATGGATGGAAGACAAAAATCAGGTGAGACTCCCTCATGAGAGTCGAGTCATGTTGCTGGCCTGGGGGAGTGGACATGATCTGGGGAGAGGAGGTAGCCAGCAAGAGAGAGAGTAAACAAGCAGAGTCATGCCATGTAGTAGTAGGAATACTATAGGTAAGTCAGTGCAGTGTAGTGGGTAGTGCAGTGGTCAGTGCAGTGGGTAGTATAGTGGTCAGTGTAGTGGGAAGTGCAGTGTAGTATAGTGGGTGGTGTAGTTGTCAGTGTAGTGTAGTGGCCAGTGTAGTGTAGTGGGTAGTGTAGTGGAGGGTAGTGGTCAGTGCAGTGTAGTGGTCAGTGAAGTGTAGTGGGTAGTGTAGTGTAGTGGGTAGTGTAGTGGGTAGTGTAGTGGTCAATGTAGTGTAGTGGACAGTGTAGGGGGTAGTGGTCAGTGCAGTGTAGTGGTCAGTGTAGTGTAGTGTAGTGGTCAGTAAAGTGGGTAGTGTAGTGGTCAGTGTAGTGTAGTAGACATTGTAGTATAGTGGTCAGTTCAGTGTAGTGTAGTGGGTAGTGTAGTGTAGTGGGTAGTGCAATGTAGTGGTCAGGATAGTGTAGTGTAGTGGTCAGTGTAGTGCAGTGGGTAATGCAGTGTAGTGGGTAGTGTAGTGTGTAGTGTAGTGGGTAGTGCAGTGTAGAGGTCAGTGTAGTGTAGTGGTCCATGTAGTGTAGTGGGTAGTGTAGTGGGTAGTGCAGTGTAGTGGTCAGTGTAGTTTAGTGGTCAGTGCAGTGTAGTGGTCATTGCAGTGAGTAGTGTAGTGGTCAGGGTAGTGTAGTGTAGTGGTCAGTGTAGTGTAGTGGGTAGTGCAGTGTAGTGGTCAGTGTAGTGTAGTGGTCAGTGTAGTGTAGTGGGTAGTGTACTGGGTATTGTAGTGTAGTGGTCAGTGTAGTGTAGTGGTCAGTGTAGTGGGTAGTGGTCAGTGCAGAGTAGTGGTCAGTGCAGTGTAGTGGTCAGTGTAGTGTAGTGGTCAGTGTCGTGTAGTGTGTAGTGTAGTGGTCAGTATAGTGTAGTGGTCAATGTAGTGGGTAGTGTCGTGTAGTGTGTAGTGCAGTGTTCAGTGTAGTGTAGCGGTTAGTGTAGTGTAGTGTAGTGGGTAGTGTAGTGTAGTGGTCAGTGTAGTGTAGTGGTCATTGTAGTTTAGTGTAGCGGGTAGTGTAGTGGGTAGTATAGTGTAGTGGTCATTGTAGTTTAGTGTAGTGAGTAGTGTAGTGTAGTGGTCATTGTAGTGTAGTGGTCAATGTAGTTTAGTGTAGTGGGTAGTGTACTGGGTAGTGCAGTGCAGTGGTCAGTGTAGTGTAGTGGTCAGTGCAGTGTAGTGGTCAGTGCAAAGTAGGGGTCAGTGTAGTGTAGGGGTCAGTGTAGTGTAGTGGTCAGTGTAGTGTAGTGGGTAGTGAAGTGTAGTGGGTAGTGTAGTGATCAATGTAGTGTAGTTGTCAGTGTAGTGTAGTGGGTAGTGATCCGTGCAGGGTAGTGGTCAGTGCAGTGTAGGGATGGGCTTTATGTTCAGGTCGAACATGAGTTCGATTCGAACATTGGCTGTTCGCCCGTTCGCCGAACAGCGAACAATTTGGGGTGTTCGCGCCAAATTCGCAAGTCGTGGAACACCCTTTAAAAGTCTATGGGAGAAATCGAAAGTGCTAATTTTAAAGGCTTATATGCATGGTATTGTCTTAAAAAGTGTTTGGAGACCCGGGTCCTGCCCCAGGGGACATGTATCAATGCAAAAAGAAGCTTTAAAAACGGCCATTTTTTTGGGAGCAGTGATTTTAATAATGCTTAAAGTGGAACAATAAAAGTGTAATATTCCTTGAAATTTCGTACCTGGGGGGTGTCTATAGTATGCCTGTAAAGGGGCGCATGTTTCCCGTGTTTAGAACAGTCTGACAGCAAAATGACATTTCTAAAGGGAAGAAAAAGTCATTTAAAAGTGCTAGAGCTAGTGCCGGCTATAATGATTTGTCAGGAAAAAAAGTCATTTAAAAGTGCTAGAGCTAGTGCCGGCTATAATGAATTGTTGGGAAAAAAAGTCATTTAAAAGTGCTAGAGCTAGTGCTGGGTATAATGAATTTTTGGGAAAAAAAGTCATTTAAAAGTGCTAGAGCTAGTGCCGGCTATAATGAATTGTCGGTTCGGCAATACACATAAAAATTCATTGATAAAAACAGCATGGAATTTCCCCACAGGGGAACCCCGAACCAAAATTTAAAAAAAAAATGCGTGGGGGTCCCCCTAAATTCCATACCAGGCCCTTCAGGTCTGGTATGGATATTAAGGGGAACCCCGCGCCAAAACTGAAAAAAAAATGGCGTGTGGGTGCCCCTCAAAATCCATACCAGACCCTTCAGGTCTGGTATGGATTTTAAGGGGAACCCTGCGACAAAATTACAAAAAAAAATTTAAAAATCCATACCAGACCCTTATCCGAGCACGCAACCTGGCAGGCCGCAGGAAAAGAGGGGGAGATGAGAGAGCGCCCCCCCCCCTCCTGAACTGTACCAGGCCACATGCCCTCAACATTGGGAGGGTGCTTTGGGGTAGCCCCCCAAAGCACCTTGTTCCCATGTTGATGGGGAGAAGGGCCTCATCCCCACAACCCTTGCCCGGTGGTTGTGGGGGTCTGCGGGTGAGGGGGCTTATCGGAATCTGGAAGCCCCCTTTAACAAGGGGACCCCCAGATCCTGGCCCCCCCCCTGTGTGAAATGGTAACTGGGTACAAATGCACCCCTACCATTTCACAAAAAATGTGTGAAAATGGTAAAAATAAGACACTAAACGCCTAGGGACATGTCCTTTATAAAAAAATTAAATTAATTAAAAAAATAAAACTGCCCCACGGAGTCTTCTTCTTCTCGCGTTCCGACGGACCGAAAAAGAAAAAAAAAAGCCGCAAGCCGCCTACGATCTGCCTCCATGGGAGGCACTCGCCGTAATGACGGGCCTCTCAGGTGACAGTTCTTTTATAAGTGATGGCGGAGCCACACAATGTCATCGGCGGGTGACCCTACCCACCTCTGACATAAGGGGATATCCCTATGGCTTTCCCGTAGCGTCAGAGGGGGGCGGGGTCACTCAGTTACGTAACCAGGTGGCCCGCCCCCTCTGACGCTACGGAAAAGCCATAGGGATAGCCCCTTATGTCAGAGGGGGCGGGGTCACCCGGCGATGACAACGTGTGGCTCCACCCTCACTTATAAAAGAACTGTCACCTGAGAGGCCCGTCATTACGGCAGGTGCCTCCCATGGAGGCAGATCTTAGGCGGCTTGCGGCTTTTTTTCTTTTTTTTTTCTTTTTCGGTCCGTCGGAGTGGGAGAAGAAGACTCTGTGGGACAGTTTTATTTTTTTAATAAATGACTTGTCCCATGGCATGTAGTGTCTTTTTTTTTTACCATTTTTACAAATTTTTTGTGAAATGGTAGGGGTATATTTGTACCCATTACCATTTCACATGGGGGGGCGGGATCTGGGGGTCCCCTTGGTAAAGGGGGCTTCTAGATTCCGATAAGCCCCCCGCCCGCAGACCCCCCACAACCACCGGGCAAGGGTTGTGGGGATGAGGCCCTTCTCTCCATCAACATCGGGACAAGGTGCTTTGGGGGGGCTGCTACCCCAAAGCACCCTCCCAATGTTGAGGGCATGTGGCCTGGTATGAGTCAGGAGGGGGGACGCTCTCTTGCCCCCCCCTCTTTTCTTGTGGCCTGCCAGGTTGCGTGCTCGGATAAGGGTCTGGTATGGATTTTTGGGGGGACCCCACGCCATTTTTTTTAAATTTTGGCGCGAGGTTCCCCTTAAAATCCATACCAGACCTGAAGGGTCTGATATGGATTTTGAGGGGGATCCCCTGTGACGAACGTGGGTGTCAGATCCCTGCCCTCCTCGCTAACTTGCAACGAAGGACCGGCAAACCTCACACCACGCTGTCACTTACGTAACAATGCCACTCTCAGCTGCGCCCAGCGGGACCACAGTCTAGGTGCGAGCAGCCTGAGAGTGATTGTCACTGGGCTAATTACACAATTAACCCTTTAACTGCGACCACCCCCGTTTAAAAGACCGAGCCGGGGGAGACTCGTAATTTTAGCAATATCAATTATAATTTTAGAATAAGCGTCTGCCACACACACTGCCACCACAGACAGGTCTGCTCAGACCGTAGCGCCCTTCAAGAGGCAGCTTTATTTATAGCTTGCATTAAGAGCTTTAGAGACAAGGTTAACACTTTTCAACATAAGGGTTTATTATGAAAAGGTCAAAGTTGATGCAAATAAAACATTTACAGAAAAAAAGATGTTTCAAAAGATAAAGACAATATACAGCCACAAAGAAATAAGGTA
Organism: Aquarana catesbeiana; assembly: GCF_042186555.1. Lineage (NCBI taxonomy): Eukaryota > Metazoa > Chordata > Amphibia > Anura > Ranidae > Aquarana > Aquarana catesbeiana. Next base: position 190,851,590 of record NC_133330.1, on the reverse strand, counting down.
GAATTGGGAAGGCAGAATACTTGCAATTAATGTCCGAGGGTTGATCAGAGTTCGATCTATGAGCTAGGTAATCGGTTCTCAACTTGGCAGATGTTTCTTCTTGGATGGTAAAAGGAGAACTGACCATTGTCCTGGCATCTCCTCTTTTCTGTCAAATCAAAGGGGGTGTTGACAGCGACCAGTAGGGATGAGCCGAAACCCCCCCCTGTTCGGTTTGCACCAGAACTTGCGAACAGGCAAAAAATTTGTTCGAACACGCGAACACCATTAAAGTCTATGAGACACAAACATGAATAATCAAAAGTGCTAATTTTAAAGGCTTATATGCAAGTTATTATCATAAAAAGTGTTTGGGGACCTGGGTCCTGCCCCAGGGGACATGGATCAATGCAAAAAAAAGTTTTAAAAACGGACGTTTTTTTGGGAGCAGTGATTTTAATAATGCCACTGTAGCACCAATATTTAAAAAGGGCCCAAAATACATCCCTGGGAATTACAGACCAGTTAGCCTAACATCAATAATATGTAAACTCTTGGAGGGGATGATAAGGGACTATATACAAGATTTTAGTAATAAGAACGGTATCATTAGCAGTAATCAGCATGGATTCATGAAGAATCGTTCTTGCCAAACCAATCTATTAACCTCTATTAACCTTCTATGAGGAGGTGAGTTGCCATCTAGATAAAGGAAGGCCCGTAGACGTGGTGTATCTGGATTTTGCAAAAGCATTTGACACAGTTCCCCATAAACGTTTACTGTACAAAATAAGGTCCGTTGGCATGGACCATAGGGTGAGTACATGGATTGAAAACTGGCTACAAGGGCGAGTTCAGAGGGTGGTGATAAATGGGGAGTACTCGGAATGGTTTAGGGGTGGGTAGTGGGGTTCCCCAGGGTTCTGTGCTGGGACCAATCCTATTTAATTTGTTCATAAACGATCTGGAGGATGGGATAAACAGTTCAATCTCTGTATTTGCAGACGATACTAAGCTAAGCAGGGCAATAACTTCTCCGCAGGATGTGGAAATCTTGCAAAAAGACCTGAACAAATTAATGGGGTGGGCGACTACATGGCAAATGAGGTTCAATGTAGAAAAATGTAAAATAATGCATTTGGGTGGCAAAAATATGAATGCAATCTATACAATGGAGGGAGAACCTCTGGGGGAATCTAGGATGGAAAAGGACCTGGGGGTCCTAGTAGATGATAGGCTCAGCAATGGCAGGCAATGCCAAGCTGCTGCTAACAAAGCAAACAGAATATTGGCATGCATTAAAAGGGGGATCAACTCCAGAGATAAAACGATAATTCTCCCACTCTACAAGACTCTGGTCCGGCCGCACCTGGAGTATGCTGTCCAGTTCTGGGCACCAGTCCTCAGGAAGGATGTACTGGAAATGGAGCGAGTACAAAGAAGGGCAACAAAGCTAATAAAGGGTCTGGAGGATCTTAGTTATGAGGAAAGGTTGCAAGCACTGAACTTATTGTCTCTGGAGAAGAGACGCTTGAGAGGGAATATGATTTCAATTTACAAATACCGGACTGGTGACCCCACAATAGGGATAAAACTTTTTCGCAGAAGAGAGTTTAACAAGACTCGTGGCCACTCATTAAAATTAGAAGAAAAGAGGTATAACCTTAAACTACGTAGAGGGTTCTTTACTGTAAGAGCGGCAAGGATGTGGAATTCCCTTCCACAGGCGGTGGTCTCAGTGGGGAGCATTGATAGCTTCAAGAAACTATTAGATAAGCACCTGATTGACCACAACATACAGGGATATACATTGCAATACTGACACATAATCACACACATAGGTTGGACTTGATGGACTTGTGTCTTTTTTCAACCTCACCTACTATGTAACTATGTAATGCTTAAAGTGAAACAATAAAAGTGTAATATCCCTTTAAATTTCATACCTGGGGGGTGTCTATAGTATGCCTGTAAAGGGGCGCATGTTTCCCGTGTTTAGAACAGTCTGACAGCAAAATGACATTTCAAAGAAAAAAAAGTCATTTAAAACTACTCGCGGCTATTAATGAATTGCCGGTCCGACAATACACATAAAAGTTCATTGATAAAAACGGCATGGGAATTCCCCACAGGGGAACCCCGAACCAAAATTTAAAAAAAAAATGACGTGGGGGGTCCCCCTAAATTTCATACCAGGCCCTTCAGGTCTGATATGGATATTAAGGGGAACCCCGGCCAAAATTATTTTTAAAAAATGGCGTGGGGTCCCCCCTTAAAATCTATACCAGACCCTTCAGGTCTGGTATGGATTTTAAGGGGAACCCCGCGCCAATATTTAAAAAAAAAACGGCGTGGGGCCCCCCCAAAAATCCATACCAGACCCTTATCTGAGCAGGCACCCTGGCAGGCCACAGGAAAAGAGGGGGGGACGAGAGAGCGCCCCCCCTCCTGAACCGTACCAGGCCACATGCCCTCAACATTGGGAGGGTGCTTTGGAGTAGCCCCCCAAAACTCCTTGTCCCCATGTTGATGGGGACAAGGGCCTCATCCCCACAACCCTTGCGCGGTGATTGTGGGGTCTGCGGGCGGGGGGCTTATTGGAATCTGGAAGCCCCCTTTAACAAGGGGACCCCCAGATCCCGGCCCTCCCCCCTGTGTGGAATGGTAAGGGGGTACAAAAGTACCCCTACCATTTCACAAAAAAACTGTCAAAAATGTTAAAAATGACAAGAGACAGTTTTTGACAATTCCTTTATTTAAATGCTTCTTCTTTCTTCTATCTTCTATCTTCCTTCGGTTTATTCCTCCATCTTCTTCTTCTTCTGGTTCTTCTGGTTCTTCCTCCGGTGTTCTCGTCCGGCATCTCCTCCGCATCGTCTTCTTATCTTCTTCTCCTTGGCCCGCTCCGCATCCATGATGGCATGGAGGGAGGCTCCCGCTGTGTGACGCTTCTCTCTTCATCTTTTTCTTAATCTTTTCCTCTTCATCTTCTTCTCTTCATCTTCTTGTCTTCTTATCTTCTTCTCTTTGGGCCGCTCCGCATCCATGATGGCCATCCGGTGACCCCGCCCCCTCTGACACACGGGGACTTGACGGGGACTTCCCTGTGGCATTCCTCATGACGTCAGATGGGGCGGGGTTACAGAACGGGTGACACCGCCCCGTCTGACATCACGGGGAATGCCACAGGGAAGTCCCCGTGCATCAGAGGGGGCGGGGTCACCGGGGGCCCCGCCCCCCGTTATTTAAGAACTGTCAGAAGAGGAGAAGCGTCACACAGCGGGAGCCTCCCTCCATGCCATCATGGATGCGGAGCGGGCTGAAAAGAAGATGAAGTCAAGAAGATGAAGACAAGAAGATGAAGACAAGAAGATGAAGACAAGAAGATGAAGAGAAGAAGATGAAGAGGAAAAGATGAAGAAAAAGATGAAGAGAGAAGCATCACACAGCGGGAGCCTCCGTCCATGCCATCATGGATGCGGAGCAGCCCGAGGAGAAGAAGATAAGAAGACGCCACGGATGAGATGCCGGGCGAGAACACCGGAGGAAGAACCAGAAGAACCAGAAGAAGATGGAGGAAGAAACTGAGGGAAGATAGAAGATAGAAGAAAGAAGATAGAAGATAGAAGAAAGAAGAAGCATTTAAATAAAGGAATTGTCAAAAACTGTCTCTTGTCATTTTTAACATATTTGACAGTTTTTTTGTGAAATGGTAGGGGTAGTACCCCCTTACCATTTCACACGGGGGGGAGGGCCGGGATCTGGGGGTCCCCTTGTTAAAGGGGGCTTCCAGATTCCGATAAGCCCCCCACCCGCAGACCCCCACAACCACCGGGCAAGGGTTGTGGGATGAGGCCCTTGTCCCCATCAACATGGGGACAAGTTGTTTTGGGGGGCTACTCCAAAGCACCCTCCCAATGTTGAGGGCATGTGGCCTGGTACGGTTCAGGAGGGGGGGCGCTCTCTCGTCCCCCCCTCTTTTCCTGCGGCCTGCCAGGTTGTGTGCTCGGATAAGGGTCTGGTATGGATTTTTGGGGGGACCCCACGCCGTTTTTTTTTTATTTTGGCACAGGGTTCCCCTTAAAATGCATACCAGACCTGAAGGGCCTGGTATGGAATTTAGGGGGACCCCCCACGTCATTTTTTCTTAAATTTTGGTTCGGGGTTCCCCTGTGGGGAATTCCCATGCCATTTTTATCAATGAACTTTTATGTGTATTGGCAATTCATTAATAGCCGCGAGTAGTTTTACATTACTTTTTTTCGTTTGAAATGTCATTTTGCTGTCAGACTGTTCTAAACACGGGAAACATGCGCCCCTTTATAGGCATACTATAGACACCTCCCAGGTATGAAATTTAAAGGGATATTACACTTTTATTGTTTCACTTTAAGCATTATTAAAATCGCTGCTCCCGAAAAAACGGCCATTTTGAAAACTTTTTTTGCATTGATCCATGTCCCCCGGGGCAGGACCCAGGTCCCCAAACACTTTTTATGACAATACCATGCATATAAGCCTTTTAAATTAGCACTTTTGATTTCTCCCATAGACTTTTAAAGGGTGTTCCGCGGCATTCGAATTTGCCGTGAACACCCCAAATTGTTCGCTGTTTGGCGAACTGGCGAACAGCCGATGTTCGAGTCGAACATGAGTTCGACTCGAACTCGAAGCTCATCCCTAGTGACCAGTAACCAATCATCTGGTCATCTTGTTTAGGGGTTGGTTGCTGGGAGGTGTCTACACTCATGACCATGTCCCAGGTAGATTTTGTGATACATATTGATATATCTGCATCTATAGTGTTTACAGACTGCAAATATTCATATTATTATTCAACGTGAGATTTCCTTCAAAACAAATCTAAACATGCCATATCTATAATGTATAGCCTACTTAGGAGGAAAAAGGGGTACCAGTGGTTTCCCATATGACCTGACATAGGGGTGTCTGGACTTGAAACATTACAAATTATCTGAGGAAACAAAATATGTCCATATTATGGCTGTGCTATTACTAAGTCGGAAGTTATGAAACATGCTGACATTTCATACTTATTCCACTGTTTTAAGCTTGATGTGTATTCAAACATTTTACAACCGGGACCTGTTGGGTCTCTGAATGGAGAGGGTGACAGTTTTACGACAGGCCTGAACTGTCTGCCCTTTCAACAAGCTGTTTTTTAGTGACCTAGCCTGGTTCTGTTTTCTCTGTTGAGATAACCTTTTCTGTTGAACTTAAAAAGCTTTGAATTCTTAAGACAAGGGAGGAGGGAGTTCAGATTTCTCTGTAATGTACACGGTTAGCCAAGCTGTCATGGCTGCATTCCAAACATCATAGCAGCTAGCTACAGCGTTTCATGTCCAGTACGTGATATCGTTACACCCCGACGCCATTTTTTAAAAAAAATTTGGCCGGGGTTCCTCTTAATATCCATTCCAGACCTGAATATGGAATTTAGGGGGACCCCCACGCATTTTTTTTTTAAATTTTGGTTCGGGGTTCCCCTGTGGGGAAATTCCATGCTGTTTTTATCAATGAACTTTTATGTGTATTGCCGGACCGACAATTCATTATAGCCAGCACTAGCTCTAGCACTTTTAAATTACTTTTTTTTCCGACAATTCATTATAGCCGACACTAGCTCTGGCACTTTTAAATGACTTTTTTTCCCAGACAATTCATTATAGCCGGCACTAGCTCTAGCACTTTTAAATTACTTTTTTTCCCTTTAGAAATGTCATTTTGCTGTCAGACTGTTCTAAACACGGGAAACATGTGCCCCTTTACAGGCATAATATAGACACCCCCCAGGTATGAAATTTAAAGGAATATTACACTTTTATTGTTCCGCTTTAAGCATTATTAAAATCACTGCTCCTGAAAAAAATGGATGTTTTCAAAACTTTTTTTGCATTGATACATGTCCCCTGGGACAGGACCCGGGTCCCCAAACACTTTTTAAGACAAAACCATGCATATAAGCCTTTAAAATTAGCACTTTTGATTTTTTTATGTTCGTGTCCCATAGACTTTAACGGTGTTCGTGTGTTCGAACTAATTTTTTGCCTGTTCGCATGTCCTGGTGCGAACCGAACAGGGGGGGTGTTCGGCTCATCCCTAGTGCAGTATAGTGGTCAGTGTAGTGTAGTGGTCAGTGTAGTGGGTAGTGTCCTGTAGTGTGTAGTGTAGTGGCCAGTGTAGTGGGTAGTGTCCTGTAGTGTGTAGTGTAGTGGTCAGTGTAGTGTAGTGGTCATTGTAGTTTAGTGTAGTGGGTAGTGTAGTGTAGTGGTCAGTGTAGTGTAGTGGTCATTGTAGTGCACAGGTAGGTCATTGTAGTGGACAGGTAGGTTAGTGTAGTGGTCAGTGTAGGAATCCGGTATGTCAGTGTAGTGGACAGGTAAGTCAGTGCAGTGGTAAGTGTAGGAATCAGGTATGTCAGTGTAGTGGCCAGTATAGGAATCAGGTAGGTTAGTGTAGTGGTTAGGTAGGTCAGTCTAGGAATCAGGTAGGTTAGTGTAGTGGTCAGTGTAGGAATCAGGCTGGTCAGTACTACTGTACTAGTGGAAGGGACTCAGGGAGTGCTAAAAGTCTGCAGGTTAGGGGGCGAAAATTACTTACCCTGACTCGGGCGCTGACAACCCACGCTACGCCACTGGCAGACAAGATAATGACTTGGTTATTCACTGTCGCAGAGGCTGAATTCCTGCCCAGCATTATCAGTTAAAGTGTTAAAGCAGGGAGCTGCAGGGACTCATGGGGTGAGCAGTACCCTAGTGGCAGCCTAGGATCAGAAAAGACTATGTGGAACTAAAAATCCCAGAAAAATAGTGCCTGGGGAGGGATAATGATTTGTTCTACAGGTTATTTCTTTCCTTATTATGATTACAAATCTTTGTTTGGAGTGCTTTAATGTAGACTATGGGCCCCAATGCAGGCTGCCAACAGCTATTTACCACTGACATCTATGTGTAGCTTCCATATTTAGGACAGCCTCCTAAGTTAGGGCACAGGAGGTCTAAACATTTCCCTTAAACCAGGTTGTTGGGTACTTATCATGCATGATTCTGTAATGATCTTGTTTGCAGGTTGTGTTATTGTGTACACTGCTTATCATCTCTGTTTTTTACTATTTATTGGTATTGTTGTTTCTGTCTTACTCTGCTAGGCAATAGGCAACCCTTTTTTCAACCTTGGTGTGTCAGAGAGTATGGTACTGTCTAGTGGGTCGTTAACACCAGGATTACGGAAACCAAAACATCAGCAGCTTCTTTAGAGGAAAGCGATACAGTTACATATTTCAATACACTTGCCTTTTCCTCCCTTGGACCCTCTCTACCTGCAATGGACTGTGTTTTCAACCTATTTTCTCTAATTTTATTTTATTTGATTACAAGGAGAGCTCACAAACTTTCCCCTCCTTCTTAAAGTAGCCTTTGGTCCTTAAAGTGTCAAACAGGGACATGTACCCCAAGATCAGCTCCATCAGTCCAGAGCCTCTCACCATCACCTTCTCCATATCTTTACAGTATCTTCAAATTAAATATGGCTGTTTAGAAAGATTTCGTAAAGGGCACATACAGTATATCTATGATCAACGGTTGAAAAAAATGTATTCTTTGACAAAGTAATTTCAATAATTGTAATAAGCTCTAAAAAAATATTTTTCCCCCCAAAAGGAATATGTATGTAGGCAGAGAAACCAGTGATGGGATTTCCCAGCTAGAAATACAGCTCTTGCTGCAGAGATCTTAAGTGCATATTTTCTGGAGGATAAACTAAAAACAAAGCATCTTCCCAAAGCTTAAAAATCTTCAATTGGGTTCGCTGACAGTTTATTGTGTGCCTTTTCAAATCTTGTCTTTGTTATGGAAATCAAATGTGGTGACAAGGTGATTTTTGTGAATGATATTATTGCAAGGATGTCTTATTCTCAGTAGAAAGGCTGGAATGAATTTAGGAATAGAAAATTAAGAATTATTGGAGCTGTATAAAATAAAGTTTACAAACAACACAAAACTAAATAAGACTTACTAACCTACTAATTTACTAATATGCATATTTATTAAACATAATCTTCTACATTTTAAAATAATATACAAACCACCACCTAAGCACATATACAGTATATTAACAAGCATAAAAGAGCCTTAATTCAGTTTCTTTGAATTATGCATGCAAAAGTGTTGCATCTCAATAGAATGGAATATTAGGCTAAATGGACAAAAAATATATATTTTGTGTATACTTAGTAACCTTATTTATGTGTATTCTTTGTATGTAATAAATTGGGATAAGATTAAAAGCAATTTTGAACATCTATTGTTATACCAAAAACAACTCATTATACTTACTTTTGCATTCCCCTCTTGACACTTGTAGCCATGTGCCTTCTGAGCAGATCATTTTAATAGTCGCCCCATAGCGTGAATATCCAGGGCGGCAAGTATAATGTACTACATGTCCCATGGGAAATGATTCTTGTACCGAGGCCCCTAACAACTCCATATGTTCCAATCTTGGTGGAATTTTGCAACTACCTAGAAATAAATAAAAATACAGTTACTTTTTTTTTTAACCACTTGAAATCCAGAATTTTAACCCCCCCCCCTCCTGTTTAGGTAATTTTTTCAGTTCAGCACTCTGATACTTTGTTGGACAATTACTCAGCTATGCAACAGTGCAACTAAATTAATTTTATATCATTTTTTTAGTCAGATAAATCTTTCTTTTGGTGGTATTTATTCACTATAGGGATGAGCTTCGAGTTGGAGTCAAACGTAAGTTCGACTCAAACATCGGCCGTTCGACCGTTCGTCGAATTACGAACATTATGGGCCGTTCGCACCAAATTCCAGTGGTGCGTCACGGCCCATAATTCACTGCGGCATCGCAGTGCATTGCTGGCTGATGATTGGCCAAGCATGCACTATGACCCGCATGCTTTTGCCAATCACAGCGCGGTAAGAACGGAGAGCCATAATTGGCCAAAGGCAGGGTGGCTTTGGCCAATTATGCCTCGGGGGATTTAGTACACTCCCCACACTATGTAAGGCCGCCTGCACGTCGGCCCTGTGTAGTTTGTTCCGGTGTTGAGAGAGAGAGAGACAGTGTCATTTAGTGAGTCAGTTAGCTGCAGTCAGTGTATTGTGTATATATATGCATCCCAGGTGTTGTGTATATATATATATATATATATATATATATATATATATATATATATATATATACATACACACACACTGTATTCAGTTTAGCTAGATCCATTCCTGTTATTCTCTTCCTAATATACTTACAGGCAGGCAGCTGCAGTATTTACAGTCAGTGTACTGTATCCTGTGCACAGTGTGTGCAACTAAATCCTGTTGCACACATCCTGTGCAACTAAAGCTAACTGAAGAGAATTGCTGGTGTTCTCTTTCTAATAATTCCTTAGGCAGGCAGCTGCAGTATTTTCAGTCAGTGTATTGTGTATATATATATGCATCCCAGGTGTTATATATATATATATATATATATATATATATATATATATACACACTGTATTCAGTTTAGCTAGATCTGTTCCTGATCCCCAGTCAGGCGACCAAGAAAGTAGGGGCGTATTGGACTATTGCGGTACGGTACACATAACAATATAAAGAATATACCAATAATATAAAAAGTATAATCGATTTTATTGATGCACAAACCAATTCATGGTAATACATTACAGCGTAGTAAAAAATGAATAAAAATCAAGAACATTGGGGTCATGATTTTACAGTAAGACAGATCATCTCAGATATCGAATTCCTCGACTAGTTTCGCGGACATAACCGCTTCGTCAGGAGGGGATCTGAAGATGGTAAATTCTGACTAAACAGTCTAAACCTAACAATTGGGAAAAAGTACAATAAGATTTAACGGAAAAAAATATATAGAAATAATAATAAGACTGTGTTACAGCATCAAGGTTAAACCATATAATAAGATTTGCTGGGGGAAGGGACAAATCTGTTTACCCATGTCCCAGCAGACCCCAAGCGCAGGGCTCCTCCACCAAGGGTAATCTCCCACGGCGACCCGGGGGAGCTGCAAAGATGACGAGGATGGTATGGATAAATATAATTTTCCCTTCCCCCAGCAATTCTTATTATATGGTTTAACCTTGATGCTGTAACACAGTCTTATTATTATTTCTATATATTTTTTTCCGTTAAATCTTATTGTACTTTTTTCTATATATTTATATTTATTTCTATATATTTTTTTCCGTTAAATCTTATTGTACTTCTTACTGTAAAATCATGACCCCAATGTTCTTGATTTTTATTCATTTTTTACTACGCTGTAATGTATTACCATGAATTGGTTTGTGCATCAATAAAATCGATTATACTTTTTATATTATTGGTATATTCTTTATATTGTTATGTGTACCGTACCGCAATAGTCCAATACGCCCCTACTTTCTTGGTCGCCTGACTGGGGATCAGGCTCCCAATCTTGCTAATTATTGATTCCTGGATGATGGTACAAGTATTTTTGTTTACCTCAGTACTTTACCACAGAGGCCATACATTTATCTAGATCTGTTCCTGTTATTCTCTTCCTAATATACTTACAGGCAGGCAGCTGCAGTATTTTCAGTCAGTGTACTGTATCCTGTGCACAGTGTGCAACTAAAGCTAACTGCAGACAATTGCTGGTGTTCTCTTTCTAATAATACCTCAGGCAGGCAGCTGCAGTATTTTCAGTCAGTGTACTGTATCCTGTGCGCAGTGTGCAACTAAAGATAACTGCAGACAATTGCTGGTGTTCTCTTTCTAGTAATACTACAGGCAAGCGATTCAGCTAGCTGCAGTATAATCAGTATACATATACATCACATCTTTGTGCAGCTACATCTCACTGCAGGCCATTCCTTGTGTACCTATTCCAATACATCAAAGACAGTATGTCTGGAAGGCCAACAAGGAGAGGCAGACAGTCACAGGCCAATAAAAGAGGGCAAGCAGGCTCTGTGTCTAGAGGCAACAGTGCTGGTCGTAGACACGGTGCATCCTCATCAGCACGTGGCTGTGGGGCATGCTTGTCCTTTTTCTCAGCAGCTGGCCGTGTTAATCCACAACATTCCAAAAAGTTGGTAGAGTGGATGACCAAGCCGTCCTCATCCTCCTCAACCTCTGCCACCCAGGATACCTTGGCTGCCAATGCAGGTGCCAAAGCAGCCTATTCCTTGGACTTGAGGTCATCATCAGTTATTCCTTCCCTAGCCCCACAGATGGAGTCCCCCAAACTGTTCGACCACAGTGTCGGGTACATGCTGCAGGAGGATACGCAGCGTTTTGAAGGCTCCAATGATGGTACCCAGCTTGAAGAAGGCAGTAACGTGAGCCCAGAGAGAGGGGTTGCCCAAGAAGGACAACAAACTGGCAGTCATGTTCCCCCAGCTGCAGTATACTGCCAGGTTTGCTCCAGTGACGAGGAGGGAGGGGATGATGAGCTCACTGACTCTACGTGGGTGCCTGATAGGAGAGAGAAGGAGGAGGCGGAGGAGGAGGAGGAGGAGGCACATCTCCAACGAGGCAGGATGCCCTCCAGGGGCCAGCTTAAGGGCAGCCAACCGACTGCATCACACCGCAGAACTCCGCAAGTGCAGGGTGCTGGTGACTCCGCGCGTTATTCCAAAAGTTCTTTGGTGTGGGCCTTTTTTGAGACGTGTGCAGCAGATCGCACCGTTGCTATTTGCAACATATGTCTGAACCGTAACAAGCGTGGACTAGACAGCAAGCGCTTGGGCACCACATGCTTAATCAGACATATGTCGAGCTCCCATGCAGCCCGTTGGCAACACTACCTAAAAGACCCACACCAAAGAACAAGGCGGACCTCTCCTTGCTCCTCCTCATCAATTGGGATCTCCAACCCCACTATACCTTCAGTCCTCTCAGCACTGAGAGGAATGAAGGTGTAGAATTAGGTGAGCCACTGCCAAGTACTTGCGGGCAATCTGCTATCATTACACCAACGTCCGATTCTAGCAGGCAGATTTCCCTACCCCAGTTGCTCCACCGGCAAAAGAAGTTCGCTCCCAGCCATCCACATGCCCAGCGGTTGAATGCTAGCTTGGCTGAATTGCTAGCACTTCAACTGCTGCCTTTTCAGTTGGTAGACTCTGCCCCCTCTTGTGAGTTTGTGGAATGTGCGGTACCTCAGTGGCAGGTTCCCAAACGCCACTTTTTTTCACAGAAGGCGATTCCAGCACTTAACCGGCATGTGGAAGGCAATGTCCATGCCTCGCTGGACAGGGCGGTCAGTGGTAAGGTGCATATTACTGCTGACTCATGGTCCAGCAGGCATGGACAGGGACGTTACCTATCCTTCACCGCGCACTGGGTGACTCTGCTGGCAGCTGGGAAGGATGCAGGACAGGGTGCAGTAGTGTTGGAGGTTGTTCCACCACCACCCCTCCAAAATTCTACTAGTGGTGATTCTGCCACACCTCTCTCCTCCACCCCCTCCTCTTCTTCTTCCTCCATGGCCTCTTCCTGTGCTGATTTGTCCTCGGAACCAGCGGTGCTCCGTAAGCGTTCAAGGGGCTATGCAAGCACGCAGGCAAAAAGATGCCATGCGGTGCTTGAGCTGGTGTGCTTGGGGGAAAGGAGCCACACTGGGGCAGAGATCTGTCAGCTCTGCAGGGGCAGGCTCAGAGTTGGTTGATGCCATGCCAGCTTAAGCCAGCAATGGTGGTTTGCGACAATGGCACCAACCTCCTCTCTGCCCTCCGACAGGGACAATTGACCCATGTGCCCTGTTTGGCTCACGTTCTTAACTTGGTGGTGTAGCGGTTCTTGGGCAGGTACCCGGGCTTACAGGATGTCCTGAGGCAGGCCAGGAAAGTGTGTGTGCATTTCCGCCGGTCATATAATGCCAGTGCTTGGCTGGCTGACCTCCAAAAGGAATTTAACCTGCCCAAAAACTGCCTCATCTGTGACATGCCCACCAGGTGGAACTCAACGTTGGCCATGCTACAGCGGCTCCTCACATAGCAGAGGGCCATCAATGAGTACCTGTGCGACTTTGGCACCAAGACAGGATCAAGGGAACTTGTTTTTTTCCCCACGCCAGTGGGCCATGATCAGGGATGCATGCACTGTCCTATCACCATTTGAGGAGGCCACGAGGATGGTGAGCATTGACAGTGCATGCATCAGTGACACTGTCCCTCTTGTCCACCTGTTGGAGCACACGCTGCATGGAATAATAGACGGGGCACTTGAGGCAGAACAGAGGCAGGAAGAGGACTTCCTTACCTCTCAAGGCCCCCTTTATCAAGACAGTGTTCCTGCGTGCCCGCTGATCACACAGGAAGAGGAGGAGGAGGACTGTGTCAGCATGGAGGTGGGACCTAGCACTCAGCATCAGCAGCAGTCTTCAAGGGATCATTTAAAGTCCGAAGAAACCCATGGACTTGTATGTGGCTGGGAGGAGGTGGCTGCGGATCATGTCCTCCTTAGTGACCCAGAGGACTCTGGACCGAATGCCTCAGCAAACCTATGCTGCATGGCCTCCCTTGACATGCAAAGCCTGCGGAAGGAGCCTTGTATTCGTGGTATCAAGGAGAGGGATCATTACTGGCTGGCAACCCTCCTTGATCCACGTTACAAGGGTAAGGTTGCGGACCTTATCTTGCCATCGCAGAGGGAGCAGAGGATGAAACATCTTCGGGAGGCCTTGCAGAAAGATTTGTGCAATTTGTTTTTCCAGATCCTGGGAGGTTACAATTTCCTGGTCCTCCTGGACAACGTGTTGCTGAAGCTTCAATCAGCCACAGAAGGAGCGGTGGAGAAGGTGGCCGTCTGACCGATGCGTTCAGACAACTTTTTAGTCCGCAGCCCCAAGGTATGATCGGTTCCAGCAGCCATCGCCAGCGTCTGATTCACATGGTGTAGGAATACCTAGGAGCAAGATCAGACTTGGACACCTTTCCCACCGAAAATCCTCTGGGTTCCTGGGTCTTGAGGATGGATCACTGGCCAGAGCTTGCACAGTATGCAATTGAGCTACTGGCCTGTCCTGCATCCAGAGTTCTTTCGGAACGCACATTCAGTGCTGCTGGAGGCTTTGTAACCGATCACAGGGTACGCCTGTCCACCAAATTGGTCGATCGGCTGACCTTCATAAAAATGAATCAGTCTTGGATCACCAGCTACCAAGCACCTGATGCTGATGTAACCGAATAATTTTTTTTTTAATGTGAGATCCCTTCAACACTGCCTATGCTGATGCTGAATGACTATCCTGTTATGCTTAGTGACAATCCTCTTCCTCCTCAATGTTCATGCTGATAGCTTGTAAGAACATTTTTGGTTCTGGGCACCGCCACCAGTGGCTAAGGCCCAATTTTTCTGCCCCTATTTAAAAGGAGAGTGTAATTACAATTTTTGATGCAATACTTTGCAGCAGGGCTCATTCCTGCACTCCAACTAGAGTATCTGTGAGGGGTTGCAGTGTTGTGGCACCAGCACCAGTGCCCAAGGCCCAATTTTTCTGCCCCTGTTTAACAGGGGCATGTAATTACAATTCTTGATCTAATATTTCACAGCAGGGCCCATTCCTGCGCCCACCAAGAGTAACTGTGAGGCTTTACAGTGTTGTGGCAACACCACCACCCCATCCACCACCAAAGGCACAATTTTTCTGACCCTGTTCAACAGGGGCATGTAATTACTTTTCTTGATCTAATATTTAACAGCAGGGCCCGTTCTGTGAGGCCTTATGCCCTGTACACACGGTCGGATTTTCAGACGGAAAAAGTGCGATCGGATTGTGTTGTCAGAAATTCCGATCGTGTGTGGGCTCCATCTGACTTTTTCCATCGGAATTTCCGACACACAAAGTTTGAGAGCAGGCTATAAAATTTTCCAACAACAAAATCCGATTGGTTAAATTCCAATTGTGTGTACACAAATCCGACGCACAAAGTGCCACGCATGCTCAGAATAAAATAAGAGACGAAAGCTATTGGCTACTGACCCATTTATAGTCCTGACATACGTGTTTTACATCACCGCGTTCAGAACGTTCGAATTTTCCGACAACTTTTGTGACCATGTGTATGCAAGACAAGTTTGAGCCAACGTCCGTCGGAAAAAATCCATGGATTTTGTTGTCAGAATGTCCGATCAATGTCCGATCGTGTGTACAGGGCATAACAGTGTTGTGGCAACACCACCACACCGTCCACCACCAAAGGCCCAATTTTTCTGACCCTGTTCAACAGGGGCATGTAATTACTATACTTGATCTAATATTTAACAGCAGGGCCCGTTCCTGCGCCCACCAAGAGTAACTGTGAGGGCTTACAGTGTTGTGGCAACACCAACACCTAAGGCCCAAATTTCTGCAGAGTATATAGGGCAGGCCCCTACTTTCAAACATCCAACTTACCAACGACTTCTACTTGCAAATGGAAGGAGACAACAGGAAGTGAAAGGAAATCTACCCCTAGGAAGGGAAATACTCTCCTGTAAGAGTTCCTTGTTTCACTAAAAACCCCAAATTTTCAAAATCCAATTGTCATTGGGACAGAAAGCGAGGTGAAATCTTCTGAACAGGTACACAGACAGCAAAACAAATGTTACAGGGGTGATAATCCTTCCCTATGTTTTCCAAAAAGCGTAAAAATAGATGTTTTGGCTGGAGCTACACGTAAAGAATGTACCAGTTCAAAATTACAAACAGATTCTACTTAAGACTAAACCTACAGTCCCTGTCTTGTTTGCACCGCCTGTATACTGCTGTTCAGAGTATGTAGGGCCTGGGGGCCCAACGCCTTTCCTTTTTTTTATTTGGGTGTGGGGTTCCCCCTAATATCCATACAAGACCCAAAGGGGCTGGTAATGGACGGGGGGGGGGGTTTCTCAATTATTTTCATCCATATGGCTGGGACCAGATATGACATTAAGGCCGCAAGCAGTTTTAAATGACTTTTTTTCCTTTAGAAATGTCATTTTGAGCAGGGACTGTTCTAAACACGGGAAACACGCGCCACTTTACAGGCATACTATAGACACCCTCAGGCATGACATTAAAAGGAATATTTCACTTTTATTTTTTCACTTTAAGCATCATTAAAATCACTGCTCCCGAAAAAACGGCCATTATGAAAACTTTTTTTTGCATTGATGCATGTCCCCTGTGGCAGGTCCCCAAACCCTTTTTAGGACAATAACTTGCATATTGGCCTTTAAAATTCGCACTTTTGATTTCTCACATTCGAGTCCCATAGACTTTAACGGGGTTCGAAAGTTCACACAAACTTTCGGTCCGTTCGAATGTTCTGATGCGAACCGAACCGGGGGTGTTTGGCTCATCCCTAATTCACTATCACCACAGGTTTTTTAATACATTTTTTACTATAAGAAATAAAAAAAGATAACACATTAAAAAAAAGTTTCCTTTAGTTTCTGTTACACAGTTTTGCAAATAAATAATCTCTCTTCACAAATTTAGCTCATAGTGTATTCTGCTACATTTGTTTGGTAAAAAGAAAATACATGTATATTATTTAGACTGCGTGAAAGTTAGTGAAAGTCTACAAACTATGGTATATACAATGTATATTTGAAATTTACCAAACCTAATGTTCTGACTGCCCATCTCATTTCTTGAGACCCTAAAATGCCAGGACAGTACAAACACCCCCAATGATTCCTTTTTAAAAAGTAGACACTCTAAGGTAAGAAGCATGCTGAGTTTTTGAAATTGTATTTGTTTGACACACTGTTTTCAAACTAATGTAAAAAATTATTTTTTCACAAAGTTGTCATTTTAACAAATTATTTCTCACACACAGCATAGGCATACATACAATCACACCCATATACATATTCTTTTTACTTCTCCCAAGTAGAGGGGATACTATGTAAGACTTTTTTGCTGCCTAAATGCACAGAGGGACCCAAAATCCAAGGAGCACCTCTCAAGCATTTAAGGGCATGCATTTCACTTCTGATTTCCTGACCACTTATCACAATTCTTGAGGCCTTGAGGTGCTAGGACAGGGAAAACACCCACAAAATGGCCATATTTTGCAAAGCAGACCCTCTGACATATTTACCGAGAGGCATGAGTAAAATGTATTGTTTATACAAAAGTTATAAATTTATAAGATATTTCTATCACATATTGTGGGCCTATTTAGAATTAAACCCAAAAACATATTCTGCTAGTCCTCTTGAGTATGGGGATACCACATGTGTGATACTTTTTCACAAATTTTAGACTAATTATGTACTTGTCACAGATCAGCTGCGGAGCTGATCTGTGTCTCACCTTTACTGCTGTAGGCCGGCTGGCACCTGTTGTTCTACTAGTTTGTGTTCAGCTCTGTGCACTCTGCAGCAATGGGTGTCGCTGGCCACACCTGTTGCCTAATATATGACTCCTTCCTGCTACTTCCTGTCCAGCCCCTCATGTGCTTCCCTATTTAAATCCCTTTCAAACCAGCTACTGGTTGCTTGAGCAACATTTGTTTCTGAGCTCCCTTCGTGTAACCTGCCTTAAACCTGACCTCTTGTGAACTGATCTCTTGTGTACCGATTCGGCTTGTTCTGATTACGTTGTCTGCAGCCCGCCCTGACCTTGGCTCGTTATCTGGCTCTCTTTTTGCTTCATCCATCCATCCTTGTCTGACAGTGTCTTTTGGCACTTCCCTAGCGAGCAGGGTGAACCCGGGGGTCGTGACCTGGGGTCAGCACGCAGCTAAGCCCAAACCCTCGTGAGGGAGTTCCTGGCAGAATACCGGCTGGCCCTTAGACTCCACGCCCTGTGGGGATCCCGTGTCACCTGCTCGCCTGTGGGCTCACTGTAAGTAGTACCGTGACAGTTTGCTCAAGCCATGAGCACCTCCGAGAAACGACCACTGACCGAGGATCAAATGCAACATCTAGTTCAGAGACTTAACTCCCAGCAAGCCAATCAAGAGCAAATATTGCTGGTTCTTCAGGATCTTGCCTCTCATCTGGATCGTCTGCAACTCCCGTTCCTGCTTCTGCTTCAGCTGCTCCCATGTTACCAGCTACATCTGGCAATCCCTGCCTGCATCTGCCGTAGTCACCTCATTTTTCTGGCAACCCTAAGGCTTGTCAGGGCTTCATTAATCAGTGTTCCATCCACTTTGAACGTTCCAGCCACCATTTTCCAACTTTCCAACTGATCGCACCAAAGTCGTATATCATTTCTCTCCTCTCCGGTGATGCACTAGCTTGGGCCTCCCCACTCTGGGAATCACACGATTCTATCACCTCCGACCTCCAGCACTTTTGGATGCATTCCGGAAAACTTTTGATGAGCCCAGCAGAGTGTCTTTGGCTGCTGGGGCCCTCCTTCGTCTTCGTCAGCAAGAAAGGGAGGGACTCAATTCTTAGAAGGACAGAGAGGGCAATCTGTAACAAAGACCTGAAGCACCGAACAGTATGCTGTCTACCGGGCGCTCTTGTTCGGCACATCACGGATCTGGTGGACAGATTACTGGGAGGGGCTGGGGAAGGCCCAGCTGTCATGGTTCACGTTGGCACCAATGACAAAGTCAGAGGCAGATGGAGTGTCATAAAGAACGATTTTATGGACTTAGGAGCTAAATTGAGCAAAAAGACCTCCAAGGTAGTATTCTCAGGAATCGAGCCACATCGTTCTGTGAGCATCGAGCCAGAGGGAGATTAGGGAAGTAAACAAGTGGCTGGTGGCTTTAGCCCAGCCTAGGCCTTTAAGCTTGCTGATGGCCACAATGGGAGCCGCTTTCAGATGGTGAAATATCGTCCTCTTAGACTCACGTCCAGCATCCACATTAGCACATAGCCCAGAAGAGAGAAAGACTGACCATAGTGTAGTAAATTCCAAACAGGTTTTAATATAAAAAAGTATTGCACTTACAATTAAGAGGCGAAAATATCGCATGTAAAGAGCCGGCCGGCATACATAAGAAACGGAGCCCATCCTCCTACTCTGCTCATGTGGTGACGTCACTAACGTGCCTTCTCCAGACGCGTTTCGTCATCAGTAGACGTTGTCAATGGGGAACAGGCAGCGAAGTTACTCACCACCATATATACGGGACCAAGCCTTGTTCTGAGTCACGAGTACTCAAGCGCCATATTGGATATGGGAAAATAGTTCCCTTACTGCATGCGGGGATATTTAATCCACAACACATCGTGTAAAAAGTTTTAATGAAAAATAAACGTATACAGAAAGATCCTCTTAGGGAATCAGCGCATAATTGTGGTGAATTACGTGATAATAAAAAAGCAATCCAAAACAATCTTTTTTGGGTATAGATAAGTTCAACCCTCACTGGAGGGGGAGCTCACTGGTAAGGGAAATATCCAAATTAGAAATGTCCTGGATCCATAGATTGAGAACTTATTCACCTTATGAGTTGAATATTGATACTGATGTTAACCACTTCAGCCCCGGAAGGATTTACCCCCTTCCTGACCAGAGCACTTTTTACAATTGCTAATTGCGCGGTCATGCAATGCTGTACCCAAACGAAATTTGCGTCCTTTTCTTCCCACAAATAGAGCTTTCTTTTGATGGTATTTGATCACCTCTGCGGTTTTTATTTTTTGCGCTATAAGCGGAAAAAGACCGTAAATTTTGAAAAAAAATGATATTTTCTACTTTTTGTTATAAAAAAAATCCAATAAACTCAATTTTAGTCATACATTTAGGCCAAAATGTATTCGGCCACATGTCTTTGGTAAAAAAATGTCAATAAGTGTATATTTATTGGTTTGCGCAAAAGTTATAGCGTCTACAAACTAGGGTACATTTTCTGGAATTTACACAGCTTTTAGTTTATGACTGCCTATGTCATTTCTTGAGGTGCTAAAATGGCAGGGCAGTACAACCCCCCCCCCCAAATGACCCCATTTTGCAAAGTAGACACCCCAAGGAAATTGCTGAGAGGCATGTAGAGCCCATTGAATATTAATTTTTTTTGTCCCAAGTGATTGAATAATGACAAAAAAAAAAAAATTACAAAAAGTTGTCACTAAATGATATATTGCTCACACAGGCCATGGGCATATGTGGAATTGCACCCCAAAATACATTCAGCTGCTTCTTCTGAGTATGGGGATACCACATGTGTGGGACTTTTTGGGAGCCTAGCCGCGTACGGGGCCCCGAATACCAATCACCGCCTTCAGGATTTCTAAGGGCGTAAATTTTTGATTTTACTCCTCACTACCTATCACAGTTTTGAAAGCCATAAAATGCCCAGATGGCACAAAACCCCCCCAAATGACCCCATTTTGGAAAGTAGACACCCCAAGCTATTTGCTGAGAGGCATGCTGAGTCCATGGAATATTTTATATTTTGACACAAGTTGCGGGAAAGTGACAATTTTTTTTTTTTTTTTTTTTTGCACAAAGTTGTCACTAAATGATATATTGCTCACACAGGCCATGGGCATATGTGGAATTGCACCCCAAAATACATTTAGCTGCTTCTCATGAGTATGGGGATACCACATGTGTGGGACTTTTTGGGAGCCTAGCCGTGTACGGGGCCCCGAAAACCAATCACCTCCTTCAGGATTTCTAAGAGTGTAAATTTTTGATTTCACTCTTCACTGCCTATCACAGTTTTGGAGGCCATGGAATGCCCAGGTGGCACAAACCCCCCCCAAATGACCCCATTTTGGAAAGTAGATACCCCAAGCTATTTGCTGAGAGGCATGGTGAGTATTTTGCAGCTCTCATTTGTTTTTGAAAATGAAGAAAGACAAGAAAAAAAATGTTTTTTTCTTTTTTCAATTTTCAAAACTTTGTGACAAAAAGTGAGGTCTGCAAAATGCTCACTATACCTCTCAGCAAATAGCTTGGGGTGTCTACTTTCCAAAATGGGGTCATTTGGGGGGTTTTGTGCCACCTGGGCATTCCATGGCCTCCAAAACTGTGATAGGCAGTGAAGAGTGAAATCAAAAATTTACGCCCTTAGAAAGCCTGAAGGTAGTGCTTGGTTATCGGGGTCCCGTACGTGGCTAGGCTCCCAAAAAGTCTCACATATGTGGTATCCCCGTACTCAGGAGAAGCAACAGAATGTATTTTGGGGTGTAATTTCACATATTCCCATGCCATGTTTGAGCAATATATCATTTAGTGACAACTTTGTGCAAAAAAAAAAAAATTGTCTCTTTCCCGCAACTTGTGTCACAATATCAAATATTCCATGGACTCGACATGCCTCTCAGCAAATAGCTTGGGGTGTAGACATGTGCATTACGTTTCATTCCGAATCGAAATTCGGATGAATTTTTCATTATTCGGAAATTCAGATGCATCCGAATTTCCGAATTACAAAAGTGATGAATTTAAACAAATCTGAAAAAAAGCGAACGAATTCGAATCGAATTCGAAAACAAATTCGAATCGAATTCGAAAACAAATTCGAATCTGTAGTATGGGTGTAACTTTAGTTATTGAATTACAAGAAACTTAGTAATAGTTTTAAGGTGATTATATATATATATATCTATATCTATATATATATAGATATAGATATATATATATATATATCTATATCTATATATAGATATATATATATATTTCTATATATGTAAAATGTATGTTTCTGAGCTAACAGATGGTCATTCACAGAGGGTCATTGTCTCTGAACCATTCTCTGGCTAGCCTATTGTTAGGACCAGATAAAACCAGCTTTTCGCGCCTTTCATCTGGCCTTTATAAGGTGAGACAATGGAGCAGGGCAGCGAACCTCGTTAAGGGACGTAAGAGGTCCTGGATCTTGAACAGACTGTCGGCTTCCAGAACTATCTGAAAATTCAGAAGTTGAGGGGTTCCCTGGATTGAATGCTGAATTTATCCTGTATTGTAACATCTGTAATACATCTTTAATCGAAGCTAAGTAAATCTCTTTTATTACATTCTTTGTTTTGTGTGTTTTAATCATTGCATTTACTGACCACATATCTAAAAGGGTAAATATATAAATGAATCTATGAATAAATGTAACACAGAATTTAACCCCTTGTTACATAATGGCGCTGTGAGCAGGATATTTAACCCTTTCAGTGCTGGTTTGAAGTGCAGTGATTAATCCTAGTAATACTGTTGTGAATTGTAATGTTTTTTGACAAGTGGGAAACTGTATTATTAGTGTGCACTGTGATGGGAGGTTTGTTGCTAGGTTTGCTTTGGTGGCAGTTAGTGGCAGATATGTTTAACTGGATAAAAGAAGCGAAGGGGGGAGACAGTCGAAAGAGCCCCATCTCAGAGTGGGCAGATTCTAGACGCTGGTCTACTCTGGCTCGTGAATTGATCAAGTATCAGGATGCATTTAAAGTGGAAGACCCCCGCCACTGTCTCCTGATTCTTGATTTGTTTCGATATTTAAAATCGGAACAGAAAGCTGCATCTATATTAGGATGGATATTTTTGCAGGCATTGAGACAAAAAGGGGGTAGATGGTTGAGTGTTTCCACTCATTGTGTGCTTAGCGAGGCCCTCGGCAAGCTTTAGATTTTTTGAGATATAGAACAGATGAGCTGATGACCGCGTTAGGTGGACAAGTGGCCCTTTCGCTGGTGCTCACATAATTGTTCTTTGAGGTTTGAAAACGATGAGCAGAAAACAGGTAGGAAAAGGAAAAATATGACCTGTATTGATGCTTAGATTGTGATTACTGCAGTAATATATGTGTTGAGTTTAAATGTTGAGCTCGTTTGTTGGTTGTTTAGCTAGCTATTGGGGAGGAAAAGTTGCTTGTATGGATGATATGTAAAAATGCATTTGGCTACTGATGTTTAACTGAGTTTTTGTGTGTTTAACTAAAAAGATCAGTTAAACATACAGGAATGGCTGCAGCTTTCAGCTCCCCCCCCCCAGACAATGGACAATAGTCCAGCATGTTGTGAAAGGAACTGCAGCTTTAGACTGTATTTGTGAGAGTCTGCTTGAATGAGACGATCCCTAAGAGAGGGGGACAGAGTTTGTTGCAGATATTCCCCCTCAAACCCCCCCCCCCCTGTAAAAAAGCTTGTGCCTGTGAAAGATGGGACAGTGCTGAACATTTTAAGAAATGCTTAATTATGTTGAAAAAAAAAACATCCTAGTTGAAATTGTTAGTTTTTTAAATCTAGGATTATTTGAAACAAAGAAAGTAAATGGCTGATTGATGTTAACACCCTTCAAAATCCTGAATAGCAGTCATGATTATTATAATTCTATTGGTGAATGTAATAAAGTGTCATGTTCTAGGATACAACACTAATGTTTTTTATTTAAGTTTTTCGTTAATACAGAAGGAACCAGATCTATTCCTAGAAGTTTCATAGATCTGTATGGTATTGAACAAGAGGTTGCAATAGAAACATCAATATGAGTTTGGTGATGTATAATGTTTGTGCACAAATGTAATGAACACCATATAATGTTCTTGTGAATTATTTCAACCATGGTTAATGACAACTTTGAATGGACGTCCTTTAATGAAAATCCACGTGGTGATAATTAATTAAGTAATATGAGCTCAATTAGTAAGGGTAATAAAAGTGCACTCATGAATAACAGAAACAATGGCCATATGTTTTGTTGTTTGTGGAAAGTGTTGGTTAAATGTGTTTGTTGCTAACTATTTGTTACTTTCTAGGAAGGAACGGTAAAAATATCACACTAAATACCTTTTTATTTTGTTTAGTTCCTAGACAATATTAAACAGCATCAACCCACCTGTCTGATATGGTTTGATGTCCAAGAACTAAAGATGAAGATTACAGTCAAACTAAATAATGTATGTTGTTTTTGTTGTTATTTGTATGCAATATGCAAACGTACTGAAAGTTTTCATTGGAACTGATTGTAAACCAGAGCAGCTAATACTCTCGATGCTGCATAATAGATTTATAAGGGTTTCCTCTGATTGAGTTGAATATAAAATGATATAGAACAAATAATGTTTGAATATTGACAGCAAGATTGTTTTGATATCTGGAATTATATAATACTTGGAATGGTTTGAAGGGTGTAAGAATACCCAAACATTTACATATTGTTATTTTCTGTGTATATGTAAGCTACATTATGGCAGCATCTACTTCTGTATATTCTGACATAATTATTTTGGTGGAACTGTAAGGCATTACCACTGTGGGTGTGTGTTTGGGGTTTTACATAA
Organism: Aquarana catesbeiana; assembly: GCF_042186555.1. NCBI lineage: Eukaryota > Metazoa > Chordata > Amphibia > Anura > Ranidae > Aquarana > Aquarana catesbeiana. Next base: position 190,827,421 of record NC_133330.1, on the reverse strand, counting down.
AGTACATTTTCCTGCATGATTGACAGTTTAAATTTAAAGTAATCATTTTGTTTTTCAAGGAAAAAAAAGTACTTATGTCTACTTATAACTGTACATTTAGGTTAATATTATTGCACTGAACACAATTTTTAAGTCTATCAACATGAGGTGTTCTAGTGTTATTCTTTGACCACCCTGTTCTATACACCTGGTTGAGTTTTCATAACATTTTCTTGGTAAAGGAAAAAGAGTTATAAAATAGGTTCTTAGGTTTTGTTTTCCTCAATTCTCCTTGATTGCTTGGGGTGGGACTGGCATGTAGAATACAGTGACACATATGCATGGGCATATTATATGCACATATTGGGATCAGTGTAGACAAGAGCCAGTTAGCCTGCCAGAATGTCTTTAGAGTGTGGAAGGAGATCAAAGTGCATAGAGGAAACACACATTAAGTAGTTTAAAGTTGGGCCTATAATTTGAGACAGAGTAGTGTATAGTTCAGGTGGGGGATGAGTAATATACCTGTAATAATATTTCACCTTTCGTGTAGAAAGCTGAGTTTTTCAGTGTTAAGACAGATCACTAATGATTATCAATTTGCCTGTTCAGAAATCTATAATGGGCTATATGGGCATTGTTGTTAATTAAGGAATGTTGGACTGACATATTTGGTAACACACCTGTCAGGATGTCAACTAGAAGCATATTGGAGAAAGGAGACAAACACTTTTGACAGCAGCAATGGTCTATAAAGTCTTTACCAATGATCAGCAGCTGAACTGTTGGTGCAAGTTCCACCTGTTCTGAGGGTCGAGTACCTGAACTGTTCCATCCGCTATCATGGTTAAGTATCTGAATCTGATGGTGAAGTACTTGAACTGTTTTATCTGCTCTGATGGTCATGTGCCTGAACTGTCTGTAGAAGTTCCAGCTACTATGTGGTTATGTGCCTGCACGTTTGTGACTTGTGAGCTGCAATAGTCCGAAGGATATGGACTTTGTATTCTACAGTTCTTTCAGTTCTACAGTGTTTCAAGTGTTATGCTGCAGCTGCGATCTGGTAACCGGATGTCTAAGACTCCGCTGTCCATCACCAGATATGGAGGACTTTGACAAGTATCTATGCGTTTAAACTCTTGGAAAGGAAACTTTGATGCTCATGCCTGTACTTTCAAAAGGAAGTTTGGTGTTATTCTGTTAGTCCAACATATAGTTGTTTTTATAAGCCTGGACATTTTTTATATTTTTCAGCCCTAACATAGCAGAATGAGATTTCCTGGACAGGTAAATCAGACAGAGAAAGTGGGTCAAGAGATAGAACTTTAGATAAATAAGACGAGGTGTGGAAGGATGTAAAACTGTTATACATTGATTTACATGTGGAAAATACCCAAGGGGTGGGATATATGGGACCATATTTAATAATGAGGAGTGTTTCGCATACATACTTATAACACTGGAAATGTGAAGGATGACATTAATGAAGTCAGAAATGTTTATATTGGAGTACAAGCGAAAGGACTACCTTAAGTAAAACATCTTGATATATCTATAAGTAATCCTGAGTATTATAAACTAAACTATAAATCTTGTAAGTCAAGGGGTGGAATGTAGTATGGGTGTAACTTTAGTTATTGAATTACAAGAAACTTAGTAATAGTTTTAAGGTGATTATATATATATTAGGGGTGCTGAAATTAATCGATGCATCGCGATTCGGGTGTCCCCGATGCGGCATCGATGCATAAAACCCCGAAAATCGACGTTTGGTGACGTCATTAGTAGCCCCGCCCCTCCCGGGAAAGCGCTCAAGAACATTTTTAAACTGTCTTTATTTTAATAAATATATTACAAAGGATGGTGTGCCCCCGCTGTATGTGCTTTTTTAAAAAACAATGTCACTTCATACCGAACTTCGCCGGTATACAATCATGTGACTCCCGGCCCGCCCCGCCCCTCTCCGCTCTTTTCTTCGCTCTCCGCTTCCGTCTCCTGAGTCCTGACGTCAGCAGGGATTTCTCAGTCCCGCCCGCCTCTCTTCTGATAAGATAACTATAGTCAGCGGGCGGGACTGAGAATTCCCCGCTGACGTCAGGACTCAGGAGACATGTGAGCGGAGAGCGGAGAGGGAAGAGGAGAGCGGAGAGGGGCGGGACGGCCGGGAGTCACATGATCGTATACCGGCAAAATTTGGTATGAAGTGACATTGTTTTTTAAAAGCACATACAGCGGGGGCACACCATCCTTTGTAATATATTTATTAAAAGAAAGTAATTGGGGGGGGTCAGTGATGGCTGCGTTTGGCGGGCACAGGTGGCTGCGTTTGGGCACAGGTGGCTGCATTTGGGCACAGGTGGCTGCGTTTTGGCACAGGTGGCTGAGTTTGGCGGGCACAAGTGGCTGCGTTTTGGCACAGGTGGCTAAGTTTGGTGGGCACAAGTGACTGCGTTTGGGCACAAGTGGCTGCGTTTGGGCACAAGTGGCTGAGTTTTGGCACAGGTGGCTGAGTTTGGCGGGCACAAGTGGCTGCGTTTGGGCACAAGTGGCTGCGTTTGGGCACAAGTGGCTGAGTTTGGGCACAGGTGGCTGAGTTTGGCGGGCACAAGTGGCTGCGTTTTGGCACAGGTGGCTAAGTTTGATGGGCACAAGTGGCTGCGTTTGGGCACAAGTGGCTGCGTTTGGGCACAGGTGGCTGAGTTTGGGCACAGGTGGCTGCGTTTGGGCACAGGTGGCTGAGTTTGGGCACAGGTGGCTGAGTTTGTGCACAGGTGGCTGCGTTTTGGCACAGGTGGCTGCGTTTTGGCACAGGTGGCTGCGTTTTGGCACAGGTGGCTGAGTTTGGCTGGTACAAGTGGCTGAGTTTGGGCACAAGTGGCTGCGTTTTGGCACAGGTGGCTGAGTTTGGCGGGCACAAGTGGCTGCGTTTGGGCACAAGTGGCTGCGTTTGGGCACAGTGGCTGCATTTGGGCACAGGTGGCTGCATTTGATGGGCACAGGTGGCTGCGTTTGACGGGCACAAGTGGCTGCGTTTGACGGACACAGATGGCTGCGTTTGACGGGGGAGGTTCAGTATTTTTCAGTTTGTTTGCGCCCCCTAAAAAAATTTTGAGCACCAGCCGCCACTGGTCAGCACAGAGACAGTACAGGGAACTTCACAGGGATGTTTGTCATCTGTGGATTCTATCCCTTTTGACCTCCCAGCAGCAGTGTGTGTGAATCTCTGTACCCTGTAGTGCACCGGATTAGTGCACTTTTTAGGGAGTGAGGTTATTTTTAATTCAAAGCAGAGTTCCAGTCAATTTTTTCTTTATTAGAAGTCAGCAGCTACAAAAAAAGTGCATGTTCTGACTTTTAATAAAAAGACACTCACCTGTCCCACAATCCAGCGACGTGGCCACCCAAACCCTCCCTTCTCTCCCCCGCCTGTCCACAGCGCTGGCAATACTACTGTGGGCATCCGGCTGTGACAGCTTGCAGCTTCACAGCCGGGTGCGCATGTCTCACTGCGCTGTCCTGCATAGCCGGGCAATCTTTTGGGAACTGTGATGTGTCCCAGAAGATTGCAGGGTGGAAGGGCCACCTAGGCGGCCCAAGCGGAAGTGGGAGCTCGTCGGTAATCGTGATGCATCGTGATGCATCGCGGAATCGAATCGAATCGAATCGTTGACCAGATAATCGTAATCGAATCGAATCGTGAGACCAGTGAAGATGCGCAGCCCTAATAAATATATATATATATATATATATATATATATATATATATTTCTATATATGTAAAATGTATGTTTCTGAGCTAACAGATGGTCATTCACAGAGGGTCATTGTCTCTGAACCATTCTCTGGCTAGCCTATTGTTAGGACCAGATAAAACCAGCTTTTCGCGCCTTTCATCTGGCCTTTATAAGGTGAGACAATGGAGCAGGGCAGCGAACCTCGTTAAGGGACGTAAGAGGTCCTGGATCTTGAACAGACTGTCGGCTTCCAGAACTATCTGAAAATTCAGAAGTTGAGGGATTCCCTGGATTGAATGCTGAATTTATCCTGTATTGTAACATCTGTAATACATCTTTAATCGAAGCTAAGTAAATCTCTTTTATTACATTCTTTGTTTTGTGTGTTTTAATCATTGCATTTACTGACCACATATCTAAAAGGGTAAATATATAAATGAATCTATGAATAAATGTAACACAGAATTTAACCCCTTGTTACAGAATCGAATTTGAAAACATATTCGAATTCGAAAACATATTCGAATCGAAGTCGAAAACATATTCGAATTCGAAAACAAATTTGAATCGAATTTGAAAACAATAGAAATCGATTTTCTAAAAAATACAATAAAATAGAATATAAAATCATAAAGCAATAGAATACATATATATAATATTTTTTTATTCTGTTTAATTGTTTTTCTATGTTTTTCTTTTCTTTTCTATTATTTTCTATTCTTTAATAGTCTTTTCTATTCAAATTCGAATTCATTCTATACGAAATTCAAATTTCGGAACATGGCTTCTGAAAATTGAATTTTGTATAGAATGAATTTGAATTTGAATAGAAAAGACTATTAAAGAATAGAAAAGAAAATAATAGAAAAGAATAAACTAGAAAAACATATATTGTATTTTATTCTGTTCTATTGTTATTCTATTCATTTTTATTATGTTCTATTCTATTATAATCTTTTTTATTCAAATTCAAAATCATTCTATACGAAATTTGAATATATTCCAAAGGTTGCTGCACTTAAAAATTTGTTGCTTTATTCCATCATTTAGAAAAAGATTACAAAGCAAGTAGAGTCATTCCAAACAGAATCATTACAATCATTTGTTCACACAAAGATTACGTTTTAGGCTGATTTGTTCGCACCCTTCCTTAGATCAGTCAGAACACATCTGAACTTTATTTTTATATATACAAGGTTGGTGGGAGGACCTGTTTGCTGACACTAGATTGAAAGCTGTGTGTGGTTCTCCTTTACACTTCAATCTATATATATATATTATATTTTTTTCTATTCTGTTCTATTGTTTTCTATGCTATTCGTTTTTATTATTTTCTATTCTATTCTAATCTTTTCTATTCAAATTTGATTTCAGTCTATATGAAATTCGAATTTCGGAAGATGATATATATATATATATATATATATATATATATATATATATATATATATATATAGATCTATATATATATATATATATAGATCTATATAGATCTATATAGATCTATATAGATCTATATATATAAAGATAGATATCTAGATATCTATCTAGATATCTATAGATATCTAGATAGATATCTAGATATCTATAGAAATATATAATATTTTTTTCTATTCTGTTCCATTGTTTTTCTATGCTATTCTTTTCTATTCTAAACTTTTCTATTCGAATTTGAATTCATTCTAGAGGAAATTCGAGAATGAATTTGAATTTGAATAGAAAAGATTAGAATAGAAAATAAATATATTTATATTATGTTTTATTCTATTCTATTCTATGGTTTTTCTAGTCTATTCTTTTCTATGCTATTCTAATCTTTTCTATTCAAATTCGAATTCATTTTATACGAAATTCGAATTTCAGAAGATGGTTTTATATATATATATATATATATATATATATATATATATATATATATATATATATATATATATATAATTTTTTTCTATGCTGGTCTATGGTTTTTCTATGCTATTCTTTTCTATTATTTTCAATTTTTTTCTAATCTTTTCTATTTGAATGCAAATTCATTCTATACGAAATTCGAATTTCAGAAAATGGTTATATAGAAACAGAATGAAATTGAAATCTAATTTAAAAGACTAGAATAGAAAAAACAATAGAACAATATATATAAAACATCTTCCGGAATTGGAATTTGGTACAGAATGAATTCGAATTTGAATAGAAAAGATTAGAATAGAATATATTATATTTTTTTCTATTCTGTTCTATTGTTTTTGCATGCTATTCTTATTTTCTATTCTATTGGAATTCGATTTCATTCTATATGAAATTCGAATTTCGCAAAATGGTTACATATGGTTTACTTTTTCAAATTCGGTCAAATTTTTTTCGAATGCGGTAGAATTTTTTCGAATTTGATCGTTTTTTTCCGAATGCGGTAGAATTTTTTCGAATTTGATCGTTTTTTTCGAATGCTGTAGAATTTTTTCAAATTCGAATACGAAACTAAACGAATCCCGAAAACGAATGTAATGAATGCAACTAATTTAACTAAACAAATTTAGTTAAATAACGAACCGAAACTAAACTAAACTAAACAAATTTTTTCATCCTGCACATGTCTATTGGGGTGTCTACTTTCCAAAATGGAGTCATTTGGGGGGGTTTTGAACTGTCCTGGCATGTTATGCACAACATTTAGAAGCTTATGTCACACATCACCCACTCTTCTAACCACTTGAAGACAAAGCCCTTTCTGACACTTTTTGTTTACATGAAAAAATTTTTTTTTTTCGCAAGAAAATTACTTTGAACCCCCAAACATTATATATTTTTTTAAAGCAAATGCCCTACAGATTAAAATGGTGGGTGTTTCATTTTTTTTTTTTCACACAGTATTTGCGCAGCGATTTTTCAAACGCATTTTTGGGGGAAAAAACACACTTTTTAAAATTTTAATGCACTAAAACACACTATATTGCCAAAATGTTTGATGAAATAAAAAAGATGATCTTAGGCTGAGTACATGGATACCAAACATGACATGCTTTACAATTGCGCACAAACGTGCAGTGGCAACAAAATGAATACATTTTTAAAAGCCTTTAAAAGCCTTTACAGGTTACCACTTTAGATTTACAGAGGAGGTCTACTGCTAAAATTACTGCCCTCGATCTGACCTTCGCGGTGATACCTCACATGCATGGTGCAATTGCTGTTTACATTTGATGCCAGACCGACGCTTGCGTACGCCTTAGCGCGAGAGCAGGGGGCGACAGGGGTGCTTTTTTTTTTCTTTATTTTTTTTTGCTTTTTTATCTTATTTTTAAACTGTTCCTTTCATTTTTTTTTTAAATCATTTTTATTGTTATCTCAGGGAATGTAAATATCCCCTATGATAGCAATAGGTAGTGACAGGTACTCTTTTTTGAAAAAATTGGGGTCTATTAGACCCTAGATCTCTCCTCTGCCCTCAAAGCATCTGACCACACCAAGATCGGTGTGATAAAATGCTTTCCCAATTTCCCAATGGCGCTGTTTACATCCGGAGAAATCTAAGTCATGAAATGCTCGTAGCTTCCGGTTTCTTAGGCCATAGAGATGTTTGGAGCCACTCTGGTCTCTGATCAGCTCTATGGTCAGCTGGCTGAATCACCGGCTGCATTCTCAGGTTCCCTGTTGAGACAGGAGAGCCAGAGAAAAACACAGAAGACGGTGGGGGGGGGCATTCCCTCCCACTGCTTGTAAAAGCAGTCTAGAGGCTACTTAGCCGCTAGGATTGCTTTTACATGAAAGCCGACCGCTGGCTGAAAAGAATAATACCAAGATGATACCTAAACCTGCAGGCACCATTCTGGTATAACCACTCAAAGTCGTGAATGGCGTACCCGAAGACAAAAAAATGGTTAACAATAAAACACAGTAAACGGTAAAGTATAAAAAAATTGCATAACTGAAAAGCAAACATGATAAAACATAATAACAATAAAACATTGCAGAATAGAATACAGTAAAAAAGAGCAGAACAATAGAGAGAGAATAGAGAGAGAGAGAAAACAATAAAACGACAACTATTTTTTTTTATTTTATATATATATATATATATATATATATATATATATATTTTTTACACTTTTTTTGTAACTAACTTTTATAACTGTAACCGGTTCCAGGTTCGGGTCTCTCAAAATGCGATGGCATCTTGGGAGACCCTGTGAAAGTGTGTCTAGTCTGTGCAATGCTGTACCCTACGCTAATACTCAACTAGTGCATGGTAGCGTTCAAAACATTCACCAATGCAAAGACCAGGATTATCAGGACGGGAGGGACAATAATAGTGGGTGTCACGCCTATATCCGCGCTTGCTGCAGACACAACATCTTTTTTGGGGGGGGTTTGTTGGGCAGGGGTACTCGGGAGGACATAAAGAAAATACCTCTCATGCAGCCGACTGCATTTGGTTGGGGATGTGAATGGGGGAATTACGGGCGCTGCAGAAGTGGTGGTTCCCAATTAGGATTGGCGAATGCAGCAGGAAGGGCATTATGGGCACGACGGGCCTGTTTGTCTTCTTTTTGGTGGCAGCGGGACACTACTTGTGCTTGCCACCTCACCAGCTTGAACTGCACTTATGGGACTCGCCACGTCACCAAGTGTTACTGCAGTGCTGGTTTGACTATGACCGGGGTGTACTAGGCCACTGATGCTTGCCAGTTCACCAAAACGCTACCAAAAAAACTGTTAGCGATCGCAGGGATCAGGCCTGACTCTGTGAACGCTGCAGTTATGCGTTTAGTGTTTTGTAAGTGTCAGTGATCGATCGATACTGCACTTGGGTGGCCTGGGTTGGGCCGGGTGGAGGGGCAAAACGCAGGTGCTAGCAGGTATCTGGGCTGATCCCGCTAACACTGCATTTTTGGGAACCCTAAACTGCTGGGGACGCTAGTATAGATCTGATCGGATCAGATATTGATCCGTTCAGATACTATACTACTAAGGGAGGCGTATGCTGCGTGCGTGGGTATTAGCGGTACTGGCGCTAATCTGACGCTGCCCGGGGTGACACATATCACCGCCGCGCAATCAGGGGGCTAAACCTTTATTCGGTAATAAACGGCGGGTGCCCTGACACTATAAAAAATAAACGAACTAACCAGCGTCACCCGTAACAGTTATACGGTGATCAGTGGTGAAAGGGTTAACTAGGGGGCAATCAAGGGGTTAAAACCTTTATTAGGTAGTATATGGGGGTCCCTGACGCTATAAAACGCTGACGGCGAACCTAAATACTTCATTAACTAGCGTCACCAGCGACACTAATACAGCGATCAAAAAAATGATTGCTTAGTGACACTGGCGACAGGGGGTGATCAAGGGGTTAAAACTTTATTAGGGGGGGTTAGTGGGGTACCCTAGACCTAAAGGGGGCTAACACTAACTGCCCTACCACAATAATTGTCACAAACTGACACCATGCAGTAATCAGAAAAAAAAACAAAAAACTGCTGGGTGTCAGTGTGACGGGGGGGGGGGTGATTGGGGGGTGATCGGGGGGGGGAAGGGGGGTGTTTTGTGTGCCTGGCATGTTCTACTGTGTGTGTGTATTGTGCACTCACATTACAGTCTTCTCTCCTCGGCGCCGGAACGGAAAATACCGAGCCGAGGAGAGATGACATCATTTCCTTTGCTGCTGTTTAGCATACAGCAGCAGAGTAATGATTTCATTGGCCAGCGGTGATTGCGAGGGGGGGGCCACGAATGGATGGCCTCCCCCTCACCTCCAATCGATGCTGGACAAAAGCCGACCGCCTCGGGCACCGGGGGGGGTCCGATCGGACCCCCCGCCCGCGGAAGGTAGATCACGTACAGGTACGTGATTCTGCCTGCCCGTGGCCATTCTGCCGCCTTCATTGATAATTAATAACAATTTGTTTTTTCTGTAATATATTTATGCATTTTTGTGAACTGGCTCTGAGACACGAGTACAATAAGCTCATCTAAATTTGTAGTTTTTATGATTTATTTTTAGGAATTTTTGGTCCGATATAATTTTATATATTTTATTAAATAGTTCCTACGTCCCATGCGGGACATTTTTAGCTCTTCACATTTTATGAAATATTAATTTAACTAAATATACATGGAATTTAGATAGCGGTGTCACTTGATATTGATACTGTATATGTATATAAATTCCCTTTGTTACAATTTTCACATATATTTTAATAAATAAATATATTTTTTCACTCAATTAAACATATATATACATCTTTATATTCTTATGTTCTTTATATACATGGAATATAAATAATAGTGTACACGTATATATAAAATATATATACAAAATATTATATATAAAATATATAAATATTATATTTTTTTCACTATTTACATATTTTTCACAATTTTCTACCTATATAATACTATTTGGAAGACAAGATATTCACTGTCTTTTTGAGTACCGTTTATGACATTTAGTTGTCAGCATATATATATATTTCTCACATTTTATATTTTTTTTGCTATTTTCTCGTACATAATAGTAACACTGGTGAGATCAATACACATTTTTTTATCATGCAATTGTTGTTTTTTTATTATCACGTAATTCACCACAATTATGCGCTGATGCCCTAAGAGGATCTTTCTATATATGTTTATTTTTAGTTTAAAACCATCTACACGATGTGTTGTGGATTAAATATCCCCGCACGCAGTAAGGGAACTATTTTCCCATATCCAATATGGCGCTCGGGTACTCGTGACTCAGAACGAGGCTTGGTCCCGTATATATGGTGGTGAGTCACTACGCTGCCCGTTCCCCATTGACAACGTCTACTGATGACGAAACGCGTCTGGAGAAGGCACGTTAGTGACGTCACCACGCGAGCGGAGTAGGAGGATGGGCTCTGTTTCTTATGTATGCCGGCCGGCTCTTTACTTGCGATATTTTCGCCTCTTAATTGTAAGTGCAATACTTTTTTATATTAAAACCTTTTTGGAATTTACTACACTATGGTCAGTCTTTCTCTCTTCTGGGCTATGTGCTAATGTGGATGCTGAACGTGGGTCTAAGAGGACGATTTTTCACCATCTGAAAGCGGCTCCCATTGTAGCCATCAGCAAGCTTAAAGGCCTAGGCTGGGCTAAAGTCACCTGCCCTTTAAAGCTTGCCGTCCGGTAAGCTTAATCTACAGCTACGGTGGTCGGGCACTTTTGTTTGTGGATGTACACTGTGGTTCATCTGCCTTTGATGTCAATTGTTTTGGACTTTTAATTTAGCGCAGCTTTTTTTCCTATCTATAGACTGTTTTGTGTTATCGCACTATTTGCTGCTGGTGTTTGCTAATGAGTGTCAGTGCGGTTCTTTACAATTCCTACATTAAACAAGTGGTTGAAGATCTGGTGTAGTAAGGAGGGTTTGGCTTCCTGGAGGACTGGGCCGACTTCTCAGTCGATAACCGGTACTATAGAAGGGACCGACTGCACCTAAATGAGGAGGGTGTAGATCAGCTGGGAATGAAGATGGCCAAAAAGTTAGAGAGGTTTTTAAACTAGGTGATGAGGGAGGGTCCAGAGGTAGAGATAGTCAGCGCGGAACATATTCCAGAGGGTAGTATTGGGAGCATTAGTGGTAGGTTGACCAAAGCACAAAAACCCAAGGTAAGTATAGTAGCAAGTCCTAGTTGCAATCTCGGAACACCCAATACAAAGACGATATGCGACCGGTCTAAACTATGTGGCATGTTCACCAATGCCAGGAGCATAGCAGACAAGATGAGTGAACTAGAGATACTGTTGTACGAGGAGGATTTGGATTTTGTGGGAATTTCAGAGACCTGGTTCAACAGCTCTCATGATTGGCTGGCAAACATTCAAGGGTATACCCTTTACCGCAAGGATAGAGAGGGTAAAAAAGGGGGAGGGGTATGCCTATATATCAAGAATAATGTACAAGTGAATGTGAGAGATGATATCACAGAGAGCTAGGGAGGAGTTGGAATCCTTATGGGTAGAGTTCCAAAGGGACGAAGCTAAGGGGAAAATAATACTGGGAGTATGTTATAGGCCCCCTAACCTGAGGGAGGAAGTGGAGACAGATCTCCTATCACAATTTGGATTAGCAGCAAGGATGGGAAGTGTTATTATAATGGGGGATTTTAATTATCCAGACATAGACTGGGCGGAGGAAACAGCGCTCTCATTTAAGGCTCGCCAGTTCCTTAATGTCTTGCAGGACAATTTTATGGGTCAGATGGTAGACGCACCAACTAGAAATAAAGCATTACTGGATCTACTGATTACCAACAATACAGACCTGATCACGGATGTGGAAATATGGGGCAATTTAGGTAACAGCGATCACAGGTCAATTAGTTTCAGTATAAATCACACAAATAGGAAACATAAAGGGGATACAAAGACACTGAATTTCAAAAGAGCCAACTTCCCTAAACTACAAACCTTGCTAAAAGGCATAGATTGGGATAAAATAATAGGAACAAAGAACACGGAGGAGAGATGGGTTTGCTTTAAGAACATATTAAATAAGGGCATTAGCCAATGCATCCCATTGGGTAATAAATTTAAAAGAGCGAACAAAAGTCCTGTATGGCTTAACTCCCATGTAAAAATGCATATAAAAGCAAAGGAGAAGGCCTTCAAAAAATACAAGGTTGAGGGATCATCATCAACATTCAGATTTTATAAAGAATGCAACAAGAAATATAAGGGTGCAATTAGGATGGCTAAGATAGAACATGAAAGACACATAGCGGAGGAGAGCAAAAAAAATCCCAAGAAATTCTTTAAGTATGTAAACAGTAAAAAAGGGAGGACAGACCATATTGGCCCCATAAAGAATGAGGAAGGACATCTGGTTACAAAGGATAGGGAGATGGCGAAGGTATTGAATTTATTCTTCTCCTCAGTCTTCACGAGTGAATCGGGGGGCTTCAGTAACCAAAACTGCAGTGCTTATCCTCATGACACAACACAGGAAGCACCTCCATGGTTAACAGAGGACAGAATTAAAATTAGACTTGAGAAACTTAACATTAATAAATCACCGGGACCAGATGGCTTGCATCCGAGGGTACTTAGGGAACTCAGCCAAGTGATTGCCAGACCGTTGTTCCTAATTTTTACAGACAGTCTACTGACTGGAATGGTACCAACTGATTGGAGAAAAGCCAATTTAGCACCAATATTTAAAAAGGGCCCAAAATACATCCCTGGGAATTACAGACCAGTTAGCCTAACATCAATAGTATGTAAACTCTTGGAGGGGATGATAAGGGACTATATGCAAGATTGTAGTAATGAGAACAGTATCATTAGCAGTAATCAGCATGGATTCATGAAGAATCGTTCTTGCCAAACTAATCTACTAACCTTCTATGAGGAGGTGCGTTGCCATCTAGATAAAGGAAAGCCCGTAGACGTGGTGTATCTGTATTTTGCAAAAGCATTTGACACAGTTCCCCATAAACAAGTTCAGAGGGTGGGGAGTTTAGAGGGTGGTGAATAATGGGGAGTACTCGGAACGGTCAGGGTCAGGGGTGGGTAGTGGGGTTCCCCAGGGTTCTGTGCTGGGACCAATCCTATTTAATTGGTTCATAAATGACCTGGAGGATGGGATAAACAGTTCAATCTCTGTATTTGCAGACAATACTAAGCTAAGCAGGGAAGCAGGGAAGCAGGGCAATAACTTCTCAGCAGGATGTGGAAACCTTGCAAAAAGATCTGAACAAATTAATGGGGTGGGCAACTACATGGCAAATGAGGTTCAATGTAGAAAAATGTAAAATAATGCATTTGGGTGGCAAAAATACAAATGCAATCTATACACTGGGGGAAGAACCTCTGGGGGAATCTAGGATGGAAAAGGACCTGGGGGTCCTAGTAGATGATAGGCTCAGCAATGGCATGCAATGCCAAGCTGCTGCTAACAAAGCAAACAGAATATTGGCATGCATTAAAAAGGGGATCAACGCCAGAGATAAAATGATAATTCTCCCACTCTACAAGACTCTGGTCCGGCCGCACCTAGAGTATGCTGTTCAGTTCTGGGCACCAGTCCTCAGGAAGGATGTACTGGAAATGGAGCGAGTACAAAGAAGGGCAACAAAGCTAATAAAGGGTCTGGAGGATCTTAGTTATGAGGAAAGGTTGCGAGCACTGAACTTATTCTCTCTGGATAAGAGATGCTTGAGAGGGGATATGATTTCAATATTCAAATACCGTACTGGTGACCCCACAATAGAAATAAAACTTTTTCGCAGAAGAGAGTTTAATAAGACTCGTGGCCACTCATTAAAATTAGAAGAAAAGAGGTTTAACCTTAAACTACGCAGAGGGTTCTTTACTGTAAGAGCGGCAAGGATGTGGAATTTCCTTCCACAGGCGGTGGTCTCAGCGGGGAGCATCGATAGCTTCAAGAAACTATTAGATAAGCACCTGAATGACCGCAACATACAGGGATATACAATGTAATACTGACACATAATCACACATAGGTTGGACTTGATGGACTTGTGTCTTTTTTCAACCTCACCTACTATGTAACTACGTAACTATGTAACTATGAATGACAGTCGGCCAATACGCAGTTCAATTCCGTACACTGGCCGGTGAACTCAAATGGAATAATGAGGCCCTTACGGCTACCTTCTGGCAAGACCTATCTAAGCGTGTCAAGGATGAACTCGCTGAACACACTATTCCTACCACATTATATTATACCTATATTACTTCACATATAGGAATTGCTTTTCCTTATCCCCCTCTGCATACCTCTCCAGGAGGCCAGCCCTGAAGGGCATTGTGCACTGCGGTTGACCCTGACCCTCTAAGCCTTTCTTAACAGACTCTTTATGTCTCTACGAGATCAGTAAGGTGAATTGGGTGGCTATAGTAAAATGTGTGTTTTTTTTTTTTTTTTACTATTTAAGTATATTTACTATTATGTTTCAAAGAACTATCATTTTTTCAAATGCACTGTATTCTGCTTTACAATTTTGATGCCATAATGTATGTATGTATCTATATTCTGTAATTGTTTTTCATTTGAATTTACTACCACATATAAACTATGATATTCTACATTTTGAATTTAAATGATGTGATTATTGTGTATAGCTCTAGACATGAGTGCTTATTTTTTATTCATTCTCTACCTCTCTAGCTGATCAGATGCCACATTATATATCTCCTGAAGAAGCTTAAAAAGCGAAACATGTCGAGAAAGTGGTATTAACCTCTGTATCATGCTTGTATAGATTTGTCTTGAAAACATATCAACTTTGCTGCTTCATGTCTGTTTTTTTCTCTTTGTAACAAATAGACCTTTTAAATAAGATTCAAAATAAAATTTATACTTTTTTTATTCTTGCTATTTTTCATTTTTGTCCATTGAACACCCAAAAAGTCCCTTGGCCTCTCAGGAGGCCTCAAGTCCCTCTTTTTCCAAATGTGCTCCATTAATCTGTTACCTAGGACCTCTCCTCCCCAAGGCCGAGTCTACCCCCTATCTATCCCCGAGACACAAGCCATGTCTGAATACATTATAGAAAACCTACAAAAGGGTTTCATCAGGAAATCTAACTCACCTGCTGGAGCCGGGTTCTTCTTTGTAGCGAAAAAAGATAGTTCACTCCATCCTTGCATCGACTACAGGGGTCTTAACGCCAACACCGTGAAGAACCAAAACCCTCTTCCTTTAATTTCAGAACTCTTTGACAGACTGCGAGGTTCTCATGTTTTTACTAAACTGGATCTTAGAGGGGCCTACAATTTAATAAGAAAGCGGGAAGGAGACGAATGGATGACCACCTTTAATACTAGGGACGGACATTATGAGTATATCTTGTAATGCCCTTTGGCTTATGCAATGCCCCAGCGCTCTTCCAAAATTTGGTTAATGAGATCTTCCGTGACCTTCTGTATGTCTGTGTTATTGTATATCTGGATGACATTCTTATGTCATTCTTATTTTCTCACCAGACTTACTTACCCATCGTCTTCATGTGAAAGCTGTGCTACAGCGTCTACGGGACAATTATTATTATTATTATTATACAGTATTTATATAGCGCCAACAGTTTACGTAGCGCTTTACAATTGTCTATATGCAAAATTGGAGAAATGTCTATTTGAACAAACACAAGTTCCATTTCTAGGCTACATAATCTCGTCTCAGGGTCTCCTCATGGACCCAGCCAAACTTTGGGCCATCTCCGAGTGGCCCCAGCCCTCTGGTCTTAAAGCCACCCAACGCTTTTTGGCTTCACCAATTACTATTGTCAATTCATTCATAACTACTCTACCTTGGTGGCCCCTATTACATCTCTCACCCGCAAGGGTGTCAATGCTCGGCTCTGCTCCCCTGAAGCCATTGATGCTTTCCTCAAACTCAAGGCAGTCTTCCTCTCAGCCCCAATTCTCCTACGTCCGGACATTACTAAACCCTTTTCTTTGGAGGTAGATGCCTCTTCAGTAGGAGTCGGTGCTGTCCTGCTCCAAGCTCAGAAGGGCAAGTCTCAGCCTTGCGGATTCTTTTCCAAGAAGTTTTCTGATGCGGAGATGAACTACACCATTGGGGACCGTGAGCTACTTGCTATTAAACTAGCTCTTCAAGAATGGCGACATCTTCTAGAGGGTTCTTCCCATTGTATTACCATCTATACTGATCATAAAAATCTGCAGCATTTACAATCCGCGAAACGCTTGAACCCACGTCAAGCACGCTGGGCTCTCTTTTTCGCCCGCTTCAATTTTAACATTACTTTTCGTCCAGGTGCCACAAACCTTTGAGCCAATGCCTTGTCCAGGTCGTTTGATATCAATGATTCTGAGAATCACCTAGATCCTGGTCTCATCATCCCTCCGCATAGTATTCTAGCCACTACTCAGCTCCAGTCTACGCAGCCTCCTCCAGGTAAAACTTTTGTAGTTCCCGCACTTCGTCCCAAACTCCTTGCTTGGGCACATGACTCCAAGTTCTCTGGACATCCTGGCATACCTTTGTACTTGTGATCTTCTTCAGCGTCATTATTGGTGGCTTTCTCTTAAGGATGTCAAGGAATACGTTCAAGCTTGTACGGTTTGTGTACTATCCAAATCTTCCATGTCTGCCCCTGCTGGGTTGCTGTTGCCCTTATCAGTGCCCGATATACCTTGGCGTTGTATTTCCATGGATTTTATCTCAGATCTGCCTCCCTCAACAGGTTCTACAGTCATCTGGGTAGTGGTGGATCGGTTCTCCAAAATGTGTCACTTGATTCCTCTCCCAGGCATACCTTCTGCTCCCAGTCTTGCCACAGCTTTCATTAAGGAGATTTTTTGTCTTCATGGGATGCCTTCTCATATCGTCTCTGACAGAGGAGTTCAATTTACTGCTCGGTTTTGGAGAGCCTTGGCCAGCTCCTTTGGGATTACATTTTTTTTAAAGATTTTCACCTGCCTTTCATCCCCGGTCCAATGGGCAAACGGAACGTGTCAATCAAAATGTAGAATGTTTTCTCTGTGCCTTCATCACAGCCCACCAAGATGACTGGGTGGACCTTTTGCCCTGGGCAGAGTTTGCCTTAAACCATCACTCCAATGCCAGTTCTGGAAAATCTCCCTTCTTCACTGTTTACGGGCAGCATCCATCTGTTCCCTTTCCTGTTCCCATTTCTCCTCTTGTACCAGCAGCAGCTGAGACCCAAAGGTCCTTCAACTCAATCTGGAAAGAAGTCTCTGGGAATCTTCATCTAGCTGCTTCCAAGCATAAAACGGCAGCAGATCGTCATCGCCGTCCGGCTCCTAAGTTCCTGTCTGGCGATAGAGTTTGGCTCTCTACCAAGCACATCCGACTTTGGGTGCCCTCAATGAAATTTGCCCCTCGCTTCATTGGTCCATTTTCCATTCTCTGTCAGATCAATCCAGTTGCTTTCAAGCTCCGTCTGCCCTCTCATCTCAGGATACCCAACGTCTTCCATGTCTCCCTGCTCAGGCCATTGGTTCTCAATCCCTTCTCTTGCCCTTCTTCTCACCCCACTCCTGTGGCTGATACCTCGGATCAGTATGAGATTAAAGAAATATTGGACTCCAAGTACTCCCGGGGGAGGCTACTCTATCTCATTGATTGGAAGGGCTATGGTCCGGAGAAGAGGTCTTGGGTTCCTGCCACCAATGTCTCAGCCCCACGTTTGGTGACCAGATTCCATTGGAAATTTCCCTCCAAGCCAGCCCCCAGACATGTAGGGGTACATCGTAGGAGGGGGGGTACTGTCACAGATCAGCTGCATAGCTGATCTGTGTCACACCTTTACTGCTGTAGGCTGGCTGGCACCTGTTGTTCCACTAGCTTGTGTTCAGCTCTGTGCACTCTGCAGCTATGGGTGTCGTCGGCCACACCTGTTGCCTAATATATGATTCCTTCCTGCTACTTCCTGTCCAGTCCCTCATGTGCTTCACTATTTAAACCTTTCAAACCAGCTACTGGTTGCTTGAGCAACATTTGTTTCTGAGCTTCCTTCGTGTAACCTGCCTTAAACCTGACCTCTCGTGAACTGATCTCTTGTGTACCGACTCGGCTTGTTCTGAGTACGTTGTCTGCAGCCCGCCCTGACCTTGGCTCGCTATCCGGCTCTCCTTTTGCTTCATCCATCCATCCTTGTCTGACAGTGTCTTCTGGTACTTCCCTAGCGAGCAGGGTGAACCCGGAGGTCGTGACCTGGGGTCAGAACGCAGCTAAGCCCAAACCCTCATGAGGGGGTCCCTGGCAGAATACCGGCTGGCCCTTGGACTCCACGCCCTGGAGGATCCCGTGTCACCTGCTCGCCCGTGGGCTCACTGTAAGTAGTACCGTGACAGTACTTGACATTGCATCTTGTTTCCTGACTAGCTATCACATTTTTGGAGGTCCTGGAGCAGCAGGACAGTAGAAACACTCATAAATTACCACCTTTTGAAACTCAAACATCCAAAATTATTTTTTAAGAGGCATAGTGAGTATTTTGAATATTTACTTTTTGCTGTAAATTTTGGGAAAATGAAGAAAGAAAATTATATTTTTTATTACACAAAGATGTCAAATAAACTGATATTCCTAACACACTGTATGGGCATATTTAGAACTACACATATATTCATAAGCAAGCGACACATTATAGTTATAAGAATCTTAACAGAAAGAAAACTATATTGTATTTTTTTACACAAATTTGTCGATTTTTTAAGATATTTCCCACACATAGAACGGACATACTTAGAAGTACACCCCAAAACACACTCTGCTACTCCTCTTGAGGATGGAAATACCACATGTGTGAGATTTTTTAAGTGTTTGGACTTATTATGTACCTGTCATTGCATCTTGTGTATGACAAAATTAATAAATATTGCATCATAAACAGTGTATTGTAATGTCTGCCTCTGTACAAGTGGTGAGGGGATATATTTAAGTGTTGCTTCACTTTTAGCAGTCCCCTTTCCTATAAGCCAAGCAGCCCTGTGTGGCTGCCTCCAGGAAATATATATTCACTGGCCAGGAAGTACAGGAAGCTGAAGGGTGAAAAAAAGAATACCTGTGATTCAAGGAGTGCAGTCATCTCCAGAGGATTGCTGGGACTGGTGTCTTGCAGGCAGTGGCATACCAACGGTGGGGGGGTGGGGGCTGTCCGGGGGGGCGGTCCGCCCTGGATGCCACCCATTGGGGGGGGGTGTTAGGCGGCACCTGGGGTTGCTGGATTGCTTCCGCCGCTCAATAACACAGGAGAGCACAGCAGAGAGCAGGAGGCAGAATGGGAGAGAGAAACAGCAGCGCTGAACAAACAGCGATAGCTGCCAGAGATAACTTTCCAAGTTGTCCAGCAGGTGATTGGATGCTAGCCTCCTGCTCCCTGTTCCACTCACCTGTGTCTCCCACTCTGCATGCCTGAATAAGGTATGAAGGGGCAAAGCTTTTGTGGGTAGGGACTTTGTAATGTAAAGGGGTCCAGAGGGGTGGGGGGTTGTGTAATGTAAAGGGGTCCACAGGTGTGGGGGCTGTGTAATGTAAAGGGGTCCAGAGGTGCAAGGGCTGTGTAATGTAAAGGGGTCCAGTGGTATGGAGCAGTGTAATGTAAAGGGGTCCAGAGGTGTGGGGGCTGTGTAATGTAAAGGGGTCCAGAGGTACAGAGCTGTGTAATGTAAAGGGGTCCAGAGGTGCAGGGGCTGTGTGTTGTAATAGGGTCCAGGGGTGTAGGGGCTGTGTAATGTAAAGGGGTCCAGCAGTGTAGGGGCTGTGTAATGTAAAGGGGTCCAGAGGTGCAGCGGCTGTGTAATGAAAATGGGTCCAGAGGTGCAGAGCTGTGTAATGAAAATGGGTACAGAAATGTGTGGGCTGTGTAATGTAAAGGGGTCCAGAGGAGCAGGGGCTGTGTACTGTAAAGGGGTCTAGAGGTATGGGGGTTGTGTAATGTAAAGGGGTGCAGAGGTGCGGAGCTGTGTAATGTAAAGGGGTCTTCCTATAGTTTACCTGCAGTTCTAGCTGCAGTCCTATAGATTTCTATTAGTTTGCACATTTTTTTCAGCATCTTCTAAAAGCGCGCCAAAAGTCCTGCATGCTGCATCTTTGGCGCACTTTCAGAAAACAGGAATATAATTTTTTTAGAGGGGTGACACCATGTTTTACTACAGCAGGTGACACCAACCCTAGTGATGCCACTGGCAGTAGTACATAATAAGTGTGTCACTGCAAGTTCCATGTATTTCTGTCTGGCGTCACCCACCCGATGACAATCCTCGGGTCGGTCGGTGACGTTTTTACAGAGGAGGAGGGGCCTGGCCGCCCGGGGAAGCAGAGGGGCGATGATTCTTCTGGTTTCCAGGCCGCAGTGCGCGGAGGCACTACGTGATGTCACTTGACATTAGGGATGAGCTTCGAGTTCGAGTCGAACTCATGTTCGACTCGAACATCGGCTGTTCGCTAGTATGCCGAACAGCAAACGATTTGGGGTGTTTGCGGCAAATTCGAAAGCCGCAGAACACCCTTTAAAAGTCTATGGGAGAAATCAAAAGTGCTCATTTTAAAGGCCTATATGCATGGTATTGTCATAAAAAGTGTTTGGGGACCTGGGTCCTGCCCCAGGGGACATGGATCAATGCAAAAAAAAGTTTTAAAAACGGCCGTTTTTTCGGGAGCAGTGATTTTAATAATGCTTAATGTGAAACAATAAAAGTGTAATATCCCTTTAAATTTCATACCTGGGGGGTGTCTATAGTATGCCTGTAAAGGGGCGCATGTTTCCTGTGTTTAGAACAGTCTGATAGCAAAATGACATTTCAAAGGAAAAAAAGTCATTTAAAACTACTCGCGGCTATTAATGAATTGCCGGTCCGACAATACACATAAAGGTTCATTGATAAAAACTGCACGGGAATTCCCCACAGGGGAACCCCGAACCAAAATTTAAAAAAAAATGACGTGGGGGTCCCCCTAAATTCCATAACAGGCCCTTCAGGTCTGATATGAATATTAAGGGGAACCCCGGCCAAAATTATTTAAAAGAAATGGCGTGGGGTCCCCCCTTAAAATCTATACCAGACCCTTCAGGTCTGGTATGGATTTTAACCCCTTCCCGCCGACCGAACGCATATATGCGTACTCGGCTTTCCGAGGTTATACCGGGATGATGCCCGCAGCTGCAGGCATCATCCCGGTACCATTGTTTTCAGCGGGTGATCGGCTACCCGAGTATAACAACCGATGCGGCTAAAAGCCGCTCGGCTGTTATACCGGAGGAGCGGGAGGGGACATCCCCCCCTCCCGCCGCCTCCCGCCGCTGTTACCGGTGTCCGTTCGGCTGCCTTCGGCGGCTGGGGGCGGACTGGAACGAAGCTGCGAACGGCTTTGTTCCAGCCTTCTCGTTGTAAACGCGGAAGCGACGTCATGACGTCACTTCCCGTTTACTCGGCTGCCAATGGCGCCGAATTTAAAAAAGTACACAGTATTCAGAATCGCCGTTTTCGGTGATCTGAATACTTTGAAGTGTAAAGGAGGGATGGGGGGTCTTTTAGACCCCCCATCCCTCCATAAAGAGTACCTGTCACCACATATTACTGTCACAAGGGATGTTTACATTGCTTGTGACAGCAATAAAAGTAAAAAAAAAAAAAAAAAAAATTTTAAACACAATTTATGAAGTACAAAAATAAATAAATTAAATAAAAAAAAAAAAAAAATTTTAAAGTGCCCCTGTCCCCGCGAGCTCGCGCAGCGAAGAAAACGCATACGGAAGTCGCGCCCGCATATGTAAACGGTGTTCAAACCACACATGTGAGGTATCGCCGCGATTGTCAGAGCGAGAGCAATAATTCTAGCCCTAGACCTCCTCTGTAGCTCAAACCTGGTAACCGTAAAAAATTTTTAAATCGTCGCCTATGGAAATTCAAAGGTACCGTAGTTCGTCGCCATTCCACGAGTGCGTGCAATTATAAAGGGTGACATGTTTGGTATCTATTTACTCGGCGTAACATCATCTTTCACATTATACAAAAAAATTGGGGTAACTTTACTGTTTGGATTTTTTAAAATACATGAAAGTGTCACTTTTCCAAAAATTTGCGTTTAAAACACCGCTGCACAAATACCGTGTGATAAAAAATATTGCAACAATCGCCATTTTATTCTCTAGATTCTCTGCTAAAAAAATATATATAATGTTTGGGGGTTCTAAGTCATTTTCTAGCAAAAAATATGGATTTTAACTTGTAAACACCAAATTTCAAAAATAGGCTTAGTCAGGAAAGGGTTAAGGGGAACCCCACGCCAATATTAAAAAAAAAACGGCGTGGGGTCCCCCCAAAAATCCATACCAGACCCTTATCCGAGCAGACAACCTGGCAGGCCGCAGGAAAAGAGGGGGGGGACGAGAGAGCGCCCCCCCTCCTGAACCGTACCAGGCCACATGCCCTTAACATTGGGAGGGTGCTTTGGGGTAGCCCCCCAAAACACCTTGTCCCCATGTTGATGGGGACAAGGGCCTCATCCCCAACAACCCTTGCCCGGTGATTGTGGGGGTCTGCGGGCGGGGGGGCTTATTGGAATCTGGAAGCCCCCTTTAACAAGCGGACCCCCAGATCCCGGCCCTCCCCCCTGTGTGAAATGGTAAGGGGTACAAAAGTACCCCTACCATTTCACAAAAAAACTGTCAAGAATGTTAAAAATGACAAGAGACAGTTTTTGACAATTCCTTTATTTAAATGCTTCTTCTTTCTTCTATCTTCTATCTTCTTTCCTCTATCTTCCTTCGGTTTCTTCCTCCATCTTCTTCTTCTTCTGGTTCTTCTGGTTCTTTTGGTTCTTCCTCCGGTGTTCTCGTCCGGCATCTCCTCCGCTGTGTCTTCTTCTCTTCATCTTCTTCTCCGGGCCGCTCCGCATCCATGATGGCATGGAGGGAGGCTCCTGCTGTGTGACGCTTCTCCTCTTCTGACGGTTCTTAAATAATGGACGGCGGGGCCACCTGGTGACCCCGCCCCCCTCTGATGCACGGGGACTTGACGGGGACTTTCCTGTGGCCTTCCCCGTAACGTCAGAGGGGGGGCGGGGCCAGGTTGCGTGCTCGGATAAGGGTCTGTTATGGATTTTTGGGGGGACCCCATGCCAATTTTTTAAAAAATTCTGGCGTGGGGTTCCACTTAAAATCCATACCAGACCTGAAGGGTCTGGTATAGATTTTGAGGGGGAGCCCACGCCATTTTATTTTTTCATTTTGGCCGGGGTTCCCCTTAATATCCATACCAGACCTGAAGGGCCTGGTATGGAATTTAGGGGGACCCCCCACACCATTTTTTTTTAAAATTTTGGTTCGGGATTCCCCTGTGGGGAATTCCCATGCCGTTTTTATCAATGACCTTTTATGTGTATTGTTGGACCGGCAATTCATTAATAGCCGCCAGTAGTTTTAAATGACTTTTTCTCCTTTGAAATGTCATTTTGCTGTCAGACTGTTCTAAATATGGGAAACATGCGCCCCTTTACAGGTATACCATAGACACCCCCGAGGTACGAAATTTAAAGGAATATTACACTTTTATTGTTTCACTTTAAGCATTATTAAAATCACTGCTCCCGAAAAAACGGCCGTTTTTAAAACTTTTTTTTGCATTGATCCATGTCCCCTGGGGCAGGACCCAGGTCCCCAAACACTTTTTATGACAATAACTTGCATATAAGCCTTTAAAATGAGCACTTTTGATTATTCATGTTCGTGTCCCATAGACTTTAACGGTGTTCGCATGTTTGAGCACATTTTTTGCCTGTTCGCAAGTTCTGGTGCGAATCGAACAGGGGGGTGTTCGGCTCATCCCTACTTGACATCAGCACATCGACGTGCGGTGCGCTGTGCTGTCTTCCTGCCTGGGGGAGTGCCATATATAGGATCCGCCCCGCGTGCCAAATGCTCTAGGTACGCCCCTGCTTGCAGGACTGTAGTTTGTGGGATGTGCAGAGGGGTTAGTTCAAGTGGCAGGGACAGAGACATGGTCAGCAAACAGGAAAAGGATCCGTCCAGAAGACAGGAAGAAATATGGTAATTTATAGGCCAGGGTCAGTTCAGGCAGCAGGCAAAAGGCATGGTCAGTATGCAGGCAAACGAAAAGTGCAGGTGGAAGGCAAAAATGATGGTTGATAAACAGACCCGGGTCAGTTCAGGCAACAGGCAGAACATTGTTGCTGGTTGCACTGGTCTGGTGAAACTGTACTGGTGTGGTGGCAATCAGGAACACTGTTTCTGGCTCTACTGGTTAGGGTCGCCGCCTGTCTGGGATTCACCCGGACAGTCCGGGTTTTGAATCATGTGTCCAATTTTAAGCCTGCCTGACAGTGGCTCATAGCTAGAGAGAGGTTAGGTGTTCTCCTCCCTCCAGCCTGCAGGGGGCAATAGGGAGCTGGCACAGACTGAAAACACAGCGGCACTGCCGAGGAATGAACACAGACCGTGTGAAAACTGGAGAGAGAAATGAGGAGCTGCTTTATAGTTTGTGATCTGTGAGTGCAGGGGAAAAGGGGGCAACTCTGATGTGTGGAGGCACACCTGATGTAAGGAAGCAATCTACTGGGCACACCTAATGTAAGGGGGGGCTCTGGTGCGGACACCTGATATAAGGGGGTACACCTGATGTAAGGGGGGACACCTGATGTAAGGGGGGCTCTGGTGGAGACACCTTATGTAAGTGGGGGACACCTGATGTAAGGGGGGCTCTGCTGGGCACACCTAATGTAAGGAAGAAATCTACTGGGCACACCTGATGTAAGAGAGGCTCTGGTGGGGACACCTGATGTAAGGGGGGCCCTGGTGGGCACATCTGATGCAAGGAGGCAATCTACTGGGCACACTTGATGTAAGGGGGATGCCTGATGCAAGGGGGCTCTGGTGGGGATGCCTGATATAAGGGGGGACACCAGATGAAAGGGGGGACACCTGATGTAAGGGGGCTTTGGTGGGTACACCTGATGTAAGGAGGGCTCTGGTGGGGACACCTGATGTAAGGAAGCAATCTACATGGCACACTTGATGTAAAGGGGGCTCTGGTGTGGACACCTGATACAAGGGGGCTATGGTGGGGGCACAAAATGTAAGGGGAGACATCTGATGTAAGGGGGGCTCTGGTGGGGACACCTGATGTAAGGAAGCAATCTACTTGGCACCCCTGATGTAAGGGGGCTCTGTTGTGGACACCTGATGTAAGGGGGGCTTTGGTGGGGGCACCAGATGTAAGAGGGGACACCTGATGTAAGGGGGGCTCTGATGGGGACATCTGATGCAAGGAAGCAATCTACTGGGCACACCTGATGTAAGGGGGGCTCTAGTGGGGACACCTGATGGAAGGAGGGTTCTTGTGGGGACACCTGATGTAAGGGGGGCTCTGGTGGGGACATGTGATGTAAGGGGGCTCTGGTGGGGACAAGTGATGTAAGTGGGACTCTGGTGGGCACACGTGATGTAAGGGAGCAATCTACTGGGCACACCTGATGTAAGGGGGGCTCTGGTGGGGACACCTGATGTAAGGGGAAGTCCCTGGTGGGCACACCTGATGCAAGGAAACAATCTACTGGGCACACATGATGTAAGGGAGGATGTCTGATGCAAGGGGCTCTGGTGGGGTGGCCTGATATAAGGGGGACACCAGATGTAAGGGGGGACACCTGATGTAAGGGGGCTCTGGTGGGTACACCTGATGTAAGGAGGGCTCTGGTGGGGACACCTGATGTAAGGAAGCAATCTACTGGGCACACTTGATGTAAAGGGGGGCTCTGGTGTGGACACCTGATACAAGGGGGCTATGGTGGGGGCACAAGATGTAAGGGGAGACACCTGATGTAAGGGGGGCTCTGGTGGGGACACCTGATGTAAGGAAGCAATCTACTTGGCACCCCTGATGTAAGGGGGCTCTGTTGTGGACACCTGATGTAAGGGGGGCTTTGGTGGGGGCACCAGCTGTAAGAGGGGACACCTGATGTAAGGGGGGGCTCTGATGGGGACATCTGATGTAAGGAAGCAATCTACCGGGCACACCTGATGTAAGGGGGGCTCTAGTGGGGACACCTGATGGAAGGAGGGTTCTTGTGGGGACACCTGATGTAAGGGGGGCTCTGGTGGGGACATGTGATGTAAGGGGGCTCTGGTGGGGACATGTGATGTAAGTAGGGCTCTGGTTTGCATATGTGATGTAAGGGAGCAATCTACTGGGCACACCTGATGTAAGGGGGGCTCTGGTGGGGACACCTGATGTAAGGGGGAGTCCCTGGTGGGCACACCTGATGCAAGGAAACAATCTACTGGGCACACCTGATGTAAGGGGGGATGCCTGATGCAAGGGGCTCTGGTGTGGACACCCGATATAAGGGAGGACACCAGATGTAAGGGGGGACGCTGATGGGAACACCAGATGTAAGGGGACACTCTGGTGGAGACACCAGATGTAAGGGGGCACTCTGGTGGGGACACCAGATGTAAGGCGGCACTCTGATGGTGACACGTAATATAAGGACGCACTCTACTAGGCACACCTGATCAAAGGAAGCAATCTACTGGGCACACCTGATGTAAGGGGGGTCTCTAGTGGGGGCACCTGATGTAAGGGGGCCCTGGTAGACACACCTAATGTAAGGGGGAGCTCAGGTGGGGGGCGTCAGATGTAAGGGGGGCTCTGGTGGGGGCACCAGATATAATGGTGGGTGCTCTGGTGGGGACACCACATGTAATCGGGGGTGCTATGGTGGGGGCACCAGATGTAAGGGGGGCCCTGGTAGGGGCACCAGATGTAATGGGGTCCCTGGTGGGGGCACCAGATGTAAGGGGGGGCTCTGGTGGGGACACCTAATGTAAGGAGGGACACCAGATGTAAGTGGGGTACTGTGATGGGGACGCTAGATGTAAGTGGGCACTCTGATGGGGACACCAGATGCAAGGTGGTTCTATTTTCTTACACTTGAAATATGGATGTGATTGACCTAATTTTATGTTATATTAGAGAGCAATTTAGACCTTATCTGGAAGAAATGTGTGCGTTGCAGAAATGTGCGCAAAATTGTGTTCATTTCTGCAATGCAAAAATACACACACAGCCCTGTTGCAGGTGTGCAGTGGTGCCTTTTATTCAAAAGATGTAACTGCGCGAATCCAAACAAATGCTTATATACTATTACCACTAATACAGTGTTTATACCTTTATATTTTATGTGCCAGCCTAACTCTTTAACCACTTCAGCCCCGGAAGGATTTACCCCCTTCCTGACCAGAGCACTTTTTACAATTTGGCACTGCATCGCTTTAACTGCTAATTGCGAGGTCATGCAATGCTGTACCCAAACGAAATTTGCGTCTTTTTCTTCCCACAAATAGAGCTTTCTTTTGATGGTATTTGACACCTCTGCCGTTTTTATTCTTTGCGCTATACACGGAAAAAGACTGAAAATTTTGAAAAAAAATGATATTTTCTACTTTTTGTTCTAAAAAAAATCCAATAAACTCAATTTTAGTCATACATTTAGGCCAAAATGTATTCGGCCACATGTCTTTGGTAAAAAAAATGTCAATAAGTGTATATTTATTGGTTTGCGCAAAAGTTATAGCGCCTACAAACTAGGGTGCATTTTCTGGAATTTACACAGCCTTTAATTTATGACTGCCTATGTCGTTTCTTGAGGTGCTAAAATGACAGGGCAGTACAAAACCCCCACCAATGACCCCATTTTGGAAAGTAGACACCCCAAGCTATTTGCTTTGAGGCATGTTGAGTCCATGGAATATTTTATATTTTGACACAAGTTGCGGGAAAGTGACACTTTTTTTTTTTTTTTTTTTGCACAAAGTTGTCACTAAATGATATATTGCTCACACAGGCCATGGGCATATGTGGAATTGCACCCCAAAATACATTTAGCTGCTTCTCCTGAGTATGGGGATACCACATGTGTGGGACTTTTTAGGAGCCTAGCCGCGTACGGGGCCCTGAAAACCAATCACCGCCTTCAGGATTTCTATGGGTGTAAATTTTTGATTTCACTCTTCACTGCCTATCACAGTTTTGGAGGCCATGGAATGCCCAGGTGGCACAAACCCCCCCCCCCAAATGACCCAATTTTGGAAAGTAGACATCCCAAGCTATTTGCTGAGAGGCATGGTGAGTATTTTGCAGCTCTCATTTGTTTTTGAAAATGAAGAAAGACAAGAAAAAAAATTTTTTTTTTCTTTTTTCAATTTTCAAAACTTTGTGACAAAGAGTGAGGTCTGCAAAATACTCACTATACCGCTCAGCAAATAGCTTGGGGTGTCTACTTTCCAAAATGGGGTCATTTGGGGTTTTTTTTGCCACCTGGGCATTCCATGGCCTCCGAAACTGTGATAGGCAGTGAAGAGTGAAATCAAAAATTTACTCCCTTAGAAAGCCTGAAGGCGGTGCTTGGTTTTCGGGGTCCCGTGCGCGGCTAGGCTCCCAAAAAGTCCCACACATGTGGTATCCCCATACTCAGGAGAAGCAACAGAATGTATTTTGGGGTGTAATTTCACATATTGCCATGGCATGTTTGAGCAATATATCATTTAGTGACAACTTTGTGCAAAAAAAAAAAAAATTTGTCTCTTTCCCGCAACTTGTGTCACAATATAAAATATTCCATGGACTCGACATGCCTCTCAGCAAATAGCTTGGGGTGTCTACTTTCCAATATGGGGTCATTTGGGGGGGTTTGAACTGTCCTGGCATTTTATGCACAACATTTAGAAGCTTATGTCACACATCACCCACTCTTCTAACCACTTGAAGACAAAGCCCTTTCTGACACTTTTTGTTTACATGAAAAAATTATTTTTTTTTTGCAAGAAAATTACTTTGAACCCCCAAACATTAAATATATTTTTTAAAGCAAATGCCCTACAGATTAAAATGGTGGGTGTTTCATTTTTTTTTTTCACACAGTAATTGCGCAGCGATTTTTCAAACGCATTTTTGGGGGAAAAAACACACTTTTTTAAATTTGAATGCACTAAAACACACTATATTGCCCAAATGTTTGATGAAGTAAAAAAGATGATCTTAGGCCGAGTACATGGATACCAAACATGACATGCTTTAAAATTGCACACAAACGTGCAGTGGCAACAAAAATAATACATTTTTAAAAGCCTTTAAAAGCCTTTACAGGTTACCACTTTAGATTTACAGAGGAGGTCTACTGCTAAAATTACTGCCCTCGATCTGACCTTCGTGGTGATACCTCACATGCATGGTGCAATTGCTGTTTAAATTTGATGCCAGACCAACGCTTGCGTTCATCTTAGCGCGAGAGCAGGGGGGACAGGGGTGCTTTTTTTTTTTTTTTTTTCTTTATTATTTTTTTTGCTTTTTTTTAAACTGTTCCTTTCATTTTTTTTTAAATCATTTTTACTGTTATCTCAGGGAATGTAAATATCCCCTATGATAGCAATAGGTAGTGACAGGTACTCTTTTTTGAAAAAATTGGGGTCTATTGGACCCTAGATTTCTCCTCTGCCCTCAAAGCATCTGACCACACCAAGATCGGTGTGATAAAATGCTTTCCCAATTTCCCAATGGCGCTGTTTACATCCGGCAAAATCTAAGTCATAAAATGCTCGTAGCTTCCGGTTTCTTAGGCCATAGAGATGTTTGGAGCCACTCTGGTCTCTGATCAGCTCTATGGTCAGCTGGCTGAATCACCGGCTGCATTCTCAGGTTCCCTGTTGAGACAGGAGAGCCAGAGAAAAACACGGAAGACGGTGGGGGGGGGGCATTCCATCCCACTGCTTGTAAAAGCAGTCTAGAGGCTAATTAGCCAATAGGATTGCTTTTACATGAAAGCCGACTGCTGGCTGAAAAGAATGATACCAAGATGATACCTAAACCTGCAGGCATCATTCTGGTATAACCACTCAAAGTCGTGAATGGCGTACCTGAAGACAAAAAAATGGTTAACAATAAAGCACAGTAAACGGTAAAGTATAAAAAATTGCATACCTGAAAAGCAAACATGATAAAACATAGTAACAATAAAACATTGCAGAATAGAATACAGTAAAAAAGAGCAGAACAATAGAGAGAATAGAGAGAGAGAGAACAATAAAACGACAACTATTTTTTAAAATTTTATATTTTTGTTTGTGTTTTTTTTTTTACACTCTTTTTTGTAACTGTAACTTTTATAACTGTAACCGGTTCCAGGTTCGGGTCTCTCAAAATGCGATGGCATCTTGGGAGACCCTGTGAAAGTGTGCCTAGTCTGTGCAATGCTGTACCCTACGCTAATACTCAACTAGTGTATGGTAGCGTTCAAAACATTCACCAATGCAAAAACCAGGATTGTCAGGACAGGAGGGACAATAATAGCTGGTGTCACGCTGCAGACACGACATCTTTTTTGAGGGGGTTTGTTGGGTAAGGGTACTCGGGAGGACATAAAGAAAATGCCTCTCATGCAGCCGACTGCATTTGGTTGGGGATGTGAATGGGGGAAGTACAGGCACTGCAGAAGTGGTGGGTTCCCAATTAGGATTGGCGAATGCAGCAGGAAGGCCATTATGGGCACGGCGGACCTGTGTTTGTCTTTTTGGTGGCAGCGGGACACTACTTGTGCTTGCCACCTCACCAGCTTGAACTGCACTTATGGGACTCGCCACGTCACCAAGTGTTACTGCAGTGCTGAATGGACTACGACCGGGGTGTACTAGGCCGCTGGTGCTTGCCAGTTCACCAAAACGCTACCAAAAAAACTGTTAGCGATCGCAGGGATCAGGCCTGACTCTGCGAACGCTGCAGTTATGCGTTTAGTGTTTTGTAAGTGTCAGTGATCGATTGATACTGCACTTAGGTGGCCTGGGTTGGGCCGGGCGGAGGGGCAAAACCCAGGTGCTAGCAGGTATCTGGGCTGATCCCGCTAACACTGCGTTTTTGGGAACCCTAAACTGCTGGGGACGCTAGTATAGATCTGATCGGATCAGATATTGATCCGTTCAGATACTATACCACTAAGGGAGGTGTACGCTGCGTGCGTGGGTGTTAGCGGTACTGGCACTAACCTGACGCTGCCTGGGGCTGGTGCTTGCCAGTTCACCAAAACGCTACCAAAAAAAATGTTAGCGATCGCAGGGATCAGGCCTGACTCTGCGAACGCTGCAGTTATGTGTTTAGTGTTTTGTAAGTGACAGTGATCGATCGATACTGCACTTGGGTGGGCTGGGCTGGGCTGGGCCGGGCGGAGGGGCAAAACGCAGGTGCTAGCAGGTATCTGGGCTGATCCCGCTAACACTGCGTTTTTGGGAACCCTAAACTGCTGGGGACGCTAGTATAGATCTGATCGGATCAGATATTGATCCGTTCAGATACTACACCACTAAGGGAGGTGTATGCTGCGTGCATGGGTGTTAGCGGTACTGGCGCTAACCTGATGCTGCTTGGGGCTGGTGCTTGCCAGTTCACCAAAACGCTACCAAGAAAATTGTTAGCGATTGCAGGGATCAGGCCTGACTCTGCGAACGCTGCAGTTATGTGTTTAGTGTTTTGTAAGTGACAGTGATCGATCAATACTGCACTTGGGTGGGCTGGGCTGGGCCGGGCGCAGGGGAAAAACACAGGTGCTAGCAGGTATCTGGGCTGATCCTGCTAACGCTGCGTTTTTGGGAACCTTAAACTGCTGGGGAAGCTAGTATAGATCTGATCAGATTAGATATTGATCCGTTCAGATACTATACCACTAAGGGAGGCCTATGCTGCGTGCGTGGGTGTTAGCGGTACTGGCGCTAATCTGACGCTGCCTGGGGCGACGCATATCACCGCCGGGCGATCAGGGGGCTAAACCTTTATTCGGTAATAAACGGCGGGTGCCCTGACACTATAAAAAATAAACTAACTAACCAGCGTCAATCGTAACGGTTATACGGTGATCAGTGGTGAAAGGGTTAACTAGGGGGCAATCAAGGGGTTAAAACATTTATTAGGTAGTATATGGGGGTCCCTGTCGCTATAAAACGCTGACGGCGAACCTAAATATTTACGTCCCTAACTAGCGTCACCAGCGACACTAATACAGCGATCAGAAAAATGATCGCTTAGTGACACTGGTGACGGGGGGTGATCAAGGGGTTAAAACTTTATTAGGGGGGTTAGGGGGGTACCCTAGACCTGCAGGGGGCTAACACTAACTGCCCTACCACTTCTAACTGTCACAAACTGACACCATGCAGTAATCAGAAAAAAAAAAAAACTGCTTGGTGTCAGTGTGACAGGGGGGGGAGGGGTGATTCGGGGGTGATCGGGGGGTGATCAGGGGGCGATCGGGGGTGTTTTGTGTGCCTGGCATGTTCTACTGTGATGTGTGTGTGTTGTGCACTCACTCACATGTCTTCTCTCCTCGGCGCTGGAACGGAAACTGCCGAGCCGAGGAGAGATGACATCACATCCTCTGCCTCTGTGTACTACACAGAGGCAGGGGATGATTCTCATTGGCTGGGAGCGATCGTGAGGGGGGGCACGATCGGATGGCCTCCCCCTCATCTCTAAACGCTCCCAGACCAAAGCCAACCGCCGCTGGCACCGGGGGGGGGGTCCGATCGGACCCCCCGCCCGCGGGAAGGCAATCACATACCAGGTACGTGATTTTGCCTGCCCATGCCATTCTGTTGACATATATCGTCGTTAGGCGGTCGGCAAGTGGTTAAAGTGCAACGTGAAAATGAAAGCGCCAATTATTATAAAGTGCAGTCAAAAAAGAATAACAGTTTTAAACCATAAACATATAATATTAATCCCCAATGTCCATTGCCATTTAACATATATGTTCAAAGTGCTAGACTGGCCATACATTATACATTTTTCTTGTACAACTTTCCTTTAGATTTACCAAAACCATATAATATTAGGTCAGACCTAAGCACTTTCGATTTTTATGCATTCGGACATGTCCTTGTACTACATAGTTGAAGGTAAATCTAAAGAAAATTGTATAATGTATGCTTAGGTCTCAATGGCACAACCACACCCCTTGCTTTTGTGTTCATTCACCTGCAGCAAAACGTATGGTAACAAAATACTATGCTTTTTGGTACAGCACAACTTTTAAAAAGGCTATACAGGTTTTACATCTATTTGTACTACATTAATTTTGTTTTTAATTTGTTTTTCAGTGCGCCACTAAAGTGTTCAGGTTTGGCTTAAAGAAAAGGTGGCAACCCTAGTACTGGTCTGGCAGCACTGGCACTACTGTGGCTAGTGATCAGGAACACTTTTGCTGGCTACACTGATCTGGTGACATTGGGACTGGTGTGGTGGCAATCAGGAACACTGTTGCTGGCTGCACTTGCTTTGGTGACGCTGACACTGTTGTAGCTATTGATCAAGAACATTGTTGCTGACTACACTGGTCTTGTGACCCTGTACTGGTTTGGCTAGCGATCAAGGACACTGTGGGTAGCTCACACTGGTCTGATGACACTGTTACTGGTGTGGATAGTGATCAAGAACTGTTACTGATCTGGTCTGGGGACACTATGATTTGATTGGTGTGCCTAATAGGGATGAGCTGAACACCCAACCCGGTCCGGTTTGCACCAGAACATGCGAACAGGCAAAAAGTTTGAGTAAACATGCAAACCCTATTAAAGTCTATGAGACACGATTATGAAAAATCAAAAGTGCTAATTTTAAAGGCTTATTTGCAAGTTATTGCCATAAAAAGTGTATGGGGACCCAGGTACTGCCCTAGGGGACTTGTATCTGTAGCGATACCCCCGAAGGAGCTGCTTAAGTTTGTTCAGTCCATTACTCTGCCTCTCAACCCCAAAAAACTGTCTAGTCAGCCCTTCTGACACACCTAGCAAACAGTGTACTTGCAAACACAGTAAAACAGACACAGATGTAGTGAACAGGAAATTTGTTTACTGGGAGACTTTCCACAATCAAACTGTGGTATTTAATAGTGTTAATCAAACCCAAAATGCAGACTTCAAAATAACACAGTCAAACAAATTAAATAGGTCTAGCGTGGCCTATGCACTCAGGCATAAAGGTGAACTGATCTGACTTAACAACATTCAGTCTGTTTCCCTCAAATCCTGAAATCACAGACCCAGGCAATTAAATGTAAGGCAATAGGCCACAAATGCAATTTTTTCACTTTAACATTTAACGTTAGAGTTCCCCGTTAAAGGTAGTCACTGGAATCACTAAATTACTGATATTGAAGGAGTAACAGAAAGGGTCCTCACAATGGAAATATCCAGGATCTTCAGCTACCCTGGCGTTGGTGTACTTGGTGTCCTGTTGAGCGGGATAAACAAAGGGGTACTTGAAAGTATTCTGGTAGGCAAAATGGAATGTGAGATGCTAGCAGTATCCTGGTAGGCAAAGTGGAATGTGGTGACTGTTCAGCAGGGTGCAAGTGTTCCTACAAATGTGGGCACTGGTGAGGCAATTTTGCCTGACTACCGTGTCTTTAAAGATGGGCAAATGCCTGCTTACCCATCCTGCGACCAAGGGATCAAGCGACCAGTTCCCCGAAAGGCCCGGCTGGCCACCTTATAAACGGATCGGCCCACGCCCTCAGGAACACCTGGAGATATAGCTGGGATCCCTCTCAGGCTGGATGTCCATTGCCGTCCAACTGCTGGAGCTGTGGCGGGACAAGCACACTGACCTCAGGAGCTGTGGCAGGATCAACACACCGACCTCTGGAACTGTGGCTAAATGGATCCCCTCAGTGGGTAACAGCAGCCCCTCAGATCACATCTGTGTCTCTCTCACTCCCTCATCGACTGACCTTTACCTCAGGACACAAAATGGAGTCTTTTACTTTCCTGTCAGTAAAGCCTGCTGGGATTTGTATTTGCATATCCCAGAATACATTGCAGCTCTCCCTGCTGTTCAGTACAGTCTCTCCCATTGGCTGTTGTAACTGTGCCTATAATTGATTTTCTTCTTCCGGCCAATAGGAGCACAAGAGCGGCTGCTGAATGCACAGCTCTGTTTGTGTCAGCTCACATTACATTACTCAGTCAGTGAAAACAGGAACAAGGAGGGGGGTAAAAAAGCCAATGCAGACATGACATGCATGTACATGCAGTCATCTGTGTTAATTTAAGTCTTTGGTTGTAATACCCGCTAAACATCATTACAAAAAAAAGTTTTTAAAACAACCGTTTTTTCAGGAGCAGTGATTTTATTAATGAAATAATGAAAGTGAAACGATAAAAATGAAATATTCCTTTAAATATCATGCCTGGGGGGTCCCCTTAGTCTGCCTGAACAGTGCCGCAGCAAAATGACCTTTCTAAAGGGAAAAAATGTAATTTAAACTTGCTCACAGCTGTAATGTAATGCCGCCTCCCGGCAATATAGCTGAAAAATCAATGAAAAAATCAGTGTGGGTTCCCTCCCCCATTCCATACCAGGCCCTTGGGTCTGGTATGGATTTTAAGGGGTAACTCCATCCCAAGTTTTTTTTTAAAAAAACAGCGTGGGGTCCCCCCCAAAACCCATACCAGGCCCTTTGGGTCTGGCATAGATTTTAAGGGGAACTGCACGCCAAAATTAAAAAAAAAATTGGTGTAGGCCCCCCCCAAATCCATACCAGACCCTTATCCAAGCAATCAGCCTGGCGGGCCAGGAAGGGTGGAGGGGCGAGCGACCCCCCCCCGAACCATTCAAGGCTGCTGGCCCTCAACATGGGGAGGGTGATTTGGGGTCCCCATCCCAAAACCCCTGGCCCATGGGTTGTGGGGGTCTGCGGGTGGGGGGCTTATCAGAATATGGAAGCCCCCAAAGGGCCTGGTATGGATTTTGAGGGAACCCCTTGCTGTTTTTTTCTTAATTCTGTCATAGGGTTCCCCTTAACTACTTCAATGCACTATTATATACTCTGCACTGACTGCACTGTTATATATATGTGTATACAGTATATATATATATATATATATATATATATATATATATATATATATATACTGTATATATACAGTTGTGCTCATAAGTTTACATACTCTGGCAGAATTTATAATTTCTTGGCCATTTTTCAGAGAATATGAATGATAACACAAAAACATTTCTTTTACTCATGGTAAGTGTTTGGCTGAAGCCATTTATTATTAATCAACTGTTTTACACTTTTTAAATCATAATCACAACAGAAACTACCCAAATGACCCTGATCAAAAGTTTACATACCCCCATTCTTAATACCGTGTATTTCCCCCTTTAACATCAATGACAGCTTGAAGTCTTTTGTGATATTTGTGGATGAGACTCTTTATCTTCTCAGATGGTAAAGCTGCCCATTCCTCTTGGCAAAAAGCCTCCAGTTCCTGGAAATTCGTGGGCTGTCTTGCATGAACTGCACGTTTGAGTTCTCCCCAGAGTGGCTCAATGATATTGAGGTCAGGAGACTGAGATGGCTACTCCAGAACATTCACTTTATACTGCTGTAGCCAATGACAAGTCGACTTGGCCTTGTGTTTTGGATCATTGTCATTTTGGAATGTCCAAGTACGTCCCATGCGCAGCTTCCTGGCTGATGAATGCAAATGTTCCTCAAGTATTTTTTGATAACATACTGCATTCATTTTGCCAATTTTGACCAAATTTCCTGTGCCTTTGTAGCTCACACATCCACAAAACATCAGCAATCCAGCTCTGTACCTTTCACCATAGGCCTTGTTGTCGGGATACTTTGTGGCATTTGCGTAGTAATGGCTTTCTTCTGGCGACTCGATCATGCATTTTTCTTCAAGTGCCGTCTTATTGTGCATCATGAAACAGCCATACCACATGTTTTCATAGAGTCCTGTATTTCACCTGAAGTTATTTGTGGGTTTTTCTTTGCATCCCAACTTTCCTGGCAGTTGTGGCTGAAATTTTAGTTGGCCTACCTGACTGTGGTTTGGTTTCAACAGAACCCCTAATTTTCCACTTCTTGATTAGAGATTGAACACTGCTGATTGGTATTCTCAATTCCTTGGATATCTTTTCATATCCCTTTCCTGTTTTATACAGTTCAACTACCTTTTCCCGCAGATCCTTTGATAATTCTTTTGCTTTCCCCACGACTCAGAATCCAGAAACGTCAGTGCAGCACTGGATGAAAGATGCAAGGGTCTGTCAGGAGTCCAGAAACTCATTGACCTTTTATACACACACACTAATTACAAGCAAACAGATCACAGGTGATGATGGTCACTAGGGATGAGCCGAACACCCCCCGGTTCGGTTCGCACCAGAACCTGCGAACGGACCGAATATTTGCGCAAATTTTAGAACCCCATTGAAGTCTATGGGACTCGAACGGTCTAAATTAAAAGTGCTCATTTTAAAGGCTAATATGTATGGTATTGTCCTAAAAAGGGTTTAGGGACCCGGGTCCTGCCCCAGGGGACATGTATCAATGCAAAAAAAAAGTTTTAAAAACGGCTGTTTTTTTCGGGAGTAGTGATTTTAATGATGCTTAAAGTGAAAAAAAAGTGAAATATTCCTTTAAATATCGTACCTGGGGGGTGTCTATAGTATGCCTGTAAAGTGGCGCGTGTTTCCCGTGCTTAGAAAAGTCCATGCACAAAATGACATTTTTAAAGGAATAAAAGTCATTTAAAACTGCTTGCGGCTTTAATGTAATGTCGGGTCCCGGCAATATGGATGGAAATAAAACGGCATGGGTACCCCCCCCAGTCCATTACCAGGCCCTTTGGGTCTTGTATGGATATTAAGGGGAACCCCGCACCCAAATTAAAAAGAGAAAAGGCGTGGGGCCCCCAGGCCCTATATACTCTGAACAGCAGTATACAGTCAGTGCAAACAAGACAGGGACTGTAGGTTTGTTGTTAAGTAGAATCTGTTTGTAATTTTGAACTGGTACATTTTTAAAGTGTAGCTCTAGCCAAAAAATCTATTTTTAAGCTTTTTGGAAAACATAGGGAAGGGTTATCACCCCTGTAACATTTGTTTTGCTGTCTGTGCACCTCTTCAGAAGATTTCACCTCACTTTCTGTCCCAATGACAAATGTTTTTTGAAAATTTGGGGTTTTTAGTGAAACAAGGATTGGTGATAAAGCATCAGTGGAGAGGAGACACGGTTTTCCCATATTAACTCTTACAGGAGAGAATTTCCCTTCCTAGGGGTAGATTTCATCTCACTTCCTGTTGTCTCCTTTCGTTTGCAAGTAGGAGTCATTTGAAAGTTGGATGTTTGAAAGTAGGGGCCTGCCCTATATACTCTGCAGAAATTGGGGCCTTAGGTGTTGGTGTTGCCACAGCACTGTAAGCCTTCACAGTTACTCTTGGTGGGCGCAGGAATGGGCCCTGCTGTGAAATTATAGATCAAGAATTGTAATTACATGCCATTGTTGAACAGGTGCAGAAAAATCGGGCCTTTGGTGGTGGTGGTGGTGGTGGTGCTGGTGCCACAACACTGTAAGTCCTCACAGTTACTCTTGGTGGGCTCTGGAACGGGCCCTGCTGTGAAATATTATATCAGGAATTGTAATTACATGCACCTGTTGAACAGGGGCAGAAAAAGTGGGCCTTTGGTGGTGGTGGTGGTGTTGCCACAACAC
Organism: Aquarana catesbeiana; assembly: GCF_042186555.1. Taxonomy (NCBI): domain Eukaryota; kingdom Metazoa; phylum Chordata; class Amphibia; order Anura; family Ranidae; genus Aquarana; species Aquarana catesbeiana. The sequence goes on along the minus strand of NC_133330.1, from coordinate 190,788,663 downwards.
TGTAAGCCCTCACAGTTACTCTTGGTGGGAGCAAGAATGGGCCCTGCTGTGAAATATTAGATCAATAATTGTAATTACATGTCCCTGTTGAACAGGGGCAGAAAAATTGGGCCTTGGGCACTGGTGCTGGTGCCACAACACTGCAACCCCTCACAGATACTCTAGTTGGAGTGCAGGAATGAGCCCTGCTGCAAAGTATTGCATCAAAAATTGTAATTACACGCCCCTGTTAAACAGGGGCTGAAAAATTGGGCCTTAGGCACTGGTGGCGGCGCCCAGAACCAAAAATGTTCTTACAAGCTATCAGCATGATCATTGAGGAGGAAGAGGATAATCACTCAGCATAACAGGATAGTTACTTAGCATCAGCATAGGCAGTCTTGAAGGGATCTGACATTTCAAAAAAAATTATTCGGTTACATCAGCATCAGGTGCCTGGTAGCTGGTGATGATCCAAGATTGATTTATTTTTATGAAGGTCGGTCGATCGACCAAGTCGGTGGACAGGCGCACCCTGTGGTCAGTTACAAAGCCTCCAGCAGCACTGAATGTGCATTCCAAAAGAACGCTGGATGCAGGACAGGCCAGTAGCTCAATTGCATACTGTGCAAGGTCTGGCAAGTGATCCATCCTCAAGACCCAGTAACCCAGAGGATTTTCGATGGGAAAGGTGTCCAAGTCAGATCTTGCCCCTAGGTATTCCTGCACCATGTAAAACAGACGCTGGCGATGGTTGCTGGAACCGATCATACCTTGGGGCTGCGGACTACAAAATTGTCTGAACGCATCGGTCAGACGGCCACCTTCTCCACCGCTCCTTCTTTGACTGACCGAAGCCTCAGCAACACGTTGTCCAGGAACAGGAGTTTGTAACCTCCCAGTCTCTGGGAACACGTTGCACAGACCTTACTGCAAGGCCTCCCGAAGATGTTTCATCCTCTGCTCCCTCTGCGACGGCAAAATAAGGTCCGCAACCTTACCCTTGTAACATGGATCAAGGAGGGTTGCCAGCCAGTATTGATATCACTAATATGAGGATCCTTCCACAGGCTTTGCAGGATCAGGGAGGCCATGCAGCGTAGGTTTGCTGAGGCATTCATTCCGGAGTCCTCTGGGTCACTAAGGATGACATGATCCGCAGCCACCTCCTCCCAGCCATGTATAAGTCCATGGGTTTCTTGGGACTGTAAATGATCCCTTGAAGACTGCTGCTGATGCTGAGTGCCAGGCTCCACCTCCATGCTGACACAATCCTCCTCCTCCTCTTCCTGTGTGATCGGCAGGCATGCAGGAACACTGTCTGGATAAAGGGGGCCTTGAGAGGTAAGGAAGTCCTCCTCTTCCTCCCTCTGTTCTGCCTCCAGTGCCCTGTCCATTATTCCACGCAGTGTGTGCTCCAACAGGTAGACAAGAGGTACAGTGTCACTGATGCATGCACTGTCACTGCTCACCATCCTCGTGGCCTCCTCAAATGGTGACAGGACAGTGCATGCATCCCTGATCATAGCCCACTGACATGGGGAAAAAAAACCAAAGGTCCCCTGACCCTGTCCTGGTGCCATAATCGCACAGGTACCCATTGATGGCCCTCTGCTGCGTGTGCAGTCGCTGCAGCATGGCCAACGTTGAGTTCCACCTGGTGGGCATGTCACAGATTAGGTGGTTCTTGGGCAGGTTAAATGGAGATCAGCCAGCCGAGCACTGGCATTATATGACCTGCGGAAATGCACACAGACTTTCCTGGCCTGCCTCAGGACATCCTGTAAGCCCGGGTACCTGCCCAAGAACCGCTGCACCACCAAGTTAAGGACGTGAGCCAAACAGGGCACATGGGTCAGTTGTCCCTGTCGGAGGGCGGAGAGGAGGTTGGTGCCATTGTTGCAAACCACCATACCTGCCTTAAGCTGGCATGGCGTCAACCACCTCTGAACCTGCCCCTACAGAGCTGACAGAATCTCTGCCCCAGTGTGGCTCCTGTCCCCCAAGCACACTAGCTCAAGCACCGCATGGCATCTTTTTGCCTGCGTGCTTGCGTAGCCCCTTGAACGCCTACGGAGAACCACTGGTTCCGAGGACAAATCAGCACAGGAAGAGGCCATGGAGGAAGAAGAAGAGGAGGGGGTGGAGGATAGAGGTGTGGCAGAATCACCACTAGTAGAATTTTGGAGGAGTGGTGGCAGAACAACCTCCAACACTACTGCACCCTGTTCTGCATCCTTCCCAGCTGCCAGCAGAGTCACCCAGTGCACGGTGAAAGATAGGTAACGTCCCTGTCCATGCCTGCTGGACCATGAGTCAGCGGTAATATGCACCTTACCGCTGACCGCCCTGTCCAGCGAGGCCAATACATTGCCTTCCACATGCCGGTAGAGAGCCGGAATCACCTTCCGTGAGAAAAAGTGGTGCTTGGGAACCTGTCACTGAGGAACCACACATTCCACAAACTCACGGAAGGGGGCAGAGTGTACCAACTGAAAAGGCAGCAGTTGAAGTGCTAGCAATTTAGCCAAGCTAGCATTCAACCGCTGGGCATGTGGATGGCTGGGAGCGAACTTCTTTCAGCAGTACAGCAGCTGGGGCAGGGAAATTTGCCTGACGTTGGTGTACCGATAGCAGATTTCCCCCAAGTACTTGGCTGTGATACACCTAATTCTACACCTTCATTCCTCTTAGGGCAGGTCTCAGAGAGGACTGAAGGTATAGTGGGGTTGGAGATCCCAGCTGATGAGGAGCAAGGAGAGGTCCTCTTTGTTCTTTGGTGTGGGTCTTTTAGGTATGCTTGCCAATGAACTGCATGGCAGGTTGACATAAGTCTGGTCAATAAATAGAAATCAACCAGCGCAAACAATAAAAAAACCTAACAATAAGCAGCTAGAATACTGAGGGTCAAATTATCAAATCCCCGAAAATTCTGTATAATTCTGTATAAAAAGGCAGTATAGCGCATATAAATAAAATGAAATAAAATACTAAATACATCTAGAATAAACAAAAACAGTCCATATTCTCTTGTTCGAGACAAAGATGAATAAAATTTCAGCAGATACTCCAGTGATAGAAGTGACATCCATAAAAGGTGAGTGACTGTAGTGAAAAGACCTCCACCATCGGTAACACAAGCCGCTCACCTCAGCAGATGGACCCCTGAGTGAATCAGTCAGGTCTAAAACAGCGGTTCCCACAAGGGGATAATGGTAGCAGGATCAAGTGCACTGATGTCAGATCGAATACCAATGTCTTGTTAACTTGCAGTAGTCACAAGGAGGGGGGTCTGCGGGCGGGGGGGTTATTGGAATCTGGAAGCCCCCTTTAACAAGTGGCGCCCCTAGATCCCGGCCCCCCCTATGTGAATGGGTATCGGGTACATTGGACCCCTACCCATTCACCAAAAAAAGGCAGTGAAATGTGACAAAGAACAATAGCCAGTTTTTGACAATTCCTTTATTGTAAAATAGCTCTGAGTGGTCTTCTACCCGAGCCGTGTCTCCCACCGTCATCTTCTCCTGGTGCTGTCTCTCTTGCCGCCCTCTTCTGTCGCCATCTTCTGTCGCCGTCTCTCCTGCCACTGCCTACTTCTCCCACTGCTGTGTTCTTCCTCGCCACTGTCTTCGTCCATTGTGCTGTCACCCGCTGTCTGGCGTCTCTTACACAGCCATGGGGCGTGAACATTTGTTGATGTCACACGGAAAGCCCACCCCCTTTTTTCCAAGAATAAAGGGGGTGGGCTCTCCATGTGACGTAAAGGTATGGTCATGCCCCATGGCTGTGTAAGAGGCGCCAGACAGCGGGTAACAACACAACGGAACAAGACAGCGGCAAGGAAGAACAAGATGGCGAGGAAGAACACAGCAGCGGGAGAAGCAGGCTGTGGTGGGAGAGACATCGAAAGAAGACGGCGACAGAAGGTGGCAACAGAAGATGGAGGCAAGAGAGACAGCACCAGGAGAAGATAACGTTGGGAGACACGGCTCGGCAGAGAAGACCACTCAGAGCAATCTTACAATAAAGGACTTGTCAAAAGCCGGCTACTGTTTTTTGTCACATTTCACAGCTTTTCTTTGGTGAATGTGTAGGGATACAATGTATCCGATACCCATTCACATGGGGGGGCAGGATCTGGGGCCCCCTTGTTATAGGGGGCTTCCAGATTTCGATAAGCCCCCCACCCGCAGACCCCCACAACCATGGCAAGGGCCCATCAACATGGGAACAAGGTGTTTTGGGGGGGACCCCAAAGCACCCTACCCATGTTGAGGACATGTGGCCTGGTACGGTTCAGGAGGGGGGGCGCTCTCTTGTCCCCCTCATTTCCTGCGGCCTGCCAGGTTGTGTGCTTGGATTAGGGCCTGGTATGGATTTTGGGGAGACCCCCACGCCATTTGTTTTTTAAATTTTGTCACAGGGTTCCCCTTAATATCAATACCAGACCTAAAGGGCCTGGTATGGATTTTTGGGGGAACCCCCACGCAATTTTTTTTTTTTGGTGTGTGGTTCCCCTTAATATTCATACCAGACCCAAAGGGCCTAGTAATGGACTGGGGGGGAACTCACGCCCTTTTTTTTAAATGATTTCTGTATCTATATTGCCGGGATCCGACAATACATTACAGGCGCGAGCAGTTTTTCAAAAGACATTTTTTTCCTTTAGAAAAGTCTTTTTGCTGCGGTAGTGTTCTAAACATGGGAAAGATGCGCTACTTTACAGGCATGCTAAGGATACTCCCCAGGCATGATATTTAAAGGAATATTTCATTTTTATTGTTTCACTTTAAGCATTATTAAAATCACTGCTCCTATAAAAACTGCAGTTTTTAAAACTTTTTTTGCATTGATACATGTCCCCTGGGGCAGGACCCAGGTCCCCATATACTTTTTATGGCAATAAATTGCATATAAGCCTTTAAAATGAGCACTTATGATTTTTCATGGTCGTGTCCCCTAGACTTTAACAGTGTTCCTGTTCGCAAGTTCTGGTGCGAACAGAACCGGGGGTGTTCGGCCCATCCCTACCCAATAGCCAATGGCACATGAGCATGGTTGGTACTAGGGATGAGCTTAATGTTTGGGTCGAACATGAGTTTGACTTGAACATTGAGTTCGCCGAAGAACCAACATTATGGGGCGTTCACGGGAAATTCGAGTGCCCGCGGAGTGCCCCATAATGCACTGCAAGATCACAGTGCATTGCTGTATGATGATTGGCCAAAGCATGCACCTGACCTGCATGCTTTGGCCAATCCCAGTGCCCTCTGCTAAGAGAGCCATAATTGGCCAAAGGCAGGGTGCCTTTGGCCAATCATGGCTCAGGGGGACTAAGTCCACACCCCACACTATATAAGGCTGCCTGCATGGCGGCCCTGTGTAGTGTTGTTGGCGTGGACGGAGACATAGCTTGATTTAGATTAAGCAGGCAGGTTATTCAGTTAGTGGCAGTGTATTTGATATATATATATATATATATATATATATATATATACTCTGCATCCAGTAAGTGTAGCCTATATCTACATTCTGTAGGAGAAGAACGACAAGGGCGCCACTCTAAGTGCAATATTTAAAAACAAATTTAATAAATCTTAAAAGTAGGTACTCACAAGGGTACATGTAATCAGGCATGTAAATACTATGCAGATAGTGCCAGGTGTCCCAGGGATATTGTCCAGTCACATCTTGTGGTGTCGTTCCGCTTCATAAGACAGGCTGCGCTGGTGAATTGTCGGCAGATCCGGCCGCTGGAACGCACTGTGTGTGATCTGGGGGAACGAGAGCACTTCCGGGTCCGTGCAGGGATAGCAAATAGGCGACGCGTTTGCGGAGCTACGCTCCTTCCTCAGGCCTAACGTGACCTGTTATTGGTCGAACCTGTTATAGTCTAAGAAGGGCTGGGATTGGAGGAGAAAACCATCGGTCACTCTCACGCATAGACTATGTGCTGGAAGTTGTGTGCTGGCATGTCTGCGTCTGCAGCTGTAACGGATCTTAAAAAAAAAAACAGCGCTGTGTGTATGAATGGGAGAATTTTAAAATAATGCATTCTATATTTTCCATTCGGATGATATTGTCTATGAGAAAAAATAATGATAAAGAATAAAAATATATAGGTAAGATGTGTAACTAGAACTACTATAATTGAATAAAATAGTCTGACTATAATGGCAATGTTGTGAAATAGGGAATGTGGATACCTGGTAAGATAAAAAATGGGGAGATAAGACGGAATGGACAATGATAAACAAAAAAGAAAAAATGGAAATAAGAATAAAAATAATAATAAACAAGTATAATGAAGTAATGTGGCTTTTGGTATTGTTATTGAAAAATAAAAACTATATTGAAAAAGGGGAAAAAAACATGATAGAAGAGATAGATAAAAATAATAATAATAACTGCATTAAAATAGGTGATAGAATAATATGATTTGATATAAATGAAAGAAAAAATAGAAAATGAAAGCGTATATAGGAAATTATTATTATAGAAAAAAATATATAAAGAAATATGAATAATAATAATATTGAAAATGAAAAAGTAAATAAAAATTGGGTAAAAGTAATAATATGGAAATAAAAATAAATATAACAATAACAAATATGTAAGTAATAAGGATAAATTATAATAAACTGAAAATAAGTTTATATGGATAATAGCAATAAATCTAAATAAAAAATGGTTCTAACAATATTCTGGAATTCTTGTAATATTGGAATGATACTGATTGGTGCAATTGTTATTACGTGACTAGTACATAATAGACAGATCATAATTATAAATTCTGAATAAAAATGTGAATGTGCTTTGATATGGGACCACACTAGTATGTTTTCTTATAAGATGAAGGAGAATATATGCTGATTGAGCTTAAAAGTAATGTTTGAATGTAACATAATAGCGACCACTGCTACATCATGATGAAAAAAAGGGGGGGGGAGGGGAGGAGGACATACATGATGATAATTCTGGGGTACCTACTTCAAAACAAAAAATATGTTTACATAACAAACAGTTATGTTGAGAGTTCTTTTTTTTTTGTTTACAAACGATTTTTATTATGCAAAAGGTCAAGGTATAAAACAATTACAATGATGGTACAGGTATACATACAAATATCTTTAACAGTGAATGTTTTACAGGAAATAAAAAAGGGTTATGGTTATTCAGATTAAATATTGCACAGTGTCATAAATAAGCCAGTTATCATGGAGGGAAGAAGGAAGGGCAATTACGTATGTGTTAAGGAGAGGAGGTGAGGAAAATTAAATAGAAATTTTTCTAAATCAGAGAGGTGGTGTCCCAGAGGGTCCACTTTTTTTGATAAAGAGGCATAGAGTCATATAACGTGTGGTGAATTTTTTCAGAAAGTCTGATGTTCGACATGCGGTTGAGAATTTGTGACCAAGGTACCGTAGTGGAGCGCCAATTGAAGGCTATAGCCCAATGAATGGAGCTGAGAAATGTGTGGATTAGCCTTGTGCTAGTCATTGGAATATCCTGTATAGGGGAGAAAAGAAGACATATTTGGGGTGTAAGAGAAAACTTCCTACCGGATATTTTTTCAATGATTATGCTAGCCTTATGCCAGGTGCTTTTTATATGGGGACAATCCCAAAAGATATGTAAAAGTGTACCCTGAGAGGGGCAACCCCTAAAGCAGAGTGGGGATAGTGAGGGATAGAATGAGTTAAGTTTAGCGGGGGTAAGATACCATCTATAGAGCAATTTGATGGATGATTCTCTGATCGAGGTTGTTTTGGAACATTTATGGAGATTTGTAAAAATAGTATCCCATTGATCAGGAGTAAATGAGGTATTTAGATCTGATTCCCATTGTAGCATGGGGTGTGACTTCTCAGGCATGTTGGTCTCATTTAAACTTTTATATATTCTGGAGATTAAACCACTATCACGGGGGAAAGAGATACAAATTTGCTCAAATTGTGTATAGGGGGGATGAAGTGTAAGTGAATGATATTTCTGATAGAATTGTCTTATATTTGTATAGTTCTCTAGTTCAGAAGGTGGAAAATCATATTTTATTTGTAGACTGGAGAAAGTGAGGAATGAATTGTTGTGGAAGAGCGATTTTAAATGTGTTAGGTTATGTGACTTCCAATTCGTTAGAGAGTTTTGATCTTGAGCTCTGTCTGGGAGGGGGAAACGAGGGTCACCTAGAAAGGAGGCCAAGGGGGGAATGTCAGAAGATAATTTGAATTTAGAGGCTTGTCTGTTCCATAGTTGAAGGGTGTGAGTGACAATGAAATTTAGGGGTTTAATTTTTTGTGGTGGGATAGTCTTGGACCAGAGAAGTCCTTGTAGATTGTAGGGTAGGACAGATTCTTCCTCGAACCGGAGCCAAGGGATTTGAAGTGAGGGGGCATACCATTGGGCTAATTGGGTAAATCTGGCCGATAGATAATAAAGCCAAAGATTAGGAATGCTGAGGCCTCCTTTTCCTTGGGGTCTAAACATAAGGGAATAGCTGAATCTGGATTTCTTGTTTAGCCATATGAATTTGTTGATCTCTCTCTGTAAGGAATCTAATGTTTTTTTATGTAGAATAATAGGAAGGGCTCTGAAAAAAAATAAAAGCTTGGGTAGTATCATCATTTTTACAGCCACTATTCTACCCGAGAATGAAATTTGGTATGATGACCAAAGTTTAAGTAAATTTTTAATACTATTAAATAAAGGAGGATAGTTTGCTTGGTAAAATGTTTTATAGGAAGAAGTAATTTGGATGCCTAGATATCTAAATGAATCCATATTCCAATTAAATGAGAATTTGTCCATAAGTGAAGCTATTAAGGCTGGAGGAATATTGATTGGTAAAGCTGAGCATTTAGATAGATTTACACTCAGGCCTGTCACGTCGTGGAAGATGGCAAGGGTTTTAGTTAGGTTGGGTAGGGAGATAAGAGGGTCGGTTATAAACAGAAGCACGTCATCTGCGTAGAGACTTAGTTTGTATTCCTTGGATCCCTTGGAGTATCCTTTAATGTCTATGTTATTTCTAATCGCGCAGGCAAGGGGTTCTATCGCGAGGGCGAAAAGTAGAGGGGAGAGGGGGCAACCCTGTCTGGTACCTTTGGTTAGGGGGAAAAAGTCTGAGTTGTTGCCTGGGAGTTTGATACGTGTTTGTGGGTTGTGATAGAGAGCCTTAAAACCATGTAAGAATTCATTGTTGATGCCATATTTGGGGAGTAGAGTGTCAAGATATGACCAGGAAACGCTGTCAAACGCTTTATGTATGTCGAGACTGAGTAGTAGTGTGGATTTGGAATTTGTGTTGGAGTCTTGAATGATATTTGTGGTCAGTCGTATATTGTCTGTTATTTGTCTGTTAGGAATGAAACCCGTTTGATCAGGATCAACTAGTGGGGAGATAACAGCCGATAATCTGTCTGCCAAAATTCGGCCAAATATTTTTAGGTCATTATCAATAACTGATATTGGGCGGTAGTTTTGAGGGGTGGAGTGGTCTTTATTTGGTTTGGGAAGAAGAGACATGTTGGCTAATAGCATTTCAGATGGGAATTGGCCGCCTTGTAAAATACTATTATATAGTTTAGTAAGGTGTGGGGTAATGGTAGGGGCAAATTTTTTATAGTAGGACGAGGAATAGCCATCTGGGCCTGGGGCAGTGGATATCTTTAAAGTTCTAATAATTCTGCAAACTTCTATGTCTGTACAAGGGGCATTGAGAGATTCTATTTGGTTCTTAGAAAGAGTGGGCAATGTAATGTTGTTAAGCCAATCAAGGGAAGACTGTTTGGGGGCTGATTGTGATGTGGAAAGAAGATTTTTATAGAAGTCTAAGAACAGTTTCATGACTTCTTTGGGATGGGACACCATATGTCCAGATGGGTTCCTTAATTTGTATGTGTGGGGTGGTTTTGTAGATTGGTTAAGTTTTCTAGCGAACATGGTGGAATATGAATTACTGTTGAGTAAGAATCTGGCTTTAGACCACCTGAGGGCCTTTTCGGTGTCCGATGCTAATAATGTGTCTAAGGTAGTGCGTTTCTCTTGAATCTGTTTAAATAGGTCACTAGATGGGTTTTGGTTGTGTCTGTGATATAAATTATCTAGATCGTTTGTAAGGGATCTAATATCTGCAAGTTTGGATTTGTTTTTAATTGAGGCAATATTTATCAGATGGCCTCTCATTACCGCTTTATGTGCCATCCAGATATTTGTAGGAGACATATCAGGCATTACGTTGTGTGCGAAGTATTGCTCTAGGTGAGATAGAATTTGTTGGTTGCTTGATGGATCTGTGAGCAAGGAATCGTTAATTCGCCATGAGTGTGTTGTGTTGGCTAGACCTATGCGTGAAGTGTTAAAGGAGATTATATGGTGATCCGACCAAGGACATGCATGTATATCTGCTTTAGAGGAATTGGCCAATAGGATTGGGGTGCAGAAGATATAATCAAGTCGTGCAAAGCTGTTATGTGGGTGCGAATAGAATGTGTAGGATTTGATACCTATGTTGTGGGCTCTCCAAGTATCTACTAATTGATGATTATATAGTGATCTGTTCAGCGATTTAGGGAAAGCTTTAGAGGAAGGGACAACTCTGCTTCTGTCCAGAACCGAGTGAGCTGCTAAATTGAAGTCCCCACCCACTATTAGATATGCGGAATGATAATTATCCAAAGTCTCAAAAAATTTGTTAAAAAAGTTTGAGTGGGCCTCGTTAGGAGCATATACTGAGGCAATGGTAACCGAACGTCCTTTAATTAAGCCTTTCAAAATCAAATAACGACTTTCTGGGTCCTTAAAGACATTCTGAACCTCAAAAACCACCGAGTTCCTAATAAATATGGCAGCACCCCTAGATTTTGTGTTGTAAGTTGTACAATAAAATTGGCTGAAACTTTTGTCAATGAATTTAGGGTGTTTGTCTGTAGCGAAGTGAGTTTCTTGCATTAATATTATATCAGCTCCTAATCTTTTATAGTGACGAAAAGCTTTCTTTCTCTTGTGAGGTGAATTAATGCCCTGGGCATTGTGAGAAATCACCCTAAGCCCCATTGTATTGGTGTTAGAAAGCGATGATAATTATAAGGTAGTGTCAATGGATCACATGGCCCAGGGCAAAGCATTTGGCAAAGTTGGTATGGTGATAGTAAATTGGATAATAATGATAACGTCGATAAAGAAGAATTACCTGAGATAGAGAAAAATCTGGTGATCACTGTGTTACCATCTATATCTTCATATATACGATATATCGGAATATACCTCAAAATTTTGCACAAGTGTTTTTTTGTTGACCTTTCTATATCAAATAATATATTATACTTATATATGTGTAGACTGAAGATTTGGGTACCTGAACCGTAGAACCCTAGAAAAAATAAACTCCTAGATAATAACAGTGCTACATTGCGCAACAATGCACCATCATAACATCTTAAGTAAAATACAGAGAATTTGTTCAACCTTTTCAAAATTTTGTAAAAATAGGATATTTTAGTATAATTATGAGAAAAATTATTTATAGCTTGGGAGTCAGGGTGAGAAGCACTGCCTGACCGAAAATAAAATTGTAGTGGACAATATTGTCCATTACTCACAAGTGGAGCATCCATCATTAAAACAATGGATAGCAGGGTCAGTCGTAGAAATGTATCCACTATTTGAACCATGCTTTTGGAGTCCATTGTGAGTAGGGGAACAAACTAGCTGAGGCGGAGCAGATCAGCCTCAGCGAGGATTCTATAGACAAAAATATAAGAGCATGCCGTGACGTATGTTGAAAAAATTAGTGGAGAAAAACCTCATAGATGGAGAGAAAAGAAAAAAAAAAAAGGGGTTAAATGTATATGATTGCATAAGATTGCATGGTAGGAACTGTGAAATACCTACCCAATACCTTTTAAAGGGGTAGAACTACTTTATTAAACACAGTAAATCAAACCTCAAAATTTGTAAATTTTTAGAACTGTAAAAATTGTTCTATGAACCCTGCGAAGGAAAAGGAGACAGAGAAAAAAAAAAAATAAAAAAAAAATTTCCCTCTCTCCTTCTCCTCCCTCTCTCTCTCCTCCCCCCACAGAAGTGTGAATTTTCAGCCGTAGGTATGCGAAAAATTTTAACTTCAAGCATCCAGATTTCTGAGTGATGGACGCCATCTTCCTTGTCCACGACGCGTGGCTGGGGTGGCCCAGATCGGTGAGGTATGAGGGGTGGCAGGAGGTCTTGCCACCGCCCCTGGGTCTAAAAGACCCAACTTTACCAGGAGATCTTTACCTTCCGCGATGTTGAAAACTGTATAAGTTGTGCCATTGTGTGGCACTGTTAATTTAAATGGAAAGCCCCAGCGGTATCTGATGTGAGCTGATTGTAATACTGAAGTTATCTCTTTCATTTTGCGTCTCCTTTCCAGGGTAGCTTGTGAAATATCAGGAAATATTTGAATTTTTGTTCCATCCAATTCAATGTTATGCATATTCCTGGATGCTCTTAGTATGCTTTCTTTTGTGATAAAGTCTTTCATGCATAGTATAATGTCACGTGAAGGTTTGTCTGGGGGTGGCTTAGGACGCAAGGCCCTATGGATTCTGTCACACACAAATGAGGATGGAGGTAGATCCGGAAGGAGATTGTGGAAGAGTTTGGACACCGCTGGCATCAGTTCGGTGACCGATTCTGGAATACCACGAATCCTCAGGTTGTTCCTACGGTTTCGATTGTCCAAATCTTCCACTTGAGATTGTAAGTATGAGTGGTTTTCAGCTAACAGTTCAAAGTCCCTTCTAAGATCGTTGTGTGCAAGTGATAGCTCATCATGCTTGGTTTCAAGAACATCTGTTCGTCCTCCCAAGGTTGCTATTTCTTGTGTGAGTGTGTTTGTTGTTTTTTGGAGTTCACACTGTATTTTGTCAACAAGTTTTTCGTAGATCTTGGTTAAGCTGGAGTCCAAATCTGCTTTTGTGATCTGAGAGGGGAGATCACTGTTCTGTGTTGGAGAGGACTTGTGCGAAGGGCCACTGGCAGTTGTAGGGGACTGTACCAGCGACGAACTAGCACCTTTATGCGCCATTTTATTCTGCTCCTTATTGCGCAGAGGGTATGTGATTAAAGAGTGCTGTTGCGCACGGCGATTGTACGCCTTCTTGCCCGACGGCATGCACTAGTATGAACTGCAGGGATGTTTATAAAAAATATAATTATTTAAGGTAATTGATCCTTGCAGTGTGTGTTAAATCCTCGCTGAATAGATGAAATTCTCAATTACAAATGGTGAACTGCATCGCGTCTCGCAAGCGCCCCCACTTAGTTATGATTATGACTTTAGTTCATCTTATCACCCCTATCCAAGGGCAATAGCTTGTTCCAAATTTGTTGTGGGGCTACATGTTGCCCGAAGAGGTGTACTCTGAGCTTTGTGGGGGTAAAGATCAAACACCCAGGACTTTTGAAGAATCAGGCTATGAGATGGTGGGACCACACCCCTGTGAGCGGGACGATTTTGTAATAACCTGGGGTCTGGACCCGGTCCAGGAGGGACGAGGGAGCTACTGGTGGGCCCACGGTGCAGCAGGAAGGCCGTTCCTCACCTCTGTTCCCAGAGTGTAGTCCCATGCAGGGTATTTCTGGCGGTATCCAGTTCTCACAAAATCCCGCCTCTCGGTCCACGGAGCCGCCACGGGTATGTACGGAAGGTGCTGACGTCTGTTCTGCTGTGAGCGGTAGCCGAGTGTGGAGGATCTGCAGGTCCCAAGGCCCCGAGATGCCAGATGGAGCCAGCAGTGAGACTGGTAGGGCTAATGGACGGCTGGGACTCTCCAGGTAGGCAGGGGTCTGTTCAGGGGATGCCCAGGAACCTGGATGGAGGACCCAGTGAGGGATCCAGCAAGCACCGGGGCAGGATGGCAATGGATTCTGTCCAGGACAGCACAGCTCCCCCACAGTGCCTCTCAAGATGGCAGCCAGTCCCCAAGTAATGGAGCCGGCCGTAGGCCGGATAGAGGGGCGAGTGGATGGCCGGGATACTCCAGACAGACAGGGGATTGTTCAAGGGGTGCCCAGGGACCTGGATGGAGGACCCAGTGGGGGATCCAGCAAGCACCGGGGCAGGATGGCAATGGATTCCGTCCAGGACAGCACAGCTCCCTCACAGGGCTACTCAAGATGGCGGCCAGTCCCCAAATAATGGAGCCGGCCGTAGGCCGGATAGAGGGGCGAGTGGATGGCCGGAATTCTCCAGACAGACAGGGGATTGTTCAGGGGGTGCCCAGGGACCTGGATGGAGGGTTTGGTGGCGGAATCCGATAACCCTGGAGCAGGATGGCTGTGGATTCTGATCAGGGTAACAAAGCTCCCTCACGGCGCGTCTAAGGATGGCGGACCGACCCCCAGCAACACAGCGGTGCACAGTCTCTTTAAGGGGGTACCCAGTATGGGAAGGATAGGCGACTGCCCAGCTACTCACTGTGCCCAGAGGATGAGATAGGCCGAGTCCGCAGGCCGCAAGATGGCGTCCGGCCGGAGGGTACAGGAGCTGGTTTTAGGGATCTCCAGTCCACCATCCACCGCTGTACAGGTAGCCCCCGACCCCCGGAGTCACTGATGTGCTGGGGCAAGATGTTCCTTTGATCCACGGGATCCGGGATGGAAGAGCCGAGGCCTCCGGGGGATCCGTAGGCCTCAAGATGGCGACGGGCGTCAGCGGTGCGGGCCAAGCCGCAGGCCCGAATCTGATTTAAGTCGCCCAACTTCACTAAGAGCCACCTAGGGCAGTAGCAGAGGGGGCCCAGGCACCGGTTCAATTGAAATGCAGGCTCTCCGAGGTAGATTATGGCAGGGATGGCACTGGATTATCTCTGCCTGTGAGGAGCTCATGTTGAGAGTTCTAACAGCCTAATATAACATGGAGGACTTGGAGAGCGGTCAAATAAGACTACTCGTCTCTATTTCCTCGTTTAGTCCTCCAGGGTCCAGGGTGTCCAGAGTGTATATCCAGTACGTTTCCCTCTGGCAGAGACGTTTAAAACGCTCTGCCAGTGGGAACGTACCAGAAATAGACTCGATAATCCAAACTTTGAGGCCAGATGAAGAATGATCGTGTTTTTGAAGGAAATGGAGGGGAACACTGTGATGGTCATCTCCTGCCTCTACTAGGCGGCGGTGCTCACCAAACCTCTTTCTTAAAGTGCGTATAGTGCGGCCTACGTAGTATGGATAAAGCTTTCCCACCAAAACTCATAAACAAAGCATATGATTTCTACACCCTGGCCCCTGGAGGACTAAACGAGGAAATAGAGACGAGTAGTCTTATTTGACCGCTCTCCCAGTCCTCCATGTTATATTAGGCTGTTAGAACTCTCAACATACCTGTTTGTTATATAAACATATTTTTTGTTTTGAAGTAGGTACCCCAGAATTATCATCATGTATGTCCTCCTCCCCTTCCCCCCCTCCCCCCCTTTTTTTCATCATGATGTAGCAGTGGTCGCTATTATGTTACATTCGAACATTACTTTTAAGCTCAATCAGCATATATTCTCCTTCATCTTATAAGAAAACATACTAGTGTGGTCCCATATCAAAGCAAATTCACATTTTTATTCAGAATTTATAATTATGATCTGTCTATTATGTACTAGTCACGTAATAACAATTGCACCAATCAGTATCATTCCAATATTACAAGAATTCCAGAATATTGTCAGAACCATTTTTTATTTAGATTTATTGCTATTATCC
This sequence comes from Aquarana catesbeiana, assembly GCF_042186555.1. Classification (NCBI taxonomy): domain Eukaryota; kingdom Metazoa; phylum Chordata; class Amphibia; order Anura; family Ranidae; genus Aquarana; species Aquarana catesbeiana. The sequence continues at coordinate 190,772,949 of NC_133330.1, read as the reverse complement.
ATATAACCTTATTTTCAGTTTATTATAATTTATCCTTATTACTTACATTTTTTTTATTGTTATATTTATTTTTATTTCCATATTATTACTTTTACCCAATTTTTATTTATTTTTTCATTTTCAATATTATTATTATTCATATTTCTTTATATATTTTTTTCTATAATAATAATTTACTATATACTCTTTCATTTTCTATTTTTTCTTTCATTTATACCAAATCATATTATTCTATCACCTATTTTAATGCAGTTATTATTATTATTTTTATCTGTCTCTTCTATCATGTTTTTTTCCCCTTTTTCAATATAATTTTTATTTTTATTTTTCAATAACAATACCAAAATCCACATTACTTCATTATACTTGTTTATTATTATTTTTATTCTTATTTCCATTTTTTCTTTTTTGTTTATCATTGTCCATTCCGTCTTATCTCCCCATTTTTTATCTTACCAGGTATCCACATTCCCTACTTCACAACATTGCCATTATAGTCAGTCTATTTTATTCAATTATAGTAGTTCTAGTTACACATCTTACCTATATATTTTTATTCTTTATCATTATTTTTTCTCATAGACAATATCATCCGAATGGAAAATATGGAATGCATTATTTTAAAATTCTCCCATTCATACACACACAGCGCTGTTTTTTTTTTAAGATCCATTACAGCTTCAGACGCAGACATGCCAGCACACAACTTCCAGCACATAGCCTATGCGTGAGAGTGACCGATGGTTTTCTTCTCCAATCCCAGCCCTTCTTAGACTATAACAGGTTCGACCAATAACAGGTCACGTTAGGCCTGAGGAAGGAGCGTAGCTCCGCAAACGCGTCACCTATTTGCTATCCCTGCACGGACCCGGAAGTGCTCTCGCTCCCCCAGATCACACACAGTGCGTTCCAGCGGCCGGATCTGCCAACAATTCACCAGCGCAGCCTGTCTTATGAAGCGGAACGACACCACAAGATGTGACTGGACAATATCCCTGGGACACCTGGCACTATCTACATAGTATTTACATGCCTGATTACATGTACCCTTGTGAGTACCTGCTTTGAAGATTTATTAAATTCGTTTTTAAATATTGCACTTAGAATGGCGCCCTTGTCGTTCTTCTCCTACAGTATCCAGAGGATTGCTTCTTCTTTATCAACAGGGCTGCCTTCTACAATTGCTCTTATTGGACTATAATCCAGTTTTTTTTTAACTTTAGCAGCTCAGAGTCTGTTGTTTTGATTACCCATTTATTATTATAGTTCCAGATTGTCAATTTATGTTATTAGTTGTGTATTAACCTTCCCAACCACCCCATTTTTTCTTCATCAAAAGAAATCAGATTTTGGGGGCCAAAACTGTATTTCTAATTGTGCTGAATATAGCGCTCACATCCACATGTTGTATATCTACATTCTACAGTGCATTCTGTGGTGTACTATTTCTAATCTACTTCATTCAGTGTATTTGAGATATATATATATATATATATACAGTCAGTCTAGTATACATATATACATTATATACTCTGCATCCAGTCAGTGTAGCCTCGATCTACATTCTACAGTGCATTCTGTGGTGTACTATTTCTAACCTACTTCAGGCAGTGTATTTGATATATTGTCAGAACATTTGGGGTTAAAGGAATTTATATTCATATATATATATAGGCCTTTATATTGTATATTTTTCAAATGTACATGAGAGGTGCCATTTTTGCTCTAAAGTTGAATCAGAGTTCATAGCCCATGAATAGGCACTATTGCAACAGTTGCTTTATGTCTTGAGACTGTGTAAAAATACCAGTATCCCAGGTTATATATCTTTTGTCTTTGACACTTATAGATAAGGGGAGTTGGTACAAACTTACACAGCCTGCAAAACTAAATAGTATTTTCAGAATAAACCATGTAACAAAAAGGGCTTATCCACAAATGATATATTTTAAATAATAATGTTTCTTTTATACATCTTTACAATGTATCTTTATTAGGTAACATTATACAAACCTGTTTACTACATCTATATTATTATAAGGTTGAAAATATGGTATCTTATTTAGGAAACCATTCATGAATACCTGTTAGGCTTATCGTAAGAATCCTGACTACACTTTCATGGCATTTACAACCCCAGTTAATTGTGTGGGGTATATTTTCTCATACACATATATTTTAAGAAGCGCCGGGAAGGCTGGGGATATTGACACTTGATTGTCAACCATTAGACAATTAGTGATGTTTTGCTAAACCAAGGTCAGAAAGTCATGTCAATCACATTTAAAGTAATTTCTGATCCAACACCGCCCCTAAGAGGCTGAAATTGATAATTATTCAAAATGGCGTTGGTCTTGGTTGTCAAGGTAACATATAAACTCCATCGTCATATGACATCATCCATTACATAGTAATGAGACCCACACCCACTTTTGGGGTGAGATAAAAAGGAGAGACAGATAGCAAAAAGGGAGAGCTATGGGAAGAGAGCTATGGGAAGATCTGGAGCAGCTCTGAGGATGGCTGGACGGGTCTGTCTCTAAGGTGGAAAGAAGTCTCTTTTGGGACTTTGCTTCTCAAGCTGACAGAATTCTTTTTTTTGTTTACAAACTTTTTTATTAGGTATAAAACAGGGAGAAATACGGTACAGTACAAAATGTTGATTATCAAAGGTTTAACATCGATACATAATCATCAGTACAGAAGAAATAGAATAGCAATTTTGCATACAATGGTTGTGCGATTTGGTTATATTACTATAAGATTTTATTTGAGAAAGGTAGAGGTAGATAAAAAGTTATTCCATATTTGTAAAACTATTTGAGTGAGTGAACCAAGGATTCCATTTTTTTTCGAATATGTGTTGTGAGTTATTTAGAGTATGGAATATTTTTTCCATAAGGAGGATATTGTTGATCCTTGTTTTAAGTTGAGATAAGGGTAGTGAAGGAGATTTCCAATGATATGCAATGAGCCAGTGTATGGCAACACATATAGTGTGTATCAATCTTATATGAAAATTATTTAGACCTATGATCGGTGTGAATAGAAGGCAATTTGAAAGGGTGAGGTTGATCTTATTCTTTGATATAATGGAAGCGAAACCTTCAAGAAGTTTCCATATCTGGGATACTTTGTCGCAATGCCAGAAAATATGTGAAAATGAACCTATATCTATGCAACCTCTAAAGCATGTATGAGGAACTGATGGAAAAATGGCATGAAGTTTTGAAGGAGTATAATACCACCATGTGAAGAGTTTAATTGCTGTTTCTCTAATTGTGATTGATCTCGTGCATTTGAGAAGATTGGAGATGCTATCTGACCAGTTTTCAGCTGAAAGGGTGATATCGCATTCTTGTTCCCATTTAAGCATGTATGGGTGTTTTTCTGGGCTATTAGTGCATATCAGATTTGAGTATATTTCCGAGATTAAGCCAGAGGCTCTTGGGGAATTAATACAAATTTTTTCGAAAAATGTGTGAGATAAATTCGATGAAAGTGGAAAATAGGTATTATAAAAGTGTCTAATTTGAAGGAATCTTCTAAGTTCATTATTGGGAGTCTTATATTTTACTTTTAATGTTGCAAAGGATATGAAGGAAGCATCTTCAAAAAGTGTTTTGAGTGTGATTAAATTATTGTCAATCCACCATGTGTATTGATCCGTGTCTTGATGTAGTGAAAGGAATTTGGGATCCCCAATAAAGGAAGCTAATGGGGGTGTAGTTGATGCCATATTGAATTTCTGATTATGTAATTTCCAGAGTTGGTAAGAATTGGCAACCACAAGATTAAGATTGGCTAATTTGGGTATTGGTATCCTATGACCCCAAAGTAATCCTGCTAAGGAGTAAGGGAGAATTGATTCAATTTCGAATTTAACCCAGGGGATATTGGGGTTCCGTATATGCCATTGGGCTAATTGTGACCATCTGGCTGCGAGATAGTATAGCCAAAAATCTGGGAGCCCAAAGCCTCCCTCTTTCTGTGATTTATATAGTACTAATTTAGATATTCTTGGGTGAGAATTAGACCATATAAATTTGTTAACATCTGATTGGAATTTGGAGATCAATGTTTTATTAAGTCTGGTTGGAAGAGCACGAAATAAATAAAGTAATTTAGGTAGGAGGGACATTTTTTATAGCTGTTATTCTACCTAAAAATGAAATGTTAAAGGAAGTCCATAGTTTCATTGTTGATCTTAATCTCTGAAACATGGGGAGAAAGTTTTTGTTGGCTATATTATTAATATCTGGGGTGAGATGTATGCCTAAATATGGGAGAGACTCAGTTGTATATAAGAATTTGAATGAAGAGCGAATGTTGTCTAGTTGTGATGTTGGAATATTAATTGGCATACCTAATGATTTTGAGACATTTACTGATAATCCAGAAAGGGACGAGAAGATTTTTAGTGTTTGTAATAGATTTGGCAAGGTTATGTTAGGTTGTGTTAAGAACAGGATCATATCATCAGCATACATACTGAGTTTATATGTGTGATTATTTGCTGTGTAACCTTTAATATCTGGATTGTGTAAAATAGCGGTAGCTAATGGTTCTATGGCAAGGGCAAATAAAAGGGGAGAAAGAGGGCATCCTTGTCTCGTTCCTTTTCCTATCTTAAAGAAATCTGAGTTACAACCGGGTAATCTTATCCTAGTGGCTGGATTATGGTAGAGTGCATGAAAAGCGTGTATGAATGCTCCGTTGAAACCATATTTTTGTAGAACTAGATCTAAATAATTCCAGGTTACGCTATCGAAAGCTTTGTTAATGTCTAGACTTAAGAGGAGTACAGGGTTTGATTTGATATTGGCGTCTTGAATTATGTTTGTGACTAGTCTAATGTTATCTGTAATTTGCCTACCTGGGATAAAACCTGATTGGAAAGGGGATATTAAGGAGGGGATTATTGTTGCTAATCTATTTGCTAAAAGTCTGCTAAAGATCTTGAGGTCGTTATTGATAACGGAGATTGGTCTGTAATTTTGGGGTAATGTGTGATCTTTATTCGGTTTCGGGATTAAAGACATATTAGCTAGTAGCATTTCCTCTGGGAAATGTTCGCCATTTAGAATTTTATTAAATAAAGTGGTGAGATGAGGGATTAGGAGTTGATGGAATTGTTTATAATAAAAAGAGGAAAATCCGTCTGGACCAGGGGCAGAACCTCTTTTAAGAGATTTAATGATATGGAGAATTTCCTCATCTGTGCAGGGAGCATTCAAGAGGTCTGACTGTGTAGGGGATAATGAAGGAGCTGAAATATTATCCAACCATGATATTGTTGAGGGGGGGATTGGTGAAGAAGGTTTGGATAAAAGTTCTGAATAAAATTTTGAAAAGATTGTTAGAACGTCTTGTGGGTGGGTAACTAGTTGATTAGTGTTATTTTTTAGCTTGTAGACATGGGTGGGTTTAATAGAATTATTTAATTTCCGGGCAAACATTGTTGAGTAGGAGTTACTTGAGAGGAAAAATTTGGCTTTAGACCAACGGAGAGCCTTCTCTGCTTTAAATGTAAGTATAGAATCTAGTTCATGGCGTTTTTGAGATATTATATTAAAGACATCTGGATCATGTGTGTTGGTGTGATCTCTATAAAGTTTTTGGAGATCCAGTGTGAGGGAGTGTATTTTTGCCCATTTTTCTTTATTGGCCTGCGCTGCCATTTTAATAAGACGACCTCTTAGAACCGCTTTGTGAGCTAGCCACAAAGTAGAAGGGGATATACCTGGTGTGTTGTTCAGTGTGAAATATTCTTTAATTGCAGAGGTTATTTCTTGTTGGTGGGTAGGTTCTGTTAATAAAGATTCGTTGAGTCTCCATGAGTAAGGTGTTGAGGTAAGACCTATAAAATGTGTGTTAAGAGTGGTTATCTGATGGTCTGACCATGTACATGGGAGGATGAGTGCTTCACGTGCGTTAGATAGGATTATTGGGGTACATAAGATATAGTCTAAACGAGAATATGAATCATGTGGGTGAGAATAAAAAGTGTATTCACGTGTACCCACGTTTAATGCTCTCCATGAATCAATAAGTTGTAGATCGTTTATGTGTTTAGATGTTGTTTTTGAGAAAGTTCTAGAATTTATGTTGTGTCTGCTACGATCTAAATTAGGTTGAGCAACTGAATTAAAGTCTCCACCTATAATAATGTGTGGAGAATGATAGCGTTGCAGGGTGTTGAAAAAATGAGTGAAGAATGTGGTTTGAGTATCATTTGGTGCATAAACATTAGCTATTGTTAGTTCTCTACCAGCGAGAAATCCCTTGAGTATAATAAATCTACTGTCTGGGTCCTTGTAGACCTGTTGAACGTCAAGTGGTATAGATTGGTGAATAAAGATGGCTACCCCTTTGGTTTTAGATGTAGATGAAGTGTAGAATGATTGATTATATGCTTTATGAAAGAAGTTTGGGTGATTGTCCTTCATAAAGTGAGTTTCCTGCAAAAGGATTATTTTAGCGTTTAATTTTTTATATTGCAGAAAAGCTTTTTTCCTTTTATTTGGGGAATTAAATCCTTGTACATTATGTGAGATAGTTACAATGGTCATGGTGGTATGTGTTTTTTTGAAATTCTGACAGAAAGTAATAGTGTGTATTGAATAAAAGATTCAGAAATAGTATTACATATACAACCTTGAGATATTATTTCTGTATATGAACCGTTGCAAAAAATGTTAATGGAAAAAGCAATTCCCTTACTTCTGTTGAGGCTCATAAAAAATGTAAACCTTGTACCATGCGTTTTCTTGTCTGAGATCTTAAAGAAAATTTTGTTAAACCTTGTGAATTGTACCTTATATCCGTTATAGGAAAATACCATGGGGTTGGGAAAGACAGAAGTCTCCAACCGACTGAGAACCCATATGAGACCGCAATGTCTCAAACTCAGTCTTAGCAATTTGTATGTCACAATGTTGATGATGAGAAAAATAACAAATAGTAATATAGAATGTTGAAACAATAGATGTAAATCAATACATCTGAAAAACTTGTGATGTCTCCTAAAAACTGGAGAATGGGTAACGACTGAGAGGGGGTGATTCATGTCGACATGTGGGCAAACGGCCGCCATTAATAGTTGTTATATTGATACTAGTGCATCAAAAAAAAAAAAAAAAAAAACTCCAGGAGGACCACCAAAGATATTTGACTAAAAGCATATGCATGTTTTATGCAACTGAGCTTGCTTCATATTACTAGAGGCCCTGTAAAATGTTTTTTATAAAATATTTAAGATAGGTCCAACATCTACTAATGTGAAAGTATTGATAGCTGGCATGTATCTAACAACAGCATGTATACTTTTACATAAGGTTAGTGGTATTGGTTGTATCTATGCTACATGTGTTATCCATAAAGCTGATAAATCTGAGGTCATTTACATTGGAACCAGCATAGAGACAGGATTTAAATTCAAGAATATCATAACTAGCCAACTAATGAAGAGGTTACAACTGTTAAATTTTGAGTTAGAACACATACGAGGTAGTTAGATATCTCCAAAATGAAGATGAAAAAATTGGACGTAATACCATATATTGTCACAAGATGTCAGCGTTGCTATTATTATATGATTTGGTATGTGAGTTGTATAAAGGTGAGTGTTGTATACAGTACTCACAGTCCCTGTGAAGAGCTGAGGATGTCAGTGATGAATCTTTTGGAGACAATAACACTAACATTAGCTGTTGAAGGAAGTTGAGGAAATTGATTGTATAGAAGTATTATAGAAGCCTGTAATAAATTCGGCCTGAAAAAAGAACATATAAAAGAGAAAAAAAAAAAAAAAAAAAATTGAAAACTTTAGAACAAACCAGAAAACAAGCATACTTAAGTTTGAGAGAAAAAAGTAATGTGAGAAGAGAGCCAATTGGATCTCAAATGTCCAGTGTGAATGACTGCCGTGAGGGCTCATCAAAGATGCCTAATGTTCATTAGGACTCCATTGGCCCGCTTCATGTCTAGGTCTGCGTCTATTCCCTCTAAGTGAAGGAGTGTTCCATATCGGAGCTTGCCTGGGTGTAGACGGGGTGCGTGGAGGATTGTTGGGGTTCCACAATCCTAATTTGATGAGAATATCTTGGCCTTCAGGGATCGAGGTGGCAATATAAGTTGTGCCATTGTGCGGGATAATCAGCTTAAAAGGGAAACCCCATCTGTATCTGATTCTGGCTGTGGAAAGAATTGTGGTAATTTCTTTCATTTTCCTGCGTCTGTCCAAGGTAGCTTGGGAGATATCTGGGTATAGCTGCAAATGTACTCCATCGAGAGTGATATTTCTAAGACTCCTTGCAGCTCTCATTATTTCTTCCTTCACCAAGAAATCTTTCATACAGAGGATTATATCTCGGGGAGGTTTGTCAGGAGAAGGTTTGGCTCTTAAGGCACGGTGTATGCGATCGCACGTGAAGGACTGGGGATTTTGTTCTGGTAACAGCGACAGGAACAATTTAGTAGAATATGCAGGTAAATCAGTGATAGTTTCTGGGGCGCCTCTTATTCTGATATTGTTCCTTCTGTTCCTGTTATCTAAATCTTCTACGTGCGCTTGCAGTTGCGCAAAAGCTGATGAGAGGTTATCATGCTCCCTGGATAAATCATTAAAAGTAATTGCAAGTTCGTCATGTTTATTTTCAAGCAAATCAGTGCGGGAGCCTAGGGCAGCTATTTCTTGGGACAAAGTGGAGGTAGATTTTTGCAGTTCTGTTTGAAATTTAGTGAGTAACTTAGTGCACAGTACATCTAAGCTGATGTCCAGTTCAGCTTTTGAAAGGGGGGTGTACTCACTGTTTCCTGGTAATTGGCAGCCTGATGCAGATGCCATGAGGTTCTGTTGTAATTCAGCAGGGGAGTGAGACTCTGCAGTGGAGTGCAGGGAGCCGGCGCCATCTTGTGACATGCTGCCTCTCTTCACAGAGCTCCGGCGGTATTGTAAGGGGGTTTTTTGCAGTCCTCCTCTACCCCTCTTCCTCGGGGCAGGCATGCACTATGTTGGGGGAGTGGGGATGTCACTGATTGTGCCAGTTGCGGGTGATTTTATCCCCGTTTAATGCGGCCGTTTGCCCGGGAACGACGGAGCTCTCCTTAGCTACGTCCGCTCCTCTCCATGCCGCGCATGCGCCCCCAAGCTGACAGAATTCTTAAAGACCTGGTAAAGTATTAATCTTTCCAATGTATACCTTTTTAGGTAATTGAAGTTTGGTTGAGCATATTCTTAACTAATCCAATCCATTGTTAGTGCTGCTTTGGAGTGAAATGAATTCTAACTGCAGTATGAATTTGTTTTGCTTCTAAACCAAGGGAGATACATATATATTGTTATATCTCATAATACTGACTTCAAAGTTTTAGAATTGAATTGGTTATAGTATGTGTTAAACCATTGATTCATTCTAAATCTAAAATATAAGCTTTGATCAAATTATCAAGCTGTGCACAATATAACAATTTTTGTTTGTGCATTTAAGAGTGTAATAAGAAGGTCTGTTGGTTTTGAGAAGAGATCACATCATAGTATTAAGGTAAACAATATTTGTTTACACGAGTCCGTGAAGTCACGGAAGACTATTCACAAGTTACCAGGTTTAAATTGTACAAGTATCATTTAAGTATTGAAATGCGGTATTTTGTTATAAGAAATTGAATAAGAGAACTGTGAATATTATCTGAACCATCATTTATCTTTGATATGTAGAAGTATATCCATTTATTTGCTTTATCATGAAATATACCTGATATTATTTTGCACTGTATTTTTAGTTAATAAATATATATTTTTAAGCAACATCATTTGTATCACTTGTCTTCAAAATAGCATGGATAAACGAACTTGAATTTCTTGTTGGTATTGGTAGAAAACTGTAAATCTCCCAAATCAAAGATTTGCATATTTTCATGATTACAATACTATTTTATTATTTCAGTATAAACATTCTGACATAATTGGAGGCCCCAGCGAGATTCGTTAATGTTTGAAACAAGTGATATATTTGTGCAAAATGATATATGTTATTGTCATTATTTGTTTTGAAAAAAAAAAAAAATATTAAAAATTATTTTTTTTATAATATTGCCATTGTTAGTTGCAATTTTGAAAAATGACAGACACTAAAGTTATTTGTAGTGTAAGCCGGTCCTGCTGATGCAGGGAATTAAATTGGTCTGCATCACCGAAAAACCGGAGAGTTTGCAAAAAAATAAAAAATCAGGTGATGTCTTTTATCAGAGAAGTATGGAAAATTAAGACCGATCAGTGTAGACCCCCAGCTTCTTTCTCTGGGTGCTCAATTTTATACTTGGTATTAAACCACATGTTAGTATGAACACAATACATGGGCATGGAGAGAAAGAGGTCAAATTAGAGGTTAAGACCAAGACATATATGCTATTTATAGAGTATTTTAAGTGTATGTGTGTATGTATGTATGTGTATATGTTTATATATATATATATATATATATATATATATATATATATATATATATATATATATATATATATATATATATGTATATATTAATCTATAGTTGAAGGGGAAAAATAAAAAAAAAGAGCTCAATGTGGTGCTGGCTAGTTATGAACATTCAGGGAAGCACTAATAGCATTAATAGGTTTGATTTGCAATCCCTACTAGAATATTAATAATTAGGATGGTTCGGTAGAATGATATCAGATATATACTGTTGCCTTGTTTGGTATACCTATGAGGGTACTTGAGATTACCTCATGGGGAGGGACCACATGTTGAAATTACTTACAATAGTTACATAACTAAAGTTATTCCATGTAGATTAGAATTACAGACGCACACCTGCTCTTACAGGAGTTAATTACAATAGAGTACGTCTGAATGTCCTGATGTGGATGTGGTGGAGAAATGGTGCATAGATGTTGCTGTGCGCCATAGCTCCACAATGTAACAAACTTAAATTAAGCTCATGATATTGCCTAACGGCTGAATTGGGTATATGATTTATCCTATTTATAGGTGATGTAAATTGAGTCATGGGAGTTCACACTCACTTTAGTACTTAAACCAAGTTAATTGATCAGGTTTTGAGGTACAGTTACCCCCTGATCCCCTAAAGTGAATACCTCCCATTGCTCCCTCCATTGGATGTGAGTTGGCATTTACCAACACACACCCAATACATCTTTCTCCTTAGGCTAACACCTGGAGACGAGCTTAATACTTCTCATTAATAGTGACACTCGCCTAGAGGGTTACTAAATCTTCTTTTTCCTTCTTACCACCTTTTCTTTTTTCTCTCCTTCTCTATTTTTGTTTATATATTTTATTTCGACATCAGAATATCCAGGGTTGTTTCGTAAGCAAATAAATAATAACCTCTAAATAAAATAATATGTCATATACAAAAATCAATAAACATTCTTTTGTAATATCTCACAATGTCAGGGGTCTGAATGCACCAGAAAAAAGAGTATCGTTACTTCGAGAACTAAATAAAGCCAAACCAGCGGTGGTGTTTCTCCAGGAAACTCATTTCAAGACAGGTAACATTCCCAAATTACACGACAAACATTACCCACAAGTATTTCATGCAACCAATCCTACTTCCAAATCCAAGGGAGTTTCCATTTTATTACACAAAAATTCAGAAATAGTTGTCTCGCAACAACTGATAGACACAGAAGGGAGATATACCTTCCTCAAAGGAAATTGGGCGGGGATTCCAATTACATTGGCTAATGTGTACTTTCCTAACTCTGCACAAATCACATTTTGCCAACAAGTAATTGACGAATTAAAAAGCTTTGCGACGGGCTGTATTGTGTTCGGGGGAGACCTCAACCTAGCACTCAATCCTTTACAAGACACATCGGATGGCAAATCTAGTGTGCCATACAAAAAAACTAAAGGAAATAAAAACACTCCTAGCCTCACTCACGTTGATAGATACATGGCGCTCATGCAACCCATCAGGGAAAGACTATACATACTTTTCGACATTGCATAATAAATTTACACGTATTGATTATATCTTTATTTCACAAAGAGATCTACCACTCTTACATTCAGCCGATATTGGAATAAAGACTCTTTCGGACCACGCACCCATATCAATGACTCTACACAAAAAGGCCAAAAGGCCCAGAACAACAATTTGGAGGTTAAATCCTTCCCTGCTCACTGATATAGCAGATACAAATAAAGTATCAGAAACGATTAAATATTATTTTAAAGAAAACTAATCAGAAGACATACCACCTATGAACATATGGGAAGCTCACAAATGCGTGGTCCGAGGGGAATTTATCAGATTAGGGGCTGCAAAAAAGAGAGAAACAGAAAAAGAACTCATGGTTCTAACACAGGCCATAAGAGATATGGAAGCTAAACATAAACAATCTTTAGCGATTGAAACAGCCACAGCTTTACTTGATTTAAGGAAAAAACTACAGTCCATTTTGAACCTTAAAGCCCAAAAGATCCTTTTTTCAAGAAAAAGGTTCTTTTACGAACACGGAGACAAGTCAGGTAAATTTTTAGCAAAAGCATTAAAGGAAACTTTATTATCGACAAACATAATGGCCATCAAAACCAGACAAAACCAAATAACTAATGATACCCAAAAGATCGCCCAGCGATTTCAAGAATATTACACAGATTTATACAACTTATCCTCCACACATAAACCTAAAAACCTTATAGGATCCAAAGCAGAAATATTTCGCAAGTTCCTTATAGATAGTGACCTACCCATTCTAAAAGACATAGACACACAAACATTAGAAGAACTGTTAACAAAAACAGAAATGACTGAAGCCATTAAATCCCTCAAATTAGGAAAAAGTCCCGGTCCAGACGGCCTAACGGCCCATTATTACAAAACTTTTTCCGACATTTTGATACCACACCTCCTTAAAACACTGAACTCCCTAAGGAATCCACAGGCTATTTCTGAGGACTTTTTGAGAGCTCACGTAACAGTATTGCCCAAACCAAATAAAGACCCCACAGACTGTGCTAATTACAGACCGATTTCCTTACTGAACATCGATCTGAAAATACATACTAAAATACTAGCAAACCGACTAAGACCATTACTAAATCAAATAATAGGACCAGAACAGGTGGGATTCATGCCAGGCAGAGAGGCCAAAGATAATGTGACCAAGGCCATGAATCTCATTCATAAAACACATATAGATAAATTGGAAGGCATGATCTTATCAACCGATGCGGAGAAGGCCTTCGACCGGGTGTCGTGGGACTTCCTTTTTGCCGTATGCTCACATATAGGACTAAAAACACATATGTTAACTTGGATAAAGACGTTGTACTACAATCCGACAGCCCAAATTAAAATAAATGGAACACTATCTGACAAAGTAAGGATTCATAATGGGACAAGACAGGGATGCCCATTGTCACCCCTATTATTCATTCTCACCTTAGAACCACTAATTCGCATTGTAAATTAATACGCTGACGATTTACTATGTTTCATATCACAACCACACATCACTATGCCCAACCTATGTAAACTATTTTCCCAATATAGCTATATGTCAAACGTCAAAATTAATTACAAAAAATCTGAGGCATTGAATCTGACACTCCCAGAAACCACTTTAAACAACACAAAAAACAACTGCAAATTTAAATGGGAAACAACATCTCTCACATATTTAGGAATACAATTAACTCCAAAACTAGATTTGATGTATAAAGCCAACTTTCAACCACTCTTACAAAAGATCACCAAAGACTTTTCATGGTTCGGTAGGGCAGCCATAATTAAAATGACAGTTTTACCCAGAATACTATACTTTTTCCAAACAATACCCATATTACTACCTTCAAGCTTCTTTAAATCCTTACACTCTATGATAAGAAAATTCCTTTGGGCCGCCAAAAAACCCAGAATTAGTTTAAACCTACTAACTATGAATAAACAAAAGGGAGGCATGGTTTTTCCTAATTTTAAAAATTATTATCTAGCCGCACACCTAACTAGAATTATAGATTGGACATGCCACAAAGAGAATAAAGATTGGGTGGGATTGGAGAATAATATGGGACCTATTCCGACATCACATACTCCATGGATACCATGGAACCTATGCCCAAAACAATTAAAACAACATCCTCTCATTGGGGCCACTTTAAAAAACTTACAAACAATCAATCAGAGGCATTTCCTCACCTCATCACTGGGACCATTAACACCTCTGACAACAAACCCTGATTTCTCACCGGGAATGGATGGTTCTATCCAATCGCTTTACAACAGAAACACACCACTTTTAGTGGCACACTGTTTACAGAAAAACAAAATCAAATCTCTATCAGAATTGCAAAAAGAAATAGGACAAACACCTCTACAACCCAGGGAATATCAACAAATACATGAATTCATTATGAACACTCAAAAACAAAAACATTTCCTTAGACCATTAACATCCTTCGAAACTATTTGTCTTTCAGCTACTACAACCACTAAGAGTGTTTCCTTAACATACACATGGTTGCACTCCAGCGATATACAGGAACCGAATAGACACAAAACTTTCTGGGATACAACTTTAAATAAATCCTTTACAAAAGATCAATGGTTACAAGCATGTGTGTTCGCACACAAATGTGCAATCAGTGTAAGATTGCAAGAAACATCATTTAAAATTTTAACAAATTGGTACATAACACCAAATAAAACACACAAATGGTTTCCGGCAGTGCCTGGACATTGTTGGCGCTGCAACCAAGAAGAGGGTACTCTATATCATATCTGGTGGGAATGTGGCCTGATAAAACCCCTTTTGGAATCAAGTAATAAAGATCATAAAACATATCACAAAAACGACAATTCATCTAGATGATGCTTGCTGCCTCATAAATATCACCAATTGCACTCTGAGAAAATACAAAAACTCTTTGACCAGATTCTTAATCACATCAGCTAAAACAGTGATACCAAAACACTGGAGAAGCACCACCGCCCCTACAATTAAGGAATGGCTGGAAGAAATACATCTCCTTAAAGGAATGGAAGAGATCAGAGCAACAACACAAGGGAATATAGAAAATTTTAATAAAATATGACAACCATGGATTACTTTTAAATATTCTGATTCATATACCACTTTCACATAAAGATAAACCTTTTATACATAGACCAATATTTTTCCTATAATATATTTATTTTATTTTATTTTTATTTTCTTTCCCCCTCTTTACTCCTCATTTCTGTTACTATATCTATATCTAAGGACACCTCTCAGGGGTCCACAAATTTATTCTCCCTTTCAAAATAAATAACAGATTTTTTTCTATACAAAGCTAGAGTATTTCCAAATAATTTATCAATATAACAATAGGTCGGATACGAAACCACCTTGGTGGCCTTACCAGTAAATACTCTATTATTGAAGTCAATTATTCACTGTTATATGAAACTTATGTACAAATGTTAATATGATTGTACCAATGTTATTTTCAAACATTAATAAAAGCTTTTTGTTTTAAAAAAAAAAAAAAGAAAATTAAGACCGAACTTGGTCCCTGTAAGTCAGCTATTGCTGCAAGAAGGACCATGGGTACTTTGAAATGTAAGCCCAATCAAAGTACCAGAAAACTTTTAAAAGTTCTCAAGAAGGCCTTCAGCTTGGCTGAGAAAAACCCAGATTTTGAGAGCCATGAATTTTTCCAACTGTTTTATGAGGCTTTGTCAAATAAAATTAAAGTTGTTGTGGCCTGGGATTACTAGCCCAAAAATGGTTTGGGTTGGCTAATAGAAAGCACCATCCTTTTTACGGTTCTACAGAATAGTAGGAATCCTCAAACATTAATTTAAAAAGCCCGCTCAGATAATAGCTGAGGCTCACTTAAAAATAAATAAATAAATAAATAAAAGCAGGGAAATTGAGAATGCAAAAAGTAATTAGGCTGGAATTATTAAATTCCAGTTCTCCCAATAAGAGAAAAGTTACACCCAGTTTTAAAACTAAAAAAAAGTGAAAAGCTAGCTGAGGTGTTAAAATATTTAAATGTCTGAAATTGACCAATAAGAAAAAAAACATGAGCAAAGCATGTTTAAATATTTTTTTTCCCTCTTTCTAACAGGAGATTTACCCCTCTGTTGCAAAGGGGGGGGGGGGGGGAGAGGAAACTGATTTGATCGCAGCCAAAACTGCTGTGCATAAGTGCATAAACTGACAGTCTTTTGGAATGTGCCTGTGTAAAAAAAAAAGTGGGGGAAAAACTCCTCCATGACTAAAGGAGTAAGTTACACAGCAGGATGAAACCCACTGTTATATCATTCCATGTATTTTTTTTTGTATATATATTTTGTTCCTTACAGGTATTTTGTAAAAACAGGATACCATAATAAGAAGTTATTGGATAAATATCCAAGTAATTATTTTGTTTCAGAAACATTTCTAATAAATTCAAGAATTATTTTCTGAAAATTAATATCAGCTAAAATTATCTTTAAAGCTGACTTTGTAAATATTTTTAGCACTGCCCTGAAATCATAAAAATAAAAAGCCCAGTTGAACTTCAACTTTAGAGGGAATGAAGTAATTTACATTCCCGCATTTAAAATTAATATGCCCTGATTATGTATTGCTATTGATCTCTTTAAAAAGATTAAATCCTATTGTGATTTTATTAAAATGTTATATTGTCTTAAGTGACAAGGCCATAAATAGGAACCTTCCCAGTCCTCTCACAATCGGCGCAAATGCCCTGTGATAAGGAAAAACTGGAATATAAGTGAGATCCATCGCAGGAATAATTAAATTCTAGATGGCACCTTTTGTACAGGTAATTCCAACTCCCTAGAAGGGTCAGACAGGAGGATCATACCAGATGTATGTCCCCTGGAAAATAGTTGAGAGGTTTGCTTGGAAGGTGATGTTCTCAAATGCTCACATCCATACAGTATATACTGACTCTAATGAGCTTAGTAATTATACTCAATTCCAACTGGGATGGTATGGTAAGGTGTTCTTTTCCCTAACAGGTTAGTGACCTGGGAAATGTTAATAAGGTTCATATTTATGCCAGGAATATATGCACGTTATTAGAAAATTATCAAAATAGTAAGCCAATCCTAAAATAAATATTTAGGTATTCAACCCCTCAGGATAATTGTCCATGATCTGGATAATGACTCTAATAGTCATAATAAAATTGCTAAATGCAGCTTATCCATTTCTATGGAGGGGAAAATAGCCAATCATTTACTCATGGTAATCAATCACCTAAAATATCATGTGTACATTGGCAACGATATATGACATTGCTTTGCTATAAACATGAATCTGATGAATTCCACACTGTGGTCCAGATTAAAATAAAACCCATGTAGTTTCATAAATGAACATGAAATGCTTAAATAATCTTAGTTACTGCCATATACAGTAAACATATTAGTACCACATAAGGTCATTAGTCATACAGGTACTAATACATTTCTTTTTTTTTTAATTTTTATTATTACACGGCCAGGTATAAATAGGCCAAAATTTTAAGAACCCTGCTGCATTAAAATGTTTTGCAGACAGGATGTATATAGAAAGGATTTAAATAGATCCTATACCCATGGTAAAAAGAGTTTTCCATGGAGTTCAAAAATATGTTTGCAAAAAGATTCCAGTGATGTGGTATAATAGACATACGCATTGCCAGGACTCAGTCTGATCCAAGTGTTAACGCACCTAATGTTTTCAATCAAACATTGCTGTCTTTCCCTAGCTTGCTATGTTTCGCTAGTGGAAATCATTAGGAATTTCAAGGAGAGGAGCGTTGTAAGATCAGTGCATAGTTCTTATGATAATCCTATACTTGATATTCTTAAACCAAATGGTCATTGCGTTTATATGCTGGTCTGAAACAGCTAAATAAATGAGGATATATGTACAGCTAGCTGTGCCATATATTGACCAATGCTTGATATAAGAAATACAAGGCGCTAAGTACTTCACTACACTAGATGATGCTCAATGATGGTGGAACATTCAGGTAAGTCCTGAAGACCCATACAAGCTGGCATTTAAAGGTGGTAAGAAATAGTACAACTGGAACAGAATGTTATTTGGTTATATAAATTTTGGTTTTGAATTTGATTTTGTTTTTGTTTGTTATTTTACATAAGGCCATTGCCTGATGTACCTAAAGGGGAAAGTCTAACATATGTGGATGATATTTTTGTTGAATAGCATAATGTTTGAAAAGCATACACCAGAGTTTAGATATGTTCTTAACCAGTTGAGAGAGGCGGGTGTTTAAAATTTCATTTCAGAAAGACCAATGGTGTCGCTCCAAGGTTCATCTCCTGAGACCTAAGGTTTGCATCCTAAGTCTCCCACAAGAAGAAAATGGAGGCTGTGATGAGGTCAAAATTATCTGCCAATATCAGTGAATTGAGGACATGTTTGGGTATGGTATAAAGTATTCAATTGTATGCTTATCATCCTAGGTTCCAACTGTTGTGGAAAATTTTATATTAATGTGTTGTCATAAGTCTCCCAGTGTGTCTGATCAACCACAGCCCGTTCTAAAGAACTGACTGGGGCAGATCGACGCTGGCTGAGACCTGTTAGGTAATGGAAAACTTCCTGGTGTTTGGAGGGAGGTGTTTGCGAAGAGAGGACATGTCCGCCAGCAAAAGGGCCCCTGTGCAATGCACAGAACGATCGTCTGGTGGGGATGCGTTCACTCTGCAAAGACATTATCGGTTTAGAGGTGTTTTGCTCTTGTCACCCCTGGTATGCCTGATCAACATGTTTGGGGTGCCATGACGTACACCTGTAGATAATCTCCCATCCATGCACGAGGAACTTTAATCATCGTCATTTAGTATATTGTATCATGTCCTGTAGTAATTGGTTGTTTGTGTTCTGCTGTTAAATCCTTATATGGACACTCACATCCTGTGAGGTCACAAGCTTTGTAAGAGGTGTTTGGCTGTTGGAGGCGGAACCCTCGAGCTTTTGGGACCTCCTATTGATATGCTAATAAAGTGACTCACGCAGACAGCTGAGACAGGCTGGCGAGCAGTGTGTTTTTGGAACTTGAACGAGGAGGATGTGATTATTTGTCTAGTTGATTGGATGGGGCACACACCAGAGGATGGATACGATCAAAAGGTGAGATGGTATTATATCATTTAGACGAAATTGTTATTATGATTAGAAACAGGAGATTTGGCTGTGTGCTTTGCGTACAACCAAATTTCCCTGACACAACTAAGAATGCTGGAAGGTAATGTATAAGAAGAGACTT
Organism: Aquarana catesbeiana; assembly: GCF_042186555.1. Classification (NCBI taxonomy): domain Eukaryota; kingdom Metazoa; phylum Chordata; class Amphibia; order Anura; family Ranidae; genus Aquarana; species Aquarana catesbeiana. The sequence goes on along the minus strand of NC_133330.1, from coordinate 190,753,670 downwards.
AAAAGACCTCAAGAGAATGTAAATGTAATAATATGACATTGTGATAATTCTCTCCTGACTTACAGATCTTCAAATCTTATACTTCAGCATTAATGTTAATCCTGCTAATCATGGCAGAATACTATCATCATTAGATCATTGATGATTTTAGTTAATTAAAATATAATTAACCAATCGCTATATCATATATATATATAGCATAGTTAGAAAATGTAAATATTAATTAATAAGAATATGTATTCATACTGTCTATTTACTTAAATAGAAAAAGATTGACAGTCCAGACCAGATCGTTGATTGGTAAAGGTGAAGTGTACTACCAAAGACACAGCGATTGTATGGATGATGTTAATCTGTGATGGAACCTGTCACCAAACCGAATCCTTCATCAGGAGTCATGACGCAAGATGCTCCAGGATTCGTATTGCCGGAAAGAAAGATTTGTTGCAGAAGTCCCTTGTGTGCTTGAATCCCAGAATATCCGTTGAAAGGAGGGATAATATACCCCATTTTCAGCTTGTAGCAATTCAAGAGTGGATTCACTGAGAGTTTCTTCAATTTCTGGTTTACCAGCCTTGTTTTTATTACATTTGACAAGGGGGGGTTACACCACCACTACAACGGTTCATTTTGTTTCCATAAAGACTTGAACCCATCAAGGAAAATCCAAGTCATACAAGAACATTCCTTTATCAAGTGGATGAAGAGAGAAACGTCCTTCAAGTATAAAGAAAAATAATAATATGGCCATATCTTTTAACCACTTAAGGACCGGAGCATTATGCTGCTTAAGGACCAGAGGATTTTTTCCAATTTGGCACTGCGTCGCTTTAACTGCTAATTGCACGGTCATGCAATGCTGTACCCAAACGAAATTTGCGTCCTTTTCTTCCCACAAATAGAGCTTTCTTTTGATGGTATTCGAACACCTCTGCCGTTTTTATTTTTTGCGTTAAAATTTCTTTTTGTTCCAAAAAAAATCCAATAAACTCAATTTTAGTCATACATTTAGGCCAAAATGTATTTGGCCACATGTCTTTGGTAAAAAAAATGTCAATTAGTGTATATTTATTGGTTTGCGCAAAAATTATAGCGCCTACAAACTAGGGAACATTTTCTGGAATTTACACAGCCTTTAATTTATGACTGCCTATGTCGATTCTTGAGGTGCTAAAATGGCAGGGCAGTACAAAACCCCCACAAATGACCCCATTTTGGAAAGTAGACACCCCAAGGAAATTGCTGAGAGGCATGTTGAGCCCATTGAATATTCATTTTTTTTGTCCCAAGTAATTGAATAATGACAAAAAAAATAAAAAATTACAAAAAGTTGTCACTAAATGATATATTGCTCACACAGGCCATGGGCATATGTGGAATTGCACCCCAAAATACATTTAGCTGCTTCTCCTGAGTATGGGGATACCACATCTGTGGGACTTTTTAGGAGCCTAGCCGCGTACGGGGCCCTGAAAACCAATCACTGCCTTCAGGATTTCTAAGGGCGTAAATTTTTGATTTTACTCCTCACTACCTATCACAGTTTTGAAGGCCATAAAATGCCCAGATGGCATAAACCCCCCCCCCCAAATGACCCCATTTTGGAAAGTAGACACCCCAAGCTATTTGCTTTGAGGCATGTTGAGTCCATGAAATATTTTATATTTTGACACAAGTTGCGGGAAAGTGACAATTTTTTTTTTTTTTTGCACAAAGTTGTCACTAAATGATATATTGCTCACACAGGCCATGGGCATATGTGGAATTGCACCCCAAAATACATTTAGCTGCTTCTCCTGAGTATGGGGATACCACATGTGTGGGACTTTTTAGGAGCCTAGCCGCGTACGGGCCCCCCGAATCACCGCCTTCAGGATTTCTAAGGGTGTAAATTTTTGATTTCACTCTTCACTGCCTACCACAGTTTCGGAGGCCATGGAATGCCCAGGTGGCACAACCCCCCCAAATGACCCCATTTTGGAAAGTAGACACCCCAAGCTATTTGCTGAGAGGCATGGTGAGTATTTTGCAGCTCTCATTTGTTTTTGAAAATGAAGAAAGACAAGAAATTTTTTTTTTTCTTTTTTCAATTTTCAAAACTTTGTGACAAGAAGTGAGGTCTGCAAAATACTCACTATACCTCTCAGCAAATAGCTTGGGGTGTCTACTTTCCAAAATGGGGTCATTTGGGTTTTTTTTTGCCACCTGGGCATTCCATGGCCTCCGAAACTGTGATAGGCAGTGAAGAGTGAAATCAAAAATTTACGCCCTTAGAAAGCCTGAAGGCGGTGCTTGGATTTCGGGGTCCCGTGCATGGCTAGGCTCCCAAAAAGTCCCACACATGTGGTATCCCCATACTCAGGAGAAGCAACACAATGTATTTTGGGGTGTAATTTCACATATTCCCATGGCATGTTTGAGCAATATATCATTTAGTGACAACTTTGTGCAAAAAAAAAAAAAAAAAACAATTTGTCTCTTTCCCGCAACTTGTGTCACAATATAAAATATTCCATGGACTCGACATGCCTCTCAGCAAATAGCTTGGAGTGTCTACTTTCCAAAATGGGGTCATTTGGGGGGGGTTTGAACTGTCCTGGCATTTTATGCACAACATTTAGAAGCTTATGTCACACATCACCCACTCTTCTAACCACTTGAAGACAAAGCCCTTTCTGACACTTTTTGATTACATGAAAAAATTATTTTTTTGCAAGAAAATTACTTTCAACCCCCAAACATTATATATTTTTTAAAGCAAATGCCCTACAGATTAAAATGGTGGGTGTTTCATTTATTTTTTCACACAGTATTTGCGCAGCGATTTTTCAAACGCATTTTTTGGAGAAAAAACACACTTTTTAAAATTTTAATGCACTAAAACACACTATATTGCCCAAATGTTTGATGAAATAAAAAAGATGATCTTAGGCCGATTACATGGATACCAAACATGACATGCTTTAAAATTGCGCACAAACGTGCAGTGGCAACAAAATTGATACATTTTTTAAAGCCTTTAAAAGCCTTTACAGGTTACCACTTTAGATTTACAGAGGAGGTCTACTGCTAAAATTACTGCCCTCGATCTGACCTTCGCGGTGATACCTCACATGCATGGTGCAATTGCTGTTTACATTTGACGCCAGACCGACGCTTGCGTTCGCCTTAGCGCGAGAGCAGGGAGGACAGGGGTGCTTTTTTTTTTTTTTTTTTTTTTTTCTTTATTATTTTTTTGCTTTTTTATCTTATTTTTAAACTGTTCCTTTCATTTTTTTAAAATCATTTTTATTGTTATCTCAGGGAATGTAAATATCCCCTATGATAGCAATAGGTAGTGACAGGTACTCTTTTTTGAAAAAATTGGGGTCTATTAGACCCTAGATTTCTCCTCTGCCCTCAAAGCATCTGACCACACCAAGATCGGTGTGATAAAATGCTTCCCCAATTTCCCAATGGCGCTGTTTACATCGGGCGAAATCTAAGTCATAAAATGCTCGTAGCTTCCGGTTTCTTAGGCCATAGAGATGTTTGGAGCCACTCTGGTCTCTGATCAGCTCTATGGTCAGCTGGCTGAATCACCGGCTGCATTCTCAGGTTCCCTGTTGAGACAGGAGAGCCAGAGAAAAACATGGAAGACGGTGGGGGGGGCATTCCCTCCCACTGCTTGTAAAAGCAGTCTAGAGGCTAATTAGCCGCTAGGATTGCTTTTACATGAAAGCCGACCGCTGGCTGAAAAGAATGATACCAAGATAATACCTAAACCTGCAGGCATCATTCTGGTATAACCACTCAAAGTTGTGAATGGCGTACCTGAAGACAAAAAAATGGTTAACAATAAAGCACAGTAAACGGTAAAGTATAAAAAATTGCATAACATGATAAAACATAATAACAATAAAACATTGCAGAATAGAATACAGTAAAAAAGAGCAGAACAATAGAGAGAATAGAGAGAGAGAGAACAATAAAAAGACAACTATTTTTTTTTATTTTATATTTTTGTTTGTGTTTTTTTTTTTTTTACACTTTTTTTTGTAACTGTAACTTTTATAACAGTAACCGGTTCCAGGTTCGGGTCTCTTAAAATGCGATGGCATCTTGGGAGACCCTGTGAAAGTGCGCTCAAAACATTCACCAATGCAAAGACCAGGATTATCAGGACAGGAGGGACAATAATAGCAGGTGTCACGCCTATATCCGCGCTTGCTGCAGACACAACATCTTTTTTGGGTGGGTTCGTTGGGTAGGGGTACTCGGGAGGACATAAAAATGCCTCTCATGCAGCCGACTGCATTTGGTTGGGGATGTGAATGGGGGAAGTACGGGCGCTGCAGAAGCGGTGGGTTCCCAATTAGGATTGGCGAATGCAGCAGGAAGGGCATTATGAGCACGACGGGCCTGTGTTTGTCTTTTTGGTGGCAGCGGGACACTACTTGTGCTTGCCACCTCACTAGCTTGAACTGCACTTATGGGACTCGCCACGTCACCAAGTATTACTGCAGTGCTGGTTTGACTACGACCGGGGTGTACTAGGCCGCTGGTGCTTGCCAGTTCACCAAAACGCTACCAAAAAAACTGTTAGCGATCGCAGGGATCAGGTCTGACTCTGCGAATGCTGCAGTTATGCGTTTAGTGTTTTGTAAGTGTCAGTGATCGATCGATACTGTACTTGGGTGGGCTGGGCTGGGCCAGGCGGAGGGGCAAAACGCAGGTGCTAGCAGGTATCTGGGCTGATCCCGATAACACTGCGTTTTTGGGAACCCTAAACTGCTGGCGACGCTAGTATAGATCTGATCGGATCACATATTAATCCAATCAGATGCTATACCACTAAGGGAGGTGTACGGTGCGTGCGTGGGTGTTAGCGGTACTGGCGCTAACCTGACGATGTCTGGGGCTGGTGCTTACCAGTTCACCAAAATGCTACCAAAAAAACTGTTAGCGATCGCAGGGATCAGGCCTGACTCTGCGAACGCTGCAGTTATGTGTTTAGTGTTTTGTAAGTGACAGTGATCGATCGATACTGCACTTGGGTGGGCTGGGCTGGGCGGAGGGGCAAAACGCAGGTGCTAGCAGGTATCTGGGCTGATCCCGCTAACACTGCGTTTTTGGGAACCCTAAACTGCTGGGGACGCTAGTATAGATCTGATCGGATCAGATATTGATCCGTTCAGATACTATACCACTAAGAGAGGCGTATGCTGCGTGCATGGGTGTTAGCGGTACTGGCGCTAATCTGACGCTGCCTGGGGCGACGCATATCACCGCCGGGCGATCAGGGGGCTAAACCTTTATTCGGTAATAAACGGCGGGTGCCCTGACACTATAAAAAATAAACGAACTAACCAGCATCACCCATAACAGTTATACGGTGATCAGTGGTGAAAGGGTTAACTAGGGGGCAATCAAGGGGTTAAAACATTTATAAGATAGTATATGGGGGTCCCTGTCGCTATAAAATGCTGACGGCGAACCTAAATATTTATGTCCCTAACTAGCGTCACCAGCGACACTAATACAGCGATCAGAAAAATGATCGCTTAGTGACACTGGCGACAGAGGGTGATCAAGGGGTTAAAACTTTATTAGGGGGGTTAGGGGGGTACCCTAGACCTACAGGGGGCTAATACTGACTGCCATACCACTTCTAACTGTCACAAACTGACACCATGCAGTAATCAAAAAAAAAAAAAAAAAAAACTGCTTGGTGTCAGTGTGACGGGGGGGTGATTGGGGGGTGATCGGGGGGCGATCGGGGGGGATCGGGGGTGTAAAGTATGCCTGGCATGTTCTACTGTAAGTGTATGTGTTGTGCAACTCACATTGATGTCTTCTCTCCTCGGCGCCGGAACGGAAACTGCCGAGCTGTTATATTCTTAATATCTAAATTTTAATTGGCTTTATTAAAAAGAATATGCATTTTCCATATTTGTGTGAATGATAAGACTTTGAGCTAATGATATTCAGATGGCGACTCATTGACTGAGACTGCAGGTCAAGACCCTGTCAGAATTTGATGGATTTTGTAAATAATATATGTATGGGTTGAAAATCTTCCTATGTAACCGATACTCTGTTTGATATATGCGTTTATGTTTTAAATGGTCTGATGTTTAGTCTGAAGGTCTCTCTCACACATATATCTTGTTTCATGTTTAGAAGGTTTGTTAAATTAGACCAGATGTTGCTCTCTGTTAGCCCCCACTCTTAGGAAGGAGGAGAAAGGGGAGTGTATGGAAGGGATTTGTGTTTGGGCGCGAATTTGAAAGCTTGAGTTCATATAAGCAGAAGCAATATAGCTTTCCTTCGCTTGCTACTTCCTGCTTCAAAGCCAGACACATCTCCCTCTTCAAGACACACAGCTATTCTATGCATACAGAATTTCTTCCAGGACACAAGAAGTTAAACGGCCATCTTAAAAGGCTAAGACAAAAGGAACGCACATGTCTAATGACTTTAAGAACTCTTTTCAGATTTTTGAAACAAATGAACTATATTTGAACATTTTTTGCATATATGAAACTACATTCTGAATATGAATGTACTATTTTTGTAAGTATTTTCCAAGTTTTATGTGTGTACAATAAAACACACAGTTTGATTTAAGCTGACTCAAGCAGAAATAATTCCAAAATTCGTCTCACGAGAAACCATCATTATTGAAGGCTTTTTATACAATATTAAGCCATTTATTTCACGAGCCGAGGAGAGATGACATCACATCCTCTGCCTGTGTGTACTACACACAGGCAGGGGAGGATTCTCATTGGCTGGGAGCGATCGCGAGGGGGGGGGGCCACGATCGGATGGCCTCCCCCTCGTCACTGAACGCTCCCAAACCAACGGCGACCACCTCAGGCACCGGGGGGGTCCGATCGGACCCCCCGCCCGCGGGAAGGCAATCACGTACCAGGTACATGATTTTGCCTGCCCGTGCCATTCTGCTGACGTATATTAGCGTGAGGCGGTCGTCAAGTGGTTAAACAACTATGATATTTCTGTAGACCCGTTTTCTTAGGATGTCCAAGGCTGTTCGCCAGAATTCTAAGAAACGTGGTGGGATTTGTCAGAACATTTGGGGTTAAAAGAATTTATATTCATATATATATATATATATATATATAGGCCTTTATATTGTATATTTTTCAAATGAACATGAGAGGAGACATTTTGGCTCTAAAGTTGAATCAGAGTTCATAGCCCATGAATAGACACTATTGCAACAGTTGCTTTATGTCTTGAGACTGTGTAAAAATACCAGTATCCCAGGTTATATATCTTTTGTCTTTGACACTTAGCCCTCATGCACACAGGCTGTTAAAAAAACGTTATGAAAACGCCAGTATCTTTGCAGTGAATTTTTTTAACTTTTTTCAGCTTTTTTCAGCGTTTTTGCAATAGCGTTTTTAGCGTATTTGCGCGTTTTGAGCGTTTTTCCGCGTTAGCGTTTTTGAACGTTTTTTTTTTTCAAATTTTTTTTTTTTTCTCAATGGATCAAAAACGCTAAAAAACTTTGGTGAATGGCGTTTTTGAGCGTTCTTGAGCGTTTTTCAGCGTTAGAGCGTTTTTACAGCTGAAAAACGTCTTTCAGAACCCACTGGTCCTGGGTTTTTTTTACAGCTTAAAAACGCCTATGCCACTTGCAGCTCAAAAACGCCTAGGTGGGCATGAAGCCATAGACTAACATAGACAGGCCTTTTTAAGCTGCAAAAAAAGCTCAAAAAAGCAGTTGTAAAAACGTCCGTGTGCATGAGGACTTATAGATAAGGCGAGTTGGTACAAACTTACACAGCCTGCAAAACTAAATAGTATTTTCAGAATAAACCACGTAACAAAAAGGGCTTATCCACAAATGATATATTTTAAATAATAATGTTTCTTTTATACATCTTTACAATGTATCTTTTTTAGGTAACATTATACAAACCTGTTTACTACATCTATATTATTATAAGGTTGAAAATATGGTATCTTATTTAGGAAACCATTCATGAATACCTGTTAGGCTTATCATAAGAATCCTGACTACACTTTCATGGCATTTACAACCCCAGTTAATTGTGTGGGGTATATTTTCTCATACACATATATTTTAAGAAGCGCCAGGAAGGCTGGGGATATTGACACTTGATTGTCAACCATTAGACAATTAGTGATGTTTTGCTAAACCAAGGTCAGAAAGTCATGTCAATCACATTTAAAGTAATTTCTGATCCAACACCGCCCCTAAGAGGCTGAAATTGATAATTATTCAAAATGGCGTTGGTCTTGGTTGTCAAGGTAACATATAAACTCCATCGTCATATGACATCATCCATTACATAGTAATGAGACCCACACCCACTTTTGGGGTGAGATAAAAAGGAGAGACAGATAGAAAAAAGGGAGAGATATGGGAAGAGAGCTATAGGAAGATCTGGAGCAGCTCTGAGGATGGCTGGACGGGTCTGTCTCTAAGGTGGAAAGAAGTCTCTTTTGGGACTTTGCTTCTCAAGCTGACAGAATTCTTAAAGACCTGGTAAAGTATTAATCTTTCCAGTGTATACCTTTTTAGGTAATTGAAGTTTGGTTGAGCATATTCTTAACTAATCCAATCCATTGTTAGTGCTGCTTTGGAGTGAAATGAATTCTAACTGCAGTATGAATTTGTTTTGCTTCTAAACCAAGGGGGATACATATATATTGTTATATCTCATAATACTGACTTCAAAGTTTTAGAATTGAATTGGTTATAGTATGTGTTAAACCATTGATTCATTCTAAATCTAAAATATAAGCTTTGATCAAATTATCAAGCTGTGCACAATATAACAATTTTTGTTTGTGCATTTAAGAGTGTAATAAGAAGGTCTGTTGGTTTTGAGAAGAGATCACATCATAGTATTAAGGTAAACAATATTTGTTTACACGAGTCCGTGAAGTCACAGAAGACTATTCACAAGTTACCAGGTTTAAAATGTACAAGTATCATTTAAGTATTGAAATGCGGTATTTTGTTATAAGAAATTGAATAAGAGAACTGTGAATATTATTTGAACCATCATTTATCTTTGATATGTAGAAGTATATCCATTTATTTGTTTTATCACGAAATATACCTGATATTATATTGCACTGTATTTTTAGTTAATAAATATATATTTTTAAGCAACATCATTTGTATCACTTGTCTTCAAAATAGCATGGATAAACGAACTTGAATTTCTTGTTGGTATTGGTAGAAAACTGTAAATCTCCCAAATCAAAGATTTGCATATTTTCATGATTACAATACTATTTTATTATTTCAGTATAAACATTCTGACATATATATATATATATATATATATATATATATTGTGAGGTTTGGGGGTTGTTTAGCTTCAGTGTAGAGCTTACCAGTGAGCTGAGTCAATATGCAGTTTAAGGGCTTTTTTGGCACATGTTTATTGAAGTAAAAGAAAAACAGTCTATCCAGGATTCCCACGCAGGGGTTTCTTCCACAAAGCAATAATGAAATACATGGACAATAGCAAGCCACCTGGCTCTCTGGTCAGCACTGCTGTTCAGGCGTTGTCCTCTTGACCCTGTAACTGTGTCCCTGTTTGGTACCCACACTGTACCTCTGGTGACACTCTCTCTTACAGCTTCCTGGCTTACGTTATTGCCACATGATTGCTTCAGGCCTGTAGCCTAGGCCTTAGGTCTGCTCCTCAGAACAAAATGGTTTCCTTGAGTTAAGCTCTCTCCTAGCTTACTCCTGATCAGCGCCTTGCTGCTCTGTCACAAAGTACATCTACCTGCAGACATGCTCGCTCTGGCTGCACCCATGCAGTCTTTGACTCCTGCAGAGGAATGGGAGTCCACCTGACTCCCATGCACAGACTTCCTGTCTGTCGGGTGGGGCCCTGAGCCATAGCCAGGTCACAACCAAATAGCCCAGCACACAGCTGTGCAATCAGCATGCCTTTCTCTCCAAAATCTTGTGTAAACCAGCAATATTCCAGGTAGCACAGGGTCCCAATGCCACAATATATATATATACACAGTCAGTCTAATATATATATATATATATATATATATATATATATATATATATATATATATATATATATATATATATATATATATATATGTATATATATATATATATATATATATTCTGCATCCAGTCAGTGTAGCCCAGATCTACATTCTATATATATATATATATATATATATATATATATATATATATATATATATATATATATATATATATATATATATACAGTGGGGACAGAAAGTATTCAGACTCCCTTAAATGTTTCACTCTTTGTTATATTGCAGCCATTTGCTAAAATCATTTAAGTTCATTTTGTTTCCTCATTAATGTACACACATCACCCCATATTGACAGAAAAACACAGAATTGTTGACATTTTTGCAGATTTATTAAAAAAGAAAAACTGAAATATCACATGGTCCTAAGTATTCAGACCCTTTGCTGTGACACTCATATATTTAACTCAGGTGCTGTCCATTTCTTCTCAACATCCTTGAGATGGTTCTACACCTTCATTTGAGTCCAGCTGTGTTTGATTATACTGATTGGACTTGATTAGGAAAGCCACACACCTGTCTATATAAGACCTTACAGCTCACAGTGCATGTCAGAGCAAATGAGAATCATGAGGTCAAAGGATAGGGATGAGCCGAACACTCCCCTGTTCGGTTCGCACCAGAACATGCGAACAGGAAAAAAGTTCGTTCGAACACGCGAACACCGTTAAAGTCTATGGGACACGAACATGAATAATCAAAAGTGCTAATTTTAAAGGCTAATATGCAAGTTATTGTCATAAAAAGTGTTTGGGGACCTGGGTCCTGCCCCAGGGGACATGGATCAATGCAAAAAAAAGTTTTAAAAACGGCCGTTTTTTCAGGAGCAGTGATTTTAATAATGCTTAAAGTCAAACAATAAAAGTGTAATATCCCTTTAAATTTCGTACCTGGGGGGTGTCTATAGTATGCCTGTAAAGGGGCGCATGTTTCCTGTGTTTAGAACAGTCTGACAGCAAAATGACATTTTGAAGGAAAAAACTCATTTAAAACTACCCGCGGCTATTGCATTGCCGACAATACACATAGAAGTTCATTGATAAAAACGGCATGGGAATTCCCCAAAGGGGAACCCCGAACCAAAATTAAAAAAAAAAAATGACGTGGGAGTCCCCCTAAATTCCATACCAGACCCTTCAGGTCTGGTATGGATATTAAGGGGAACCCCGAACCAAAATTAAAAAAAAAAATGACGTGGGAGTCCCCCTAAATTCCATACCAGACCCTTCAGGTCTGGTATGGATATTAAGGGGAACCCCGGCCAAAATTTAAAAAAAAAAATGACGTGGGGTTCCCCCTAAATTCCATACCAGACCCTTATCCGAGCACGCAACCTGGCAGGCCACAGGAAAAGAGGGGGGGACGAGAGTGCGGCCCCCCCCTCCTGAACCGTACCAGGCCACATGCCCTCAACATTGGGAGGGTGCTTTGGGGTAGCCCCCCAAAACACCTTGTCCCCATGTTGATGAGGACAAGGGCCTCATCCCCACAACCCTGGCCGGTGGTTGTGGGGGTCTGCGGGCGGGGGGCTTATCGGAATCTGGAAGCCCCCTTTAACAAGGGGACCCCCAGATCCCGGCCCCCCCCCTGTGTGAAATGGTAAGGGGGTACTAACCCCTACCATTTCACTAAAAAACTGTCAAAAATGTTAAAAATGACAAGAAACAGTTTTTGACAATTCCTTTATTTAAATACTTCTTCTTTCTTCTATCTTCCTTCATCTTCTGGTTCTTCTGGTTCTTCTGGCTCTTCTGGTTCTTCCTCCGGCGTTCTCATCCAGCATCTCCTCCGCGGCGTCTTCTATCTTCTTCTCCTCGGGCCGCTCCGCACCCATGGCATGGGGGGAGGCTCCCGCTCTTCTCTTCGTCTTCTTCTCTTCTTCTTTTCTTCTCTTCTTCTCTTCTTCTCTTCTTCATTTTCTTCTCCGGGCCGCTCCGCACCCATGCTGGCATGGAGGGAGGCTCCCGCTGTGTGACGGCGCTCCTCATCTGACAGTTCTTAAATAATGGGGGGCGGGGCCACCCGGTGACCCCGCCCCCTCTGACGCACGGGACATGACGGGACTTCCCTGTGGCATTCCCCGTGATGTCACAGGGAAGTCCCGTCAAGTCACCGTGCGTCAGAGGGGGGCGGGGTCACCGGGTGGCCCCGCCCCCCGTTATTTAAGAACTGTCAGACGAGGAGCGCCGTCACACAGCGGGAGCCTCCCTCCATGCCAGCATGGGTGCGGAGTGGCCCGGAGAAGAAGATAGAAGAAGAGAAGAATGAAGAAGAGAAGAAAAGAAGAAGAGAAGAAGATGAAGAAGAAGAAGAGAAAAGCGGGAGCCTCCCCCCATGCCATGGGTGCGGAGCGGCCCGAGGAGAAGAAGATAGAAGACGCCGCGGAGGAGATGCTGGACGAGAACGCCGGAGGAAGAACCAGAAGAGCCAGAAGAACCAGAAGAACCAGAAGATGAAGGAAGATAGAAGAAAGAAGTATTTAAATAAAGGAATTGTCAAAAACTGTCTCTTGTCATTTTTAACATTTTTGACAGTTTTTTAGTAAAATGGTAGGGGTAAGTACCCCCATACCATTTCGCACAGGGGGGGCCAGGATCTGGGGGTCCCCTTGTTAAAGGGGGCTTCCAGATTCCGATAAGCCCCCCGCCCGCAGACCCCCACAACCACCGGCCAGGGTTGTGGGGATGAGGCCCTTGTCCTCATTAACATGGGGACAAGGTGTTTTGGGGGGCTACCCCAAACCACCCTCCCAATGTTGAGGGCATGTGGCCTGGTACGGTTCAGGAGGGGGGGGCGCACTCTCGTCCCCCCCTCTTTTCCTGCGGCCTGCCAGGTTGCGTGCTCGGATAAGGGTCTGGTATGGATGTTTGGGGGGACCCCACACCGTTTTTTTTTTTTTTTGGCGCGGGGTTCCCCTTAATATCCACATCAGACCTGAAGGGCCTGGTATGGAATTTAGGGGGACTCCCACGTCTTTTTTTTTTTTTTAATTTTGGTTCGGGGTTACCCTGTGGGGAATTCCCATGCCGTTTTTATCAATGAACTTCTATGTGTATTGTCGGCAATGCAATAGCCGCGGGTAGTTTTAAATGAGTTTTTTCCTTCAAAATGTAATTTTGCTGTCAGACTGTTCTAAACACAGGAAACATGCGCCCCTTTACAGGCATACTATAGACACCCCCCAGGTACGAAATTTAAAGGGATATTACACTTTTATTGTTTGACTTTAAGCATTATTAAAATCACTGCTCCTGAAAAAACGGCCGTTTTTAAAACTTTTTTTTGCATTCATCCATGTCCCCTGGGGCAGGACCTGGGTCCCCAAACACTTTTTATGACAATAACTTGCATATTAGCCTTTAAAATTAGCACTTTTGATTTCTCCCATAGACTTTTAAAGGGTGTTCCGCGGCATTCGAATTTGTCGCGAACACCCCAAATTGTTCGCTGTTCGGCGAACTTGCGAACAGCCAATGTTCGAGTCGAACATGAGTTCGACTCGAACTGGAAGCTCATCCCTATCAAAGGAACTGCCTGAAGAGCTCAGAGACAGAATGGTGGCAAGGCACAGATCTGGCCAAGGTTACGAAAAAATTTCTTCTGCACTTATGGTTCCTAACAGCACAGTGGCCTCCATAATCCTTAAATAGAAGACGTTTGGGACGACCAGAACCCTTCCTAGAGCTGGCCGTCCGGCCAAACTGAGCTATCGGGGGAGAAGAGTCTTGGTGAGAGAGGTAAAGAAGAACCCAAAGATCACTGTGGCTGAGCTCCAGAGATGCAGTCAGGAGATGGGAGAAAGTTGTAGAAGGTCAACCATCACTGCAGCCCTCCACCAGTCGGGGCTTTATGGCAGAGTGGCCCGACGGAAGCCTCTCCTCAGTGCAAGACACATGAAAGCCCTATGGAGTTTGCTAAAAAAACACCTGAAGGACTCCAAGATGGTGAGAAATAATATTCTTTGGTCTGATGAGACCAAGATAGAACTTTTTGGCCTTAATTCTAAGCGGTATATGTGGAGAAAACCAGGCACTGCTGATCACCTGTCCAATACAGTCCCAACAGTGAAGCATGGTGGTGGCAGCATCATGCTGTGGGGTTGTTTTTTAGCTGCAGGGACAGGACGACTGGTTGCAATCAAGGGATAGATGAATGCGGCCAAGTACAGGGATATTCTGGACGAAAACCTTCTCCAGAGTGCTCAGGACCTCAGACTGGGCCGAAGGTTTACCTGCCAACAAAACAATGACCCTAAGCACACAGCTAAAATAACAAAGGAGTGGCTTCACAACAACTCCGTGACTGTTCTTGAATGGCCCAGCCAGAGCCCTGACTTAAACCCAATTGAGCATCTCTGGAGAGACCTAAAAATGGCTGTCCACCAATGTTTACCATCCAACCTGACAGAACTGGAGAGGATCTGCAAGGAGGAATGGCAGAGGATCCCCAAATCCAAGTGTGAAAAACTTGTTACATCTTTCCCAAAAAGACTCATGGCTGTATTAGATCAAAAGGGGGCTTCTACTAAATACTGAGCAAAGGGTCTGAATACTTAGGACCATGTGATATTTCAGTTTTTCTTTTTTAATAAATCTGCAAAAATGTCAACAATTCTGTGTTTTTCTGTCAATATGGGGTGCTGTGTGTACATTAATGAGGAAAAAAATGAACTTGATGATGAAATGATTTTAGCAAATGGCTGCAATATAACAAAGAGTGAAAAATTTAAGGGGGTCTGAATACTTTCCGTCCCCACTGTGTATATATATATATATATATATATATAAAGTCAGTCTAGTATATAAATATATATACTCTGCATCCAGTCAGTGTAGCCTAGATCTACATTCTACAGTGCATTCCATGGTTTACTATTTCTAATCTACTTCAGGCAGTGTCTTTGATATATATATATATACAGTAAGTCCAGTATATATATATATATATACTCTGCATCCAGTCAGTGTAGCCTCGATCTACATTCTATAGTGCATTCCATGGTTTACTATTTCTAATCTACTTCAGGCTGTATATTTAACATATATACAGTCAGGTCCATAAATATTGGGACATCAACACAATTCTAAACTTTTTGACTCTATACACCACCTTAATGGATTTGAAATGAAACGAACAAGATGTGCTTTAACTGCAGACTTTCAGATTTAATTTGAGGGTTATTTACATCCAAATCAGGTGAACGGTGTAGGAATTACAACTGTTTGTATATGTGCCTCCCATTTTTTAAGGGACCAAAAGTAATGGGACAGATTAATAATCATCCATCAAACTTTCACTTTTTAATACTTGGTTGCAAATCCTTTGCAGTTAATTACAGCCTGACGTCTGGAATGCATAGACATCACCAGACGCTGGGTTTCATCCCTGGTGATGCTCTGCAAGGCCTCTCCTGCAACTGTCTTCAGTTCCTGCTTGTTCTTGGGGCATTTTCCCTTCAGGTTTGTCTTCAGCAAATGAAATGCATGTTCAATCGGATTCAGGTCAGGTGATTGACTTGGCCATTGCATAACATTCCACTTCTTTCCCTTAAAAAACTCTTTGGTTGCTTTCGCAGTATGCTTTGGGTCATTGTCCATCTGCACTGTGAAACGCCATCCAATGAGTTCTGAAACATTTTGCTGAATATGAGCAGATAATATTGCCCGAAACACTTCAGAATTCATCCTGCTGCTTTTGTCAGCAGTCACATCATCAATAAATACAAGAGAACCAGTTCCATTGGCAGCTATACATGCCCACGCCATGACACTACCACCACCATGCTTCATGGGGTGGTATGCTTTGGATCATGAGCAGTTCCTTTCTTTCTCCATACTCTTCTCTTCCCATCACTCTGGTACAAGTTGATCTTGGTCTCATCTGTCCATAGGATGTTGTTCCAGAACTGTGAAGGCTTTTTTAGATGTTGTTTGGCAAACTGTAATCTGGCCTTCCTGTTTTTGAGGCTCACCAATGGTTTACATCTTGTGGTGAACCCTCTGTATTCACTCTGGTGAAGTCTTCTCTTGATTGTTGACTTTGACACACATACACCTACCTCCTGGAGAGTGTTCTTGATCTGGCCAATTGTTGTGAAGGGTGTTTTCTTCACCAGGGAAAGAATTCTTCAGTCATCCACCACAGTTGTTTTATACTCTGCATCCAGTCAGTGTAGCCTAGATCTACATTCTACAGTGCATTCCGTGGTGTACTATTTCTAATCTACTTCAGGCAGTGTATTTGATATATATATATATATATATACAGTCAGCCTAGTATATATATATATATACTCTGCATCCAGTCAGTGTGGCCTCGATCTATATTCTACAGTGCATTCCGTGGTGTACTATTTCTAATCCACTTCAGGCAGTGTATTTGATATATATATATATATATATATATATATATATACAGACAGTCTAGTATATATATATATATATATATATATATATATATATATATATATATATATATATATATATATATATATATATATATACTCTGCAGCTTCCAGTGTAGCCTATATCTACAGTGCATTCCGTGATGTACTGTTTCTACTACTTTTCTGGTGGTGTACACAGTACACAATACAGTGCAACCGCAGTGCAGTTGCTACTACTTTTCTGGTGGTGTACACATTACACAATACAGTGCAACCACTGTGCAGTCGCTACTACTTTTCTGGTGGTGTACACAGTACACAATACAGTACAACCGTAGTGCAGTTGCTATTACTTTTCTGGTGGTGTACACATTACACAATACAGTGCAGCCGTAGTGCAGTTGCTACTACTTTTCTGGTGGTGTACACAGAACACAATACAGTGCAACTGTAGTGCAGTTGCTACTACTTTTCAGGTGGTGTACACATTACAAAATACAGTGCAACCGTAGTGCAGTTGCTACTACTTTTCTGGTGGTGTACACAGTACACAATACAGTGCAACTGTAGTACTACAACTTTTCTGGTGGTGTACACATTACACAATACAGTGCAGCCAGAGTGTAGTTGCTACTACTTTTGTGGTGGTGTACACATTACACAATACAGTGCAACTGTAGTGCAGTTGCTACTACTTTTCTGGTGGTGTACACAGTACACAATACAGTGTAACCCTGGTGCAGTTGCTACTACTTTTCTGGTGGTGTACACATTACACAATACAGTGCAGTCGTAGTGCAGTTGCTACTACACTTCTGGTGGTGTACACAGTACACAATACAGTGCAGCCATAGTGCAGTTGATATTACTTTTCTGGTGGTGTACACATTACACAATACAATGCAGTGTGGTGTTGCAAAACAAAATATACATTATGTCCAGAAAGCCACCAAGAAGAGGCAGAAGCTCACAGGCCACTAAAAGAGGGCAAGCAGGCTCTGCGGGGTGCATCCTCTGCAGGTGGCCGTGGGGCACGCTTGTCCTTTTTTTCTGCTGCTGGCCATGTTATTGAGCCAGAATATGCAGAAGAGTTGATGGAGTGGATAACAAAGCCGTCCTCATCCTCCTCATCCTCTGTCACCCAGGCTCAGAGTAGTTTGCCTTCCAATGCAGCTACCAAAGCGGCCTATTCCACCGGCTCCTTGTCCACAGTCACTCCTTCCGTAGCCCCACCATCATGCACGGAGGACTCCCCCAAAACTATTCAACCACAGTGTCCGGTACATGCTGATGGAGGATGCGCAGCGATTAGAAGGCTCCGATGTTGGTTCCCAGGTTGAGGAAGGGAGTAACGTGAGCCTAGAGAGAGGGGGTGCCCAGGAAGGACAAGAAACTGTCAGTCATGTTCCCCCAGTTGCAGCATACTGCCAAGTTTGCTCCAGTGATGAGGAGGGAGGGGATGATGAGCTCACTGACTCTATTTGGGTGCCTGATAGAAGAGAGGAGGAGAAGGAGGAGGAGGCACAACTCCAAGGAGGCAGGATGTCTTCTAGGGGGCAGCTTAAGGGCAGCCACCCTACTGCATCACACTGCAGAGCTCCGCAGGTGCAGGGCGCTGCTGACTCCCCGCTGATTTCGAAAAGTTCCTTGGTGTGGGCCTTTTTTGACACGTGTGCAGCAGATCGCAAAATTACTGTTTGCAACCTATGTCTGAAGTGGATCAAGCATGGCCAGAACAGCAGCCGCTTGGGCACCACATGCTTAAACAGACATATGACGACCTCCCATGCAGTCCGTTGGCAACAGCACTTGAAAGACCCTCATCAAAGAAAAAGGACAGACTTCTCCTTGCTCCTCATCTGGGATCTCCAACCCCACTATACCTCCAGTCCTCTCAAAAACCTGCACTGAGAGGAATGAAGGTATAGCAATAGGTGTCCCGAGTACTTGCAGCCAATCTGCTATCAGTACACCTCCATCTGATTTTAGCAGGCAAATTTCCCTACCCCAGTTGCTAAACCATAAAAAGAAATTTGGTCTCAGCCATCCACATGCTTTTGAATGCTAGCTTGGCCAAATTGCTAGCACTGCAACTGCTGCCTTTTCAGCTGGTAGACTCTGTCCCCTTTCGTGAATTCGTCGAATGTGCTGTACCTCAGTGGCAGGTTCCAAAACGCCATTTCTTTTCACGGAAGGCTATTCCGGCTCTCTACCGGCATGTGGAAGGCAATGTTTTGGCCTCGTTGGACAGGGCGGTCAGCAGTAAAGTGCATACGTTACCTTTCCTTCATGGTGCACTAAGTAACTCTGCTGGCAGCTGGGAAGGATGCAGGACAGGGTTCAGTATTGTTGGAGCTTGTTCCGCCACCATGCCTCCAAAATGCTAGTGGTGATTCTGCCACAGCTCTCTCCTCCACCCCCTCCTCTTCTTCTTCCTCTATGGCCCCTTCTGCAGATTTCTCCTCTGAACCAGTGGTGCTCTGTACGTGTTCAAGGGGTTACGCAAGGAGCCACACTGGGGCAGAGATTCTGTCAGCTCTGCAGGGGCAGGCTCAGAGGTGGTTGACGCCACGCCAGCTTCAGCCAGGAATGGTTGTATGCGACAATGGCACCAACCTTCTCTCTGCCCTCCGACAGGGACACTTGACCTATGTCCCATGTTTGGCACACGTCCCGAATTTGGTGGTTCAGCAGTTCTTGAGCAGGTACCCAGGCTTACAGGATCACCTGAGGCAGGCCAGAAAAGTCTGTGGTCATTTCTGCCAGTCATACAATGCCAGTGCTCGGCTGACATTCAAAGGGAATGCAACCTGCCCACCAACCGCCTCATTTGTGACATGCCCACCAGGTGGAACTCAATGTTGGCAATGCTGCAGCAGCTGCACTCACAGCAGAGGGCTATCAATGAGTACCTGTGTGAGTATGGCACCAGGACAGGGTCAGGAGAGCTTGGCTTTTTTCGCCACATCAGTGGCTACTAATCAAGGATGCATGCACTGTCCTGTCACCATTTGAGGAGGCCACGAGGATGGTGAGCAGTGACAATGCATGCATCAGTGATACTGTCCCTCTTGTCTTCCTGTTGGAGCACACGCTTCGTGGAATAATGGACAGGGCACTGTTGTAATATGTTGGTAGATTTATGTGGGATTTTATATTATTATTGTATATATGTACACATACAGTACAAGATTGACCAGGCCAGGAAGGGGTGAGTGAAATAGGCTGTTAATCTAATTCCACATATCAAAGGACAGATAGTGACTCTGGGCCATGTTATTGTTAATATGCAAGAATGCTGTTTACGGCTAGGGGTCATTTGTCTGTCACTTTGTAAGACAGAAGCAGATTGAAGGCCGAAATGGAAACGGCCAATCAAATTGCTCAGCCATTCAGTGTATAGTGAATATAACATGGCGTTCAGTCTATTCACTCTGTGCCTGTGATTATGAAGGCACAGGTCTAGGAAACATGGGACTCTGAAGGCTGGGATTCGTTGTCATATTTACTCTGTTGGATTTTGTCATCTGTTGCAAGACTTTGTTCTGTGTTGGAAGTCAATAAAGTGCATCTCTCTCTCTCTTATAATAACTACTGATTAATTATCTATCCACTATACTATATCACTACATTGGCACAATGACCTGTTCTTTGAAGGATATATCACTACATTGGTGCCGTTCAAGTGACCAGAAGAGCATTTTCAGGACCTAGTAACAGAAGTTGGTGGTGACAACAATCCTGTGAGGTGGACAGAAGTCTGATGGAGACCCAAGAGCTGTGCTGTGACTCTAATGTCTGGTTGTGACATAAGAGAGTCTGACCTACAAAATTAAACAAGTTGGGAACCCCAGAATTATTCTCTGGAGACTGGAAACAACAAAAAAGGACTGTGTCGTGTACCAGAAGACCTGAACTGGAAGCTGAAGGAGTAACTAATGCGGTGAGTAAAATATTTCCTTTTTTTTTTTTAATTATTAGTAATATAGTCAAAATGCTTACTCAGTGTGAAGCTAGTGTCAATTCTAATAAAGTTGACAGATAAATATTAAAATGTATTAAGCGCCATGGCGATCCTTATGAAATTCCAGAAGAACGCAAGCAGGCGTGGACGATGATAAAGGAATTTTGTTTTTGATAGAAAAATTTTAGAAAGTAAAAAGAAAAGGTTGTATTGTACAGGGCTTATTATCTTGCTGTTTAACAATGGAAAGTTCTTTGAAGGATAAGGTTGAGGAAATTACCCAGTTACAGAATGCAGTTGATAATAGAAACAATGTTTGTGAGAGGTTACAAAACCAATCAGACACTGAGACAGTAAATTTAAAATTGCATGCAGTTACCATTGGGGGAGCTTTGCTTGAGAAATATAAACGTTGTGATGAATTATCAGAGGAAAATGAGAGATTAAAATTAAGAATTATGGAATTAGAGAAGAGATCTCAGGAATGCAGATATGCATCAAATATTGGATTCAGCAATCTGCAGCAAAATACAGACACAAACAGAACCTCATATTAAATCTGATAATTCATTGCCAGTTGAACCCACTGTGACCACCACAGTTTATAACAATAATAATAATACAGGTGAAGTTCAGCTTGTAATGAAGCCTTTGAAACCAAAAGAATTAGATGTAATTCTTAAAGAAATATTAATGATTCCCTGCCATGATTTAAACAGATTTTTAAAATGGTTTTGTGACTTGCAGAATGTCAGAGATATGTACAGTCTAAACCCATCTGATTTAGAAATACAAGAGTCATACAACATTCTATAGGAAGTGGTCTTTGGATGAGAATTAAACAAATCTGTATTCAGCCTCTTCAGGACAAGGGACATATTACTGGAATTATTATGTGTTTTGTATGGTGTACGTTCTGATGTTACTATTCATGGGAAGATTCAACAAATGCAAAATGAATCTCCCTATGAATTGTCACACAGGATAGCAACTATTATGGAATTATTGGTCGCTAATAATCTTGCATTTGAGCGTGGGGGATCGATACATATTAGTATGTTTCTAGATGCTTTGCATGAAGATATCAAACAAAATATTTTATTAGTTACCCCAAATCCTCATGATATAAAAGACATATTGTTGAGAGCAGACCATTTATGGAGAAAGTCAAATGAGCAGGCTGTCAAAATTGATTTAGCTACATTGTGTAGGACAAATACTGAACATAAAGATCAAAAGATAATATCTTATGATAACACCCAGAGAGGAGACACCAGCTCAAATATAGGTGATATTAAGATGAAAAACAGAGCTGACCAAAATAATAATAAGAAAAGGTCCAATACCTGGATGCCGTTTTCTCAGTTAAAACAGAAATATGACAACCTGAAGATTGAGTATGACAAGATGAGAGGGGAACGTGATACATTATTAGCGCAGTTGAAGGGGGTACGGGATGTACATTCTCTAGATCTGTTTTTGAATGCAAATGACACTTCTCTAGCAGTGGGGGTGAATTAGCTTCAAACTGTTAACGTGTAAATAGTGCTTTGTTTTAACTTCAAACAACAATTAAGGACCTTGCTAGTAAGTTTTTGTTGGAGAGTTTTTTGTTTTTCAGATATTGCCGGAGATTGCTGGCTAGTAAGAAACGCTGAATAGACAATGGGGCTGATTTATGAAGCATTTGCGCCATGACTTGCGGTGCACGCCGATGCGCAAATGACATTTTCATATTTACAAAGCATTTGCGCCAGTAACACAGCGCGATCCCCCATTTACTATTCTCTTCCCGGCGCACAGGAAGAGGTGATCGGTACGCCACTATAGACATGGCGCACGGCATCTTTAACTTAAAATTTAAACAAGCTGGAAGTGCCAATATTATGGGGGTGATGTGGGGAAGTGTAGTACTAACTGTTCAAGTAACAAATATGGCCAAAATAGAATGAGAAAGTGACTTTCTCTGAACAAGCCGGCAGCACCGGCAAATACATTTAGAGCTGCGGGAGGTGAATTTATACACTGCGCATGCTCAAACGGCATTTGCGCTTGTTCAAATGCTTTGGTTCAGTGTGCCGGAAAAATCTTAGTAAATGTCAAGCAATGTAAATGCATTTGTATAGGTTGAACGGGCGCACCTCTAGACTTTTTTTTTTTTTTTTATGCTAGTTAACTTCGCGGCTATAATGAAATGTCGGTCCGGCAAAACACATAAAAGTTCATTGATAAAAACAGCATTTAGAAAAAAAAACAAAATTCAGAAAAAAAATGCGTGGGGTTCCCCTGAAATTCCATACCAGGCCCTTCAGGTCTGGTATGGATATTAAGGGGAACCCCACGCCAAAAAAAGAAATAATTTTTTGTTTTATTTTGGCGTGGGGTTCCCCTTAATATCCATACCAGACCTGAAGGGCCTGGTATGGAATTTCGGGGGAACCCCACACATTTTTTTGTTCTTAATTTTGTTTTTTTTCTTAATGCTGTTTTTAATCAATGAACTTTTATGTGTATTGCCGGACCGACATTTCATTATAGCCGCGAGTATTTTTAAATAACTTTTATTCCTTAAGGGCCAGTTCACACCACATGCAGTCCAGTGCGTTTTTTTTCTGCATCAAAAACGCACGGAAAGTAGGTTATATGGTTTTCAATGGCATAGTTCACACCAGTGTTTGCAGTTCCAGTGTGTTTCCAGTTCCAGAAAAAAATGTAGAACATGCTGCATTTTTTATGCACTGGACTGTACTGGAATGCTGTAAAATGCATCAAAAACGCACTGGAACGCACTTAAATGCACTAAAAACGCACTGCAACACACTTGTCCTTATTTAAGCTTAAGAAAAAAGAGGGGGGAAACAAGCACTGGACTGCATCAAAAATGCACCAAAAATGCACTGGAACGCATCAAAAACGTGCATGCAGAAAAGCACCTGGAACGCATCCGGACTGCGTTTCTATAGTGTGATCTGGCCCTTAGGGCCCTTAGGGCTAGTTCACACCATAGAAACACAGTCAGGACGCGTTCCAGGTGCTTTTCTGCATGCATGTTTTTGATGCGTTCCAGTGCGTTTTTGGTGCATTTTTGATGCAATCCAGTGCTTTTTTTCCCCCTCTTTTTTCTTAACCTTAAATAAGGACAAGTGCATTCCAGTGCGTTTTTGATGCATTTTACAGCTTTCCAGTACAGTCCAGTGCAGAAAAAATGCAGCATGTTCTACTTTTTTTTCTGGAACTGGAATGCACTGGAACTGCAAGCACTCGTGTGAACTATGTCTTTGAAAACCATATAACCGAATTTCCATGCATTTTTGATGCATAAAATATGCACTGGACTGCATTGGTGTGAACTGGCCCTTAAGCAATTTGGCATATTTAAAGACATTTCTCCTTGTTTCGTTTTTGGGGTTGTCCAATTGGTGACATTGATATATGTTCCTTAGGGTGGGACCTGGGCCCTATACCCATTTTAATTAGAAGATAAGCCAGCCAATTGGGGACTAGTAAAATTGCCAAGTCAGTTCCCTAAGGCCCCTTTCACACATGCGGACAGTATGTCCGTATTTCATCCATCCGTTTTCGGATGAAATACAGACATACATGCATCCCTATGGGATAGCGGGTGTCAGCGGATGTACATGCGCTAACACCCGATGTTGTCCGGCTCCGCTCTTGTCCAATTCTGCGGACGGAAGAAAATCCTATTTTTCTATATCTGCAGAGCGGATCGGATGAACACGGACAGACGGTCCGTGTTCCTCCGATCCCCCATAGGGGAGAGCGGAGATCTGACAGGGCGGTCCCTGCACAGTGTGCGGGTCCCACCCTGTCATCCGCCAGCTCAGCTGGGGAAAACGAAGCGATCCCCGCTGAGCAGCGGATAAACACGGGGCGGATCAACACGGATCCGTCCCGTGTGAAAGGGGCCTTAGACTGCAATGGTATTTGTTGTATAACTATTGCACATGTTAGGCTCTTTAGTTGCTCCCCTGAACTGGGGGGTGTTTTGTCCCATCTGTAATTTTGGTGCATGCTGGATGATGTGCTTAATTTTGGACGGGGGGGGCTTATTTTGTGCTAGCTGCATTTGGGTTGTTCTGGGCATGCTCAGGGACTTTGTATTTCTCCTGTGCCTTTTGGTGCGTGAAATGCAATTGGATTGGTCTGGGCATGCTCAGGGACTTTGTTTTTTTTTGGTGGTGCTTTTTGTGTGTGAACATTACTTGGATGTTTCTGGGCATGCTCAGATTGTGTTTTTTGGGTTAGTAATTTAAGGACATCCTTAACAGTTGTACTCACTTTTAAGTTCTCTCTACATTGGGTGAACTTGCATTTTGTGTTTTTCATGGACTGTCCATGTGTTTGCAATTGCCTCATTAGCACACAAACCTATGTTATATAAAGCTTGCAGATAGCATTCTTTACTTTGCCCTGAAAAGAACCAAGATTGTGTGATGGTCTGAATTTTTCTTTGCTGAGCTCAATGGAACGAAAGGGGATTCAGAACACCCTGCGGTTTCAGGTTATGCCTGGTCATCTGCATAAAGTGAATTTGGAGTTCCTTGTTCAGGATTTGCTGGAGAAAACAGTTGCAGTGGAACCACTTCACATCTATTGTATCCAGGACCATGCAGCACCAAGGTACTATGATGTTTCTTTTGTGCATAGCAATTTTTGCATGGGAGTTATTGAGAAGTTTAAGGAATTGGAGAAAGCTAACCATGAGTCTATAAGGCCTTTCATAGTGGAACCCTTGTATGCTATGGAGGAGAAACCATTGGTTGTTCACCTGTTTAACCCCTTCACGGACATTGCCTTCGTAGTGGCCTTTTTGAAGAGATACTGCTCTGCAGTGAAGGGAGGCTTCAGGCTGACTAATCGTCTGGGGATCTTTAATGGCAAATTAAAGTTTTTTTGTCAAGCTGAAGGTGGATTCTGAAGGGATTGGTGGAGTGCGGCATCCACCAGCTAATTTTTCAATAGCAGGAAATAGAGGGGTTCTCTACTACCTTGGTCAACCGACATACTGCAGAAGATGTCATAAGTTTGGGCATACCAGAGATGACTGTAATGTGGAAATGCACTGCCGGAACTGTGGGGAGGAGGGACATGAGGCTGGGGCTTGCTTGATTAAGCGGGCCTGTGATATATGTGGACAGCGTGATCATACAGTGAAGAATTGTCCAAAAGTAAGAAGGGCCTATGTCTCTTATGCTGAAGCTGTCAGGCGCACCACTGAGAGTGGACGACCAGTGTCCACACAGGTGCTGTCTGACTCTCCTGAAAGACAGGAATAGGAGGAGGAGGAGCTGGTGGTGGAAGAGGAAGAAAGTGGGCACCTGGGTGTGGAGGAGAGAGTGGGGGAAAGAGTAGAAGTGACACCCACTAGTGTGGAGCCATTAACAGCAGGGAGTGGAGCAGAGGTGGAGAGGGCAGTGGAGGAGGCTATGGAGGAGTTGGCAGCAGCCTTACAGTGGGAGCCAGAAGTTCAGGAAGCCCAAGAAGAGGAGGTGGAAAAGATGGAGACACTGGGTGCCAAGACCAAGGTGGACGCCTTGGGGAGCCCTAACAAGAGAAGGGCTAAGAAATTGAAAGTAGAGACAGCTGGGATTGAAACATCTAACCCCTTTGAGGTCCTAGGGGTGTTGGAGTGGAGGTAGAATCACCAGCACTAAGTCCAGGGACTCCAGAAATTTTTCAGCCGGCCACATTGTCGCCTAGTCAGGAGTTTTTGGATGATAAAAGCGTTATGGCCCTGTGGAATGTATGTCAGTTTTCTGGCTTAAGTGATAGGTCTGGGGGTGAATGATGCACATCTTCATGTGAATGAGCATCAAGCTGGTGTCCCTCAATGTGAGGGGTTTTGG
Source organism: Aquarana catesbeiana (assembly GCF_042186555.1). Classification (NCBI taxonomy): domain Eukaryota; kingdom Metazoa; phylum Chordata; class Amphibia; order Anura; family Ranidae; genus Aquarana; species Aquarana catesbeiana. The sequence continues at coordinate 190,727,371 of NC_133330.1, read as the reverse complement.
GTCTCCTGCTAGACAGTGTGCTGTTTTTGAGGACTTGAAGGTCAATGGAGGAGACATCATCTGTCTACAGGAGTGTTTTTTTATTCGACCGCCCAAGCCTCCAGAGTGGGTGGTGGATTACATATGGTCGGCAGTTGGGGAAAATAGGAATGCTGGGGTAGGCATTATCATTACAAATAGGAATATTCGCATTATGTCTCATGTTGTGTTAGTGCCAGGAAGATTAATTATGGCAGATTTAATTTTGTTTAACCAGAAGTTTAGGCTTTTTAATTTATATGCTCCTGTGAATAGCCAGAAACGTCTTGAGTTTTTTGAAGTTACATGCAGTGGGAAGGAGACCTAGTGTGATCATGGGTGATTTTAATACGATCCGATTTGTGAAAGATCGGATAGGAGTAGCGGAGACTAAGTTAGATGTAGGTAGCACTATGCTGAATGGGGTAATTCAGGACTTGCATCTCAATGATGCTCATACTGGTCTGGGTTTGGTGGATCCATATTTCACTTTTTTTTCGGGGGGGGGGGGGGGGGGGACCAAATCCAGAATTGATTTATGTTTGTTTTCTGATGCGTTCAAATGTGCTAATGTTAAACACAGGCCAGTAATTTTTTCAGACCATGTGGCAGAACATGTGTGTGTTGATTTGAGTATGGGAGATAGTATTAAGTTTGGTTTAGGGGTATGGAGGTTAAATAGTTTATTGTTGCAGGACGAGCATGTCAAAGCCCATTTTAGTAAGGTATATAGTAGATGGGTTAATAGGAAAAAAGATTTTAGTAATATTTTGGGGTGGTGGGATTGGGTCAAAAGGAAAATTAAATTCTTTTTTCAAAAAAGGAGTAGGGATAAAAGTAGCAGTGAGAAAAGGAGATATTCTCAGTTACAAGTCAGGTTGGCTACATTATATTCATTTAGAAATATGGGCTGTGACATGGCCGATGAAATAGACCATGTTAGGAAGAGGATTAAAGAGGTATTAACTGAAAGAGGAAAACAAATTATTTTTTCAAGCGAGAGTTAAACACCTGGAGCAGGATGAAAAATTTTCTAGATTTTTTTCAAGAAGGTTTGTAAGGAAAAAGGAGTGTTTGAGGGTGTGTATGATGAAGAAGGTAGGGAATGTAAGGGAGAGAATGTGCTGGAATGCGTGACAAAATTTTATGAAGGATTGTATGAGGGAGTGTGTGTTGATGAGTCAGATACTAGAATGTTTGATATGGTAGAGGATAATTTAGATGAGTATGATAAGGTTTTTTTGCAGAAAGCAGTAAATGACAAGGAGGTGTGGGGAAGCTGTGGCAAGCATGGGGGCGAATAAAACCCCGGGAGGGGATGGCTTACCAAGTGAGTTTTTTTAATTGTTTTGGGATATTATTAAGCAGGATGTGGTTGAGATATTTAGTTACATGATGAGGGAAGGCATTATATCAGAATCTATGAGAGAGGGGGTAGTGGTATTAATTTATAAGAAGGGGGATAAGATGGATATTCGAAATTGGAGGCCTATCTCCTTACTAAATTCAGACTACAAGGTCTTTGCAAAGTTGGTGGCAAGGAGATTATCTAAGGTCATTAGTAGGATGGTTAGCGAGATGCAGGCCTGTGCAGTGCTGGGTCGAATGATCTCGGAGAATTTAATTTTAGTTAGGGATATAATTAATTTTTTATAAAGATCGGACTAGTTCGATTATCCTGACATCATTTGACCTTGAGAAGGCATATGATAAAGCAAATCATGGGTTTTTGTGGGAGGTTTTGAAGCGGATGGGTATACCACAGCTGCTCATTAATGTAATAAAAGGGTTGTATTGGGGGATCAGTAGTTGGGTTCTGGTTAATGGGAGTTTGGGGCGGGCTTTTTTGGTTAAATCTGGGGTGAGACAGGGTTGCCCCCTGTCCCCTATTCTCTTTATTTGTTTTATTGATCCACTGTTAAGGATGATACAGAGGGATAAGGTGATGAGGGGCTTTTTGGTGCCTGGGAGTGGGGGGGAAAATTGTGAAATGTTTAGGTTATATGGATGACGTGGTGGCAGTGTGTCAGTCGGTGGTGGGCGTAAGAAGAGTGAAGTTACTTTTGTCAATTTTTTGTGTATGTGCGGGAATGAGTGTGAATTGGAATAAGTGTAGTTTGGGTGTGTATGGAAGACAAGTGGAATGTGTGGATGATCAGATTGGGAAGGTTGAGGGTGGAGTGAGGATTTTGGGTATTGTGTTTGACTATGGAATGAAAGGGGAAGTGTGCTGGAATGAAGTGGGAGAAAAGATAGCCAAGAAGTTGAGGTTTTGATGTCTAAGAAAATTGTCGATTTATGGGAAAGTTTTAGTAGTCAAGGCAGTACTATTACCTTTAATTTTGTATGCAAGTAATATCTTCCCTCCTGGGGAGATAAGATTGAGGAAAATTAAGTTATTGTTTACCTTTTTATGGGGGTCGAAAATGGAAAGAGTTAAGAGAGAATATGTGTGTAGACGTGAATGTAATGGTGGGTTGAGCTTTCCGAATGTGAGGGTGTTTTTGTTAATGCATTATTGGTTCTGTGTGGTGAAAGTTTTGAGGAATGGTGGAGTGTGTGCTAGGATGATAGCTTTTTCAGGTGGGTGGTTGTTTAGGAGATGGGGGTGGTTGGGAAGGGATTCAAGGATACCGGTGGCTTACATGGTGGCACGGGACTACTGGGTATTGGAAAAGTTTAGGGTAGAGTTTAAGTTGGCAGATTTAGGAGAAGGGGAGAGGGATAAAGTGAAAGTGAGAAAGTGGTTGATAGAGAAGGAGTATGTGTGTAACCTTAGGGGAGTTAATGCGTCAGTGGCTGGGGAAGTATGGAAGAAAATGAATATATATGGGGTGACAAATGTGCAGAGACAGATAGTATGGATGAGTTTGCATGACTGTCTAGCTACGAGGCTATTTATGAAAAGGAGGGATTCGCGTGTGTCTGATATTTGTCCGAGAATTAATTGTGGGGGTGTAGAAGACAGTGAGCATGTGTTCTGGGGGTGTGGTGTAGCGAAAGATGTGTTCAATAAGAGTCAAGATCTGGTGAAAGAAATAACAGGAGTGAAGGTGAGCGAGTGGAAAATGATGATGTATGGCTTGGGGAAACTGGAAAAAGATAAACAGAGAGTATTGTGGTTAGTGCTATGTGCATTAAAGGAAGTGTTGTGGGATGCACGCAACTTGTATGTATATAAAAATGTTTCGTTAGACAGTAAACAATGTATAGGATTATGGCTAAGCAAGCTATACTTTTTTTTCGTGTTGGATAAAAAGAAGGGTGTGTATGCCGAAGGCATCTGGAAATTTAAAAAATGGAGAATGTTGATTAAAAATTAAGTCTCTTCCACGATGATGCAAGACCTTGTTGGAGACAGTGAATGAGCGTCAAGCTGAATAGTCTCTCGAGAGTTTTCTGAAGTGAAAATAAATAAATTAAAAAAAAAAAAAAAATTGGGTGTCCTTATCGAGTTTCTAACACATGTATTTTCGATTTGTATTTTGTTTATTATGTTGTTGCAAAACAGATGTGTTTTTATGCAATTTAATTGTTACTTTGGTCTTTGGTTTGTTTTTTTTTTTTTTTTTTGGGTGGTGGTTATTTTACCATGAAATCTTTTTTATGTTGGCAATTTTTGTTGTTTTTACGTTGTTCACTTTGATTTAACTCTGTGCTGCCTTATTTTTAAAATTCTTTCTCAAGATGTTGTGCCTAATGTTGTTTTAATACTTAATAGATGTCCATTTGTCAGTGCACTCCTTTTATCTCCTGTTAATTTACACTGCAGAAGGGTCAAACCTCAAACATAGTCTGTTAGTGTCTCAAATTAACATACATGTATATATTTTGCTTTCCTTGCTGCTTTTCCAAGTCCTGTTTTTTTTTTTTGGACCAATAAAATTGTTTCAATTTATGTTTTATGCGTGTTCTTTTCATGCAACGGATTTCCCAGCTGCAGCTTAACTAGGCTGATTGGCATGTCTTAGACAAATCCCTTTTTTATATTTTTTTAATTTTAAGTTACTTTCCTGGTGCCTTCATGGTAGCACATGCATGGATTGTGCGCATGCTGCCATGGATAGTGACCAGGAAAGTAACATTTCAGAGTGGTAAGTATTCAATTTTCTTTTTGAGCAGTGGTTTTCAGCCTCAGTCCTCAAGTACCCCCCGGACAGGACATGTTTAGGAAATGTTATCTTATCTAAAATAGCTGTCCACAATACAAAGCCATTGACTTTGATTTAAAGCACCTGTGCAAGATGAAGGAAAACCTGCAAACATGGCCTGTTGAGGGGTACTTGAGGACAGGGTTGAGAAGCACTGATTTAGAGCACTGAACTAAAATCGAGCTGAAGACAATCCTATTCTAATTGTGGACATTTGAGGGAAATCAAGATTTTTATTTTTATTATTATTTTATTTTTTTTAAGGTTGGGCTTTGTGTCCCTTTTCTTAAAATTGGCTTTGCTTCCTGTCACATAGCCAAACAGGAAGTGAGAGTAAAACCCTAACAATATTTTTCCTTGGGGACACACAGGTCAATCTAACTAGTGCCCCCACTATGCAAATTGCACTCTAGCACTTTGTTGTGTAGACCCCAAATTATTAGGTATTTTGGGGTTTATTAAAGGGAAATCCTTTCTGCAATACAAGTGTAGTTGATGAAAATCTGAGGGGTAGTACTGGTGATTTTATCATACAATCATGTAGAGGCAAAGATGCTGTTTTTTTTCTTTTCCTTGCTTGTCCCCCTCAGATCTCCAGCAACTGCACTTGTAGTGCAAAGTGGATATACCTTTTAGAAAAATAAACCCCAAGATACATAATAATTTGGGATGTACATGGCAAAATGCTAGAGTGCAATCTCCCGAATGGGGAAACTATTTATATTGATCTGTGTGTCCCCAAGGTAATACATTGGTAAGGTTATTACCCTCACTTCCTGTTTCACTATGTGACAGGAAGTGAATAATTTTGAATGAGAAATTGGCAAAATTTGGGAGGTGTCTTCACCCTATCAGGGGTGTAGACATCCCCCAAAACTTCTAATCCCTCTGCAGTCTATCAAAAGCAAAAATAAGAAAGGATTTAATTTAGTTTAACTTTGCAAAGACACATTCCTAAGTTCAGTTGTGATGCATGTTAATGGCCCATTTAGACCTTTAATAGAAAGTCATCAGTTGCCTTTGACTCTAAACATTATTTTTGGTCAGTCCTAGAAATCTGCATCTATTTTTCTATTAACCACTTGGTGTCTGTGCTATAGTCAAACGACGGCCGCAGCGTGGACCTGAATTTCTGGGAGGCTGTCATAGGACGGGCTCCCTGTGTTCTCTCTGCAGGGCGCACTGAGTCACTGAGACTCGGGTGATCACAGATTGAAGTAAGGGCCGATCCTGGCCCCCTACCATGCGATTAGCTGTCAGCCAATGACGGCTGATCACATGATGTAAACTAAAGCTCAGTAATTGTTTATTTTTTCTCCTCACGCTGACAGCATGAGGATAAAAATAAAAGATGATCACCGGCTTAGGTGCAAGGGACATTGGTCCCGAAGAGGCAATTCTGCCTCATCTGTGCCCACCAGTACCCCCTATCAATGCCCACCAGTAGTCCCAAGCAGTGCTGCCTATCAGTGTAACCAATCAGTGCCACCTCATCAGCGTACATCAATGAAGGAGACAAATTACCTGTTTGCAAAATTTAATATCAAAATATCCAAAAATATACAAAATTATTTTTAAAAATCTGTCTTTTCTTTTTTTTTTTTTTTTTTTTTTTTTTGAACAAAAGAAAAAAAACAGAGGTGATCAAATACCACCAAAAGAATGCTCTATTTGTGGGAACTTTAAAAAAAAAACCCATTTGGCTAAGTATGACGGCGCAATTGTCATTCAAAGTGCATCAACGCTGAAAATTGGTCTGCACAGCAGGGGGGTTTAAGTGCCCAGTAAGCAAGTGGTTAATTTCCATGCCAAATATGGATTTCTGTAATAAAGATGCATGCCCGCTGTGTATACGGCTTGTGGGTAAGTCGCACACATATTAACGGTACCCATTGTAAATCATGGGGTAGAACTTGTGATGCAACTTTTCAGTCCCAAGTGGCCTTAGGTTCTCTTTCCACTGCTGTGAGTTGTTGTGCGACTTGACACATGTGAAGTCGCAGGACAAGTCAAAACACATGTATTTCAATGTTCCCCCGTTCTAATTGGTGCAACTCCAAAAAATGTTCTTGCACTACTTTGTTCCAACTTCAGTGCGACTTTTTCTCCGATGTTTTGAACTAGTCACATGACATGGCATTAAGGCTCGGTTTCCACTATAGCAAGCCCAAAGTTGCGTGCTTTTTGCCGCGAGTTTCCCGCAACTTTTTGCCGAAACTTGAAGCAATGCCTGTGTATTTTTGAGGTCTATGGACCTCAAGTCGCATCAAAGTGGGACCAAAGTAGTGCAAGGACTACTTTGAAGTTGCTGCGACTTGAAGTCGCAGACATATGAACGGTACTCATTGTAAATCATGGGGTAGAACTTGTGATGCAACTTTTCAGTCCCTAGTGGCATGACAATTTGCAATAGTGGAAAACAAGCCGAAAAAGCACATTGTAAATCACGCAACTTTGGGGTTGAAATAGTGGAAAGAGAGCATTAGGCTAAAGCGGTAATAGGAAGATGCACTTTAAGAATTACTTCTAATTGTAGAAAACCAAACTTGCACTGAATCTAATTTATGGAAGATCTAACTGATTGGCCAGTGTATGGTGACCTTTAAAGATATGAAAACTTGAATTTCTGGTGTTTAAGCCTCATACACACAATGGGACTTTGTACAAACTTTCCCATGGATTTTTGTACAAAGGGCGTTGGCCTTAGGGTTCTTTCACATGGATGTGTCCATGTACAGAGCCCGCTCTGCTCAGGGGGGATAGCTCCGTGGACCCCCACTGAGCAGGCAGATGACAGGTCTGTCTCTGCACACTGTGCAGGGACGGACCTGTCAGAGTGCCGCTCTCCTCTATGGGGGATCGGATGATGACGGACCGTAGAGTCCGTCGTCACCCAATCCGATCCGCAGACGGATGGAAAAATAGGAGTTTCCTCCGTTACACTTTTTCAGATTGGAGTGGGTCGGATGTCAGCGGACATGTCACCACTGACATCCGACGCTCCATAGAGGTCTATGAAGTGTCCGTTCAGGTCCGCAGGTCCAAGGCGGACCTGAAAGGTCCATCCATGTGAAAGGGGCCTTAGGCCCCTTTCACACTGGGGCAGTGCGGGCGTCTGCGGTAAAACGGCGCTATTTAAAGCGGCGGTATTTGGCCGCTAGCGGTTTTAACCCCCGCTAGCGGCCGAAAAGGGGTTTATATAAATCCGCACACAAAACGCCACCGCAGCGGCGTTTTGCTGGTGGTATAGCCGCGCTGTCCCATTGATTTCAATGGGCAGGAGCAGTTTATACACCGCTCCAAAGGTGCTGCTAGCAGGCCTTTTTTTTGGCCCCTTTCACACTGGGGTGTTTTTAGGAGCTACAGCGCTAAAAATAGCATCTGAAAAATGCCCTAAAGAAGCAGCTTCATTCACTCCAGTGAGCAGCTTCTTTGGAGCAGTGAACTCACCGGTCCTCCCCATTGAAATCAATGGGGCAGCGCTGTGATACTGCCGGCAAAATGCCACTCCAGCAGCGTTTTGCGGGTGTATTTAACCCCTTTTCGGCCGCTAGCAGGGGGGTTAAAACTGCCCCGCTAGCAGCCGAATAATGTCGCTAAAACGACAGTAAAGCGGCGCTAAGAATAACGCCGCTTTACTGCAGATGCCCCAGTGTGAAAGGGGCCTTACTGTCCTGCTAGTGCACCGCTCCAGTGTGAAAGCCTGATTCACACTGGAGTGAATGGAGCCACTTCTTTAGGGCGTTTTTCAGGTGCTATTTTTAGCGCCTGAAAAACGCACCAGTGTGAAAGGGGCCTTATCCTTTCACACAGACGGATAGAATTGTGCTTTTAGCTGCGTTTTCTACCACAGCTAAACGCACACAATGCTTTCCTATGGCCCTATTCACACACTGCGTTTTGATTACATGCGGTTTGGTGCGGATAGAAAAAATAGAATTGACTGCATCCAGGAGCGATTTAGCGCAGCTATCCGCACATAACCACAGGTAATCGCACTGCACTGTGTCAGCTGCAGATAGCAGCGCAGAGCTGGCTCGCTCATCGGGAAAGGAAAAAATGTTTTTTCCTTTCCCAATGAGCGACAAGCACAGGGATCCGACTTGGATCCCCGCCGATACCAGGCACTGTGATATGAATCTTGAGGGAGAACTCCACGCCAAATATTAAATAAGAAACCGGCATGGGTTCCCCTCCAAGAGCAAACCAGGCCCTTCGGTCTGTTATGGATTTTAAGAGGAACCCCCTACGCTGAAAAAACGCCCCCCAAAATCCATACCAGACCCTTATCCGAGCACACAGCCCGGCCGGTCAGGAAAGGGGGTGGGGACGAGCGAGCGCCCCCCCCCTCCTGAACCGTACTAGGCTGCATGCCCTCAACATGGGGGATGGGTACTTTGGGGAAGGGGGGCGCACTGCGGACCCCCTCAAAGCACCTTGTCCCCATGTTGATGAGGACAAGGGCCTCTTCCCGACAACCCTGGCCGTTGGTTGTCAGGGTCCGAGGGTGGGGGCTTATCAGAATCCGGGAGCCCCCTTTAATAAGGGGGCCCCCAGATCCCAGCCCCCCACCCTACGTGAATAAGTATGGGGTACATGGTAACCCTACCCATTCACCTGGGGGAGAAAAGTGTCAAGAAAAAAAACACACTACACAGGTTTAGTAATTTATTAGGCAGCTCCAGGGGTCTTCTTCCGACTTCGGGGGTCTACTTCCGCGCTCTCCGCCTCTTCTCCCGGTGTCCGCTTCTTCTCAGCGCTGTCCGGCCTCTTCTCCCGTTGTCCGGTATCTTCTGCCGGCCTACCCCCGCTATCTTCTTCCAGCTCTTTCGCTAGCGGGGGCCCGGTCTTCTGCCGCTGTCCGGATCTTCTGCCGCTGTCCGGTTCTTCCCTGGTATCTTCTGCCGGCCTCCCCCGCCGGGGGAAATACTCAGACACCCAGTAATTTATGCTATCTTCTGCCAGCTCTTTTGCTAGCGGGGGCCCGGTCTTCTGCCGCTGTTCAGATCTTCTGCCGCTGTCCGGCTCTTCCCTGGTATCTTCTGCCGGCCTCCCCCGCTATCTTCTTCCAGCTCTTTTGCTAGTGGGGGAGGCCGGCAAAAGATACCGGGGAAAAACCGGACAGCGGCAGAAGATCCGGGGATGTTTAACAGGGGCATGTAATTACAATTTTTGATCAAATATTTCACAGTAGGGCCGTTCCTGCGCCCAACAAGAGTATCTGTGAGGGGTTACAGTGTTGTGGCACCACCACTGCCTAAGGCCCAATTTTTCTGCCCCTGTTTAACAGGGGCGTGTAATTACAATTTTTGATCAAATATTTCAAAGCAGGGCCCGTTCCTTCTCCCAACAAGAGTATCTGTGAGGGGTTACAGTGTTGTGGCACCACCACCACCAAAGGCCCAATTTTTCTGCCCCTGTTTAACAGGGGCATGTAATTACAATTTTTGATCAAATATTTCACTGCAGGGCCCCTTCCTGCGCCCTACAAGAGTATCTGTGAGGGGTTAGTGTTGTGGCACCACCACAGGCCCAATTTTTCTGCCACTGTTTAACAGGGGCATGTAATTACAATTCTTGATATAATATTTCTCAGCAGGGCCCGTTCCTGCGCCCACCAAGAGTAATTGTGAGGGCTTACAGTGTTGTGGCACCACCACCACCACCAAAGGCCCAATTTTTCTGCCCCTGTTTAACAGGGGCATGTAATTACAATTATTAATATAATATTTAACAGCAGGGCCTGTTCCTGTGCACAACAAGAGTAACTGTGAGGAGTTAGTGTTCAGGCACCACCTAAGGCCCAATTTTCGTATAGTATATATACTTCTGTTCAGAGTATATAGTGCCTGGGGGCCCCCCAACGCCATTTTTTTTTAATTTGGGTGCCGGGTTCCCCTTAATATCCATACCAGAACCAAAGAGCCTGGTAATGGGCTAAGGGGGGGGGGGACCCAAGCCGTTTTTATCAATGATTTTCATCTATATTGCTGGGACCCGACAATACATTACAGCCGCAATCAGTTTTAAATGACTTTTTTTCCTTTAGAAATGTAATTTTGCTGTGGTATTGTTCTAAACATGGGAAAACTGCGACACTTTACAGGCATACTATAGACACCCCCCAGGCACGATATTTGAAGGAATATTTCAATTTTATTGTTTCACTTTAGGCATTCTTAAAATCACTGCTTCCAAAAAAACGGCTGTTTTTAAAACTTATTTTTGCATTGATACATGTCCCCTGGGGCAGGACCCGGGTCCCCGAATACTCTTTAGGGCAAAAACTTGCTTATAAGTAGGAATGAGCCAAACACCCCCCCTGGTTGGGTTCGCACCAGAACTTGCGAACAGACCAAAACTTTGCACGAACGTTAGAACCCCATTGAAGTCTATGGGACTCGGACGTTTGAAATCAAAAGTGCTCATTTTAAAGGCTAATTTGCATGGTATTGTCCTAAAAATGGTCTGGGGACCCGGGTCCTGCCCCAGGGGACATGGAGCAGTGATTTTAATATTGCTTAAAGTGAAACAATAAAAGTGTAATGTTCCTTTAAATTTTGTACCTGGGGGGTGTCTATAGTATGCCTGTAAAGGGGCGCATGTTTCCCCTCGTTTAGAACAGTCTGGACAGCAAAATGACATTTCAAAGGAAAAAAGTCATTTAAACTACTTGCGGCTATTAATGAATTGCCGGTCCGACAATACACATAAAAGTTCATTGATAAAAACTGCATGGGATTTCCCCACAGGGGAACCCCGAACCAAAATTTTAAAAAAAAACTGGCGTGGGGGGTCCCCCTAAATTCCATAGCAGGCCCTTCAGGTCTGGTATGGATATTAAGGGGAACCCCGTGCCAAAATTTAAAAAAAAAATGACGTAGGGGTCCCCCTCAAAATTCATACCAGACCCTTCAGGTCTGCTATGGATTTTAAGGGGAACCCCGCGCCAAAATTAAAAAAATATTGGCGTGGGGTCCCCCTAAAAATCCATACCAGACCCTTATCCGAGCACACAACCTGGCAGGCTGCAGGAAAAGAGGGGGGACGAGAGACGAGAGCCCCCCTCCTGAACCGTACCAGGCCACATGCCCTCAACATTGGGAGGGTGCTTTGGGGTAGCGGCCCTCCCCAAAGCACCTTGACCCCATGTTGATGAGGACAAGGGCCTCATCCCCACAACCCTTGGTTGTGGGGGTCTGCGGGCGGAGGGGCTTAGCGGAATCTGGAAGCCCCCTTTAACAAGGGGACCCCCAGATCCCGCCCCCCTATGTGAAATGGTAAGGGGGTACAAGAGTACCCCTACCATTTCACAAAAAAACTTTCAAAAATGTTAAAAATGACAAGAGACAGTTTTTGACAATTCCTTTATTTAAATGCTTCTTCTTTCCATCTTCTTTCTTCTATCTTCTTTCTTCTATCTTCTATCTTCCTTCGGTTTCTTCCTCCATCTTCTTCTTCTTCTGGTTCTTCCTCCGGTGTTCTCATCTGGCATCTTCCTCCGCAGGGTCTTCTTCCCTTCTTCGTTGTCGGGCTGCTCCGCATCCATGGAAGGCTCCCACTGGAAGTCCCCGTGCGTCAGAGGAGGCGGGGTCACCGAGTGGCACTGCCCTCCGTTATTTAAGAAGTGTCAGAAGACGAGAAGCATCACACAGCCGGACGAGATGCCGGACGAGAACATCGGAGAAAGAACCAGAAGAACCAGAAGAAGAAGATGGAGGAAGAAACTGAAGGAAGATAGAAGAAAGAAGATAGAAGAAAGAAGATAGAAGATAGAAGAAAGAAGAAGCATTTAAATAAAGGAATTGTCAAAAACTGTCTCTTGTCATTTTTAACATTTTTTTGTTTTTTTGTGAAATGGTAGGGGTACTTTTGTACCCCCTTACCATTTCACACGGGGGGGCGGGATCTGGGGATCCCCTTGTTAAAGGGGGCTTCCAGATTCCGATAAGCCCCCCTGCCCGCAGACCCCCACAACCACCGGCCAAGGGTTGTGGGGTTGAGGCCCTTGTCCTCATCAACATGGGGACAAGGTGCTTTGGGGGGCCGCTACCCCAAAGCACCCTCCCAATGTTGAGGGCATGTGGCCTGGTACGGTTCAGGCACTCTCTCGCCCCCCCCCTTTTCCTGAGGCCTGCCAGGTTGCGTGCTCGGATAAGGATCTGGTATGGATTTTTGGGGGAACCCCACGCCAATTTTTTTTTTAATTTTGGCGCGGGGTTCCCCTTAAAATCCATACCAGACCTGAAGGGTCTGGTATGAATTTTGAGGGGGAAACCTACGTCATTTTTTTTCAATTTTGGCACGGGTTCCCCTTAATATCCATACCAGACCTGAAGGGCCTGGTATGGAATTTAGGGGGACCCCCACGCAATTTTTAAAAAAAAATTTTGGTTCGGGGTTTCCCTGTGGGGAAATCCCATGCAGTTTTTATCAATGAACTTTTATGTGTATTGTCGGACTGGCAGTTCATTAATAGCCGTGAGTAGTTTTGAATGACTTTTTTTCCTTTGAAATGTCATTTTGCTGTCAGACTGTTCTAAACACGGGAAACATGCACCCCTTTACAGGCATACTATAGACACCCCCCAGGTACGAAATATAAAGGAATATTACACTTTTTTTGTTTCACTATAAGCATTATTAAAATCACTGCTCCAGAAAAAACGGCCGTTTTTCAAACTTTTTTTGCATTGATACATGTTCCCTGGGGCAGGACCCAGGTCCCCAAACACTTTTTATGACAATACCATGCAAATTAGCCTTTAAAATTAGCACTTTTGATTTCTCCCATAGACTTTTAAAGGGTGTTCTGTGGCTTTCGAATTTGCCGTGAACACCCCAAATTGTTCGCTGTTCGGCGAATTGGCATTGTACCCCTACCCATTCACCTAAAAAAACAGTGAAATGTGACAAAAGATAATAGCCGGTTTTTGACAATTACTTTATTAAAAATGTCTTCTTCTGTCCCCCACTTCTTCCTCCATCTTCCTTCGGTCTTCCTTCTGTTTTCTCCTTCTTCTTCCAGCTTCTTCTTCCCCCGCTTCTTCCTCCATCTTCCTCCAGTCCTTTCCATTTTCCTTCGGCTTCTTCTTCCCCCGCTTCATCCTCCGGTCTTTCTCCTCCGCCGCTCCCACCACTGACCTGCTGAACAAACAATGAACCTCCTCCGATGCTGCGGCCAGCCGATCTGTCCGCATCCATAGCGCAAATTTCATATAGGACGTGTTAAGGACATGTGGCCTGGTATGGTTCGGGGGGGGGGCGCTTGCTCACCCCCTTTCCTGACTTGCCAGGTTGCATCCTCGAATAAGGGTCTGGTATGGATTTTGGGCGGACCCTTACGCCATTTTTTAAAAAAAATTGGCGCGGAGTTCCCTTTAATATCCATACCAGACTCGAAGAACTTGGTATGGACTGGTTGGGGGAACCTACACCGTTTTTTTTTCTTTGATTTGTACTCTATATTAATACATTAGAGCTGCAAGCAATTTTAAATGACATTTTTTCCTTTAGAAATTAAATTTTGCTGTGGTACAGTAATAAACAAGGGAAAGATACGCTACTTTACAGGCATGCTAAGGACACCCCCCAGGCACGATATTTAAAGGAATTTTTAATTTTTATTGTTTTACTTTAAGCATTATTAAAATCACTGCTCCTGAAAAAACGTCCGTTTTAAAATCATTTTTTCCAATTGATACATGTCCACTGGGGCAGGACCCAGGTCCCCATACACTTTTTATGGCAAAGAACTTGCATATAAGCCTTCAGTGAGAACTTTGGATTTACAGGTTCGAGCCCCATTGACTTCCACTATTCCCGCATATGTGATCTGACAGGCATGTTCGCCGGCAATAGCGCTGCTTTTCATTTGCATTTGCAGTTTCCGAGAGTTGAAGTCTTAATTGGCCTTCATTGGGCGCTATTTTCTGGGACTGCAGGATCATTTATTGGCGCTATAGTAAATGACCCTCACAGTTTTTGTTTTATCCAGCTGCATTTACTCAGTACAATTTATAACATCCAAGTGAAAGATATAACACCAACATGTCAGAAAATAAATAAACAGAATCACTGATTTGGAAAAAGGATCACCCCCTTGTGTCAGAATTTTGTTGAACCACCTTTTGCTTTAATTACAGCCTTTAGTTCTGTTGGGATATGTCTCTACTAACTTTGCACATCTAGACTAGGCAATATTTGCCCATACTTCTTTGGAGAACTGCTCAAGTTCAGTTAAATTTGATGGTGGACTGCAGTCTTCAAGTCATCCCACAGATTTTCAGTGGGGTTTAAGTTTGGGCTCTAACTAGGCCATGCAGGACATTCACCCTTTTTTCCTTCAACCACTGTGTGATAATTTTTTATGTGTGCTTTGGGTCATTGTCATGTTGAAAGGTAAACCTTCTTCCCATTGACAACTTTCTGGCAGAGGGCAGGAGATTTTCCTTAAGAATTTGATAATATTTTGTCCCATCCATTTTTCTTCTATCCTGACAAGTGCTCCCGTTCCTGCTGCATAGAAACACACCCATAACATGATATTACCACCTCCATGCTTTACTGTAGAAATGGTGTTATTTGGTTGGTGAGCTGTATTAGATTTCCGCCAGACATATCATTTGGTATTGACGGTATATTCTTCTACTGGACATACCCAGACGGTATGTCCAGTAGAAGAAATAACAGCTGTGCCGCCTCACCGATTATTTCCTCAAAACTGCCATGAGGAATAGTAAAGATAGCGCCGGAATGGCGCTCCGTGCCTCCTCCCCAGACACCAGGGAGACACAGGAACATGACACCATGCCAGAAAAGATGGACAGCACAGCTCCTGACACAGAATCCTCTCATCCTTCTCCCGCTGATCAAGGTAAGAGAGTTGCCCAGCCTACAGCCCTCTCCCTTAACAGAGCCCCCACTGCTTAAAAAACACTGGGATCCTCCAGCAGCTATATGCCCTGAAGTGGCTCGCTCTGATTCACTAGCTACTCTACCTGCCTGTGACCAGCCTGCATCTGAGCATACCCTCAAGCTCATGCTGCTATCCCTACAAAAAGATACGCGCAATGAGCTGCGGTCCTTTATCTCCGTTTTACACCCTAGAATTGATCATGAAGAAGACCGCACTGATGATTTAGATTTATATGTGTTTATATATGTAGATATATGTATGTATAAGTCTAGTAAACAGTTGTGTGAAAAAGTGTTGGCTCCCTTCCTGATTTTTCATTGTTTTGCACGTTAGTCACACTTTAATGTTTCAGGTTCTTAAACAAATTTAAATATTAGTCAAAGATAACACACGTAAAACACAACATGCCATTTTTAAAGGAAGGTTTTTATTATTAAGGGAAAACAAAATCCAAACCCACATGGCCCTGTGTGAAAAAGTGTATGCCCCCTAAACCTAATACCTGGTTGGGTCACCCTTAGCAGCAAGAACTGCAATCAAGCGTTTGTGATAACTTGCAATGAGTCTGTTACAGCGCTGTGTAGGAATTTTGGTCCAATCATCTTTGCAGAATTGTTGTAATTCAGCCACATTGGAAGGTTTTCGAGCATTAACCGCCTTTTTAAGGTCATGCCACAGCATCTCAAGAGGATTCAGGTCAGGACTTTGACTAGGCCACTCCAAAGTCTTCATTTTGTTTTTTGCTTCAGCCATTCAGAGGTGGACTTGCTGGTGTGTTGTGGATCATTGTCCTGCTGCAGAACCCATATTCACTTCAGCTTGAGGTCACGAGCAGATGGCCGCACATTATCCTTCGGTATTTTTTGGTAGACAGCAGAATTCATGGTTCCAGTTATCACAGCAAGTCTTCCATGTCCTGAAGCAGCAAAACAGCCCCAGAACATCACACTACCACCACCATGTTTTACTGTTGGTATAATGTTCTTTTTCTGAAATGCGGTGTTACTTTTACGCCAGATGTAATGGGACACGCACTTTCCAAAAAATTCCACGTTTGTTCCGTCAGTCCACAGAGTATTTTCCCAAAAGTCTTGGGGATCATCAAGATGTTTTCTTGCATAATGGAGACGAGCTGCTTTTATGTTCTTTTTACTCGCTCAGCAGCTGTTTTCGTCTTGGAACTCTGCCATGCAGGCCATTTTTGGCCAGTCTCTTTCTTATGGTGGAGTCATGAACACTGACCTGAACTGAGGCAAGTGAGGCCAGCAGTTCTTTGGATGTTGTTGTGGGGTCTTTTGCAACCTCTTGGATAAGTCGTCGCTGCGCTCTTGGGGTAATTATGGTTGGCCGCCCAATTCTGGGAAGGTTCACCACTGTTCCATGTGTTTGCCATTTGTGGATAATGGCTCTCACTGTGGTTTGCTGGAGTCCCAAAGCTTTAAAAATCACTTTATAACCTTTTCCAGACTGATAAATCTCAATTACTTTCTTTCTCATTTGTTCCTGAAATTCTTTGGATCTCAGCATGATGTGTAGCTTTTGAGATTCGTTTGGTCTACTTCATTTTGTCAATCAGGTCTTATTTAAGTGATTTCTTGGTTGCGAACAGGTGTGGCAGTAATCAGGCCTGGGTGTGGCTAAAGAAATTGAATTCAGGTGTGATAAACCAGAGTTAAGTTATGTTTTAACAGGGGGGGTAAACACTTTTTCACACAGGACCATGTGGGTTTGGATTTTGTTTTCCCTTTATAATAAAAACCTTCCTTTAAAAACTGCATGTTGTGTTTACTTGTGTTATCTTTGACTAATATTTAAATTTGTTCGATTATCTGAAACATTAAAGTGTGACAAACGTACAAAACAATGAAAAATCAGGAAGGGGGCCAACATTTTTTCACACAACTGTAATCTATATTTTATTATATCTTTTTATGTGACAACACTGAAGAAATGACACTTTGCTACAATGTAAAGTAGTGAGTGTACAGCTTGTATAACAGTGTAAATTTGCTGTCCCCTCAAAATAACTCCACACACAGCCATAAATGTCTAAACCGCTGGCAACAAAAGTGAGTACACACCTAAGTGAAAATGTCCAAATTGGGTCCAAAGTGTCAATATTTTGTGTGGCCACCATAATTTTCCAGCACTGCCTTAACCCTCTTGGGCATGGAGTTCACCAGAGCTTCATAGGTTGCCACTGGAGTCCTCTTCCACTCCTCCATGACAACGTCACAGAGCTGGTGGATATTAGAGACCTTGCGCTCCTCCACCTTCCGTTTGAGGATGCCCCACAGATGCTCAATAGGGTTTAGGTCTGGAGACATGCTTGGCCAGTCCATCACCTTTACCCTCAGCTTCTTTAGCAAGGTAGTGGTTGTCTTGGACGTGTGTTTGGTGTCGTTATCATATTGGAATACTGCCCTTCGGCCTAGTCTCAAGGGAGGGGATCATGCTCTGCTTCAGTATGTCACAGTACATGTTGGCATTCATGGTACCCTCAATGAACTGTAGCTCCCCAGTGCCTGCAGCATTAATGCAGCCCCAGACCATGACACTCCCACCACCATGCTTGACTGTAGGCAAGACACACTTGTCTTTGTACTCCTCACCTAGTTGCCGCCACACACGCTTGACACCATCTGAACCAAATACGTTTATCTTGGTCTCATCAGACCACAGGACATGGTTCCAGTAATCCATGTCCTGCTTGTCTTCAGCTAACTGTTTCTTGTGCCTCATCTTTAGAAGAGGCTTCCTTCTGGGATGACAGCCATGCAGACCAATTTGATGCAGTGTGCGGCGTATGGTCTGAGCACTGACAGGCTGACCCCCCCACCCCTTCAACCTCTGCAGCAATGCTGGCAGCACTCATACGTCTATTTCCCAAAGACAACCTTTGGATATAACACTGAGCACATGCACTCAACCCCTTTGGTCGACCATGGCGAGGCCTGTTCTGAGTGGAACCTGTCCAGTTAAACCACTGTATGGTCGGTCTTTGCCACCATGGTGCAACTCAGTTTCAGGGTCTTGGCAATCTTCTTATAGCCTAGGCCATCTTTATGTAGCACAACATTTCTGATTTTTAGATCCTCAGAGAGTTCTTTGCCATGAGGTGCTATGTTGAACTTCCAGTGACCAGTATGAGAGAGTGAGAGCGATAAAACCAAATTTAACACACCTGCCCCCCATTTACACCTGAGACCTTGTAACACTAACGGGTCGCATGACACCGGGAAGGGAAAATGGCTAATTGCACCCAATTTCGACATTTTCACTTAGGGGTGTACTCACTTTTGTTGCCAGCGGGTTAGACATTAATGGCTGTGTGTTGAGTTATTTTGAGGGGACATCAAATATACACTGTTATACAAGATGTACACTCACTACTTTACATTGTAGCAAAGTGACATTTCTTCAGTGTTGTCACATGAAAAGATATAATAAAATATTTACAAAAATGTCAGAGGGTGTACTCACTTTTGTGAGATACTGTACATACATACAGTGCAGTCAGTGTACAGTATATATTACAGTGGAGTCAGTGTACAGTACATAAGTGCAGGCAGTGTACAGTATATAATACAGTGTATTGAAGTGGTTAAGGGTTCAGGTCTAATACAGATTTTAAGTTGACCCTCCTGCAAAAATAAAAAAAATGGCGTGGGGGTCCCCCCAAAATCCATACCAGACCCTTATCCGAGCATGAAACCTGGCGGGTCAGAATAGGGGGGGCAAGCGAGTGCCCCCCCGCTCCTGAATCGCACCAGGCCACATGCCCTCAACATAGGGAGGGTGCTTTGGGGTTCGTGATCGACAATGGATGTACATGGCGGGACACTTTGTTAAAAAATGTTTTAAAAAAGTGTCCCGCGATGTACATCCATTGTCAATTACGGCGCTGACGGACCGAAAAAAAAAACACGCATCCGCCTCTTTCATTCTTGGGGAGTGTAGGAGCATTGTAGTAATTGTTCCCCTTTTAACATCGTTTGGGTCTTTGAGGTGTGGCAGGTATCGGTGATGAGTTTGTAGATATATGAAATTCCATGTTGGTGAGGGGTCACATGACGTCACCGGGTTGCCCCGCCTTTGCCTATATAAGAGCTGTCAAACCAAAGACAGCTCATTCGGCAAGTCACCTCTGAAAGAGGCGGATGCATTTTTATTTTATTTTTTATTTTTTGGTCTGTTGACGCCGTGATTGATGATGGATGTACATCGCGGGACACTTTTTTTATTTTTTAATAAAGCAATTGTCTAAAACTGTCTCCTGTCATTATTACTTTTTTTGGTGAATGGATAGGGGTACAATGTACCCGATACCCATTCATATGGGGGTGCAGGATCTGGGGGCCCCCTTGTGAAAGGGGGCTTACAGACTCCGATAAGCCCTCCGCCCGCAGGCCCCCCACAACCACCGGGCCAGGGACGTGAGGACGAGGTTCTTTTCCCCATCAACATGGGGACAAGGTGCTTTGGGGTGACCCCAAAGCACCCTCCCCATGTTGAGGACATGTGGCCTGGTACAGTTCAGGAGGGGGGGGCGCTCGCTTGCCCCCCTATCCTGACCTGCCAGGTTGCATGCTCGGATAAGGGTCCAGTATGGATTTTGAGGGGGACCCCACGCCAATTTTTTTTAATGTTGGAGTGGAGTTTCCCTTAATATCCATACCAGACCCAAAGGGCCTGGTATGGACTGATTTTATATATTTTTTTATCTATATTGCCGGGAGTCGGCAATACATTACATCCATAAGCAATTTTAAATGACATTTTTTCCTTTAGAAATTTATTTTTTCTGCTGTACTGTTATAAACATCGCACAGATGTGCTACTTTACAGGCAGACTAAGGGCCCCCCAGGCATGGTTATTTTAAAAACTTTTTTTGCATTGATACCTGTCCCCTAGGGCAGTACCCAGGTCCCCAAACACTTTTTATGGCAATAACTTGCATACATGCCTTTAAAATGAGCACTTTTGATTTTTTGCTTGTTTGCAGTGTTCTGGTGTCAAACCTAATGGAGGCCCTAGGGACTGAATACATTAATTTAATCCATTGACAAAGCGTGGAACCAAAGCCACATTTTTCTAGAACAGCCCAAAAATAGGGTCATTCTACAGCACACTATCAAAAGCCTCAATAGCATCCAATGCCAAAAAGTCCCAATCTGTAGAATTGACAGCCTGAATCTTCATATTAAGATAAGCCCACCTAATGTTAACAGTAGTGGACATATTTGGCATAATGCCAACTTGATCAGGATGCAAAAAGTGTGTTATCACCTTTTTCAGTCTGTTGGTCAATACCTTGGCCAATTTCTTAACAACAGTAAAGCAATGTGACTCTGGATATAGAGAATCTTTATCTTTTTTTCTGGATAACTATAATCGCATTCTCGACATTGAATCCGGAAGACACCCCTCCAATAAAGCTGCATAGAAAGTTTTAAGTAGGGCAGGCAGCAACACTTCACCATATTTTTTTATTAACTTCTATTGTAATACCGTCTACCCCTGGTTCTTTATCGTTCAGAAAATTAGCCACTGCAGCTTCAAATTCTGATTGAGTAGGGGGGCATTAAGAAGTTACTGATCTGCCTGTGATTCTCCACCCATAGTTGATTGTTTGCTTCAGGGACTGAAATGCTCCAGGGAAGCTCTTTTCATGCTAAGCTAATCAAAATGACCACAGCTGATCAAGTCAAATGGCTTTATGTGCCATTTGTAAGGTGATTAGCTACAGTGCCTTGCAAAAGTATTCCCCCTTGGCTTTTTACCTATTTTGTTAAATTACAGCCTTTAGTTCAGTGTTTTTTTAATCTGAATTATATGTGATGGATCAGAACACAATAGTCTCAGTTGGTGAAGTAAAATTAGAAAAATATATACATAAAACTATTTTTCAGAAATAAAAAACTTATAATTGGCATGTGCGTATGTATGCACCCCCTTTGTTATGAAGCCCATGAAAGGCTCTGGTGTAACCAATTACCTTCAGAAGTCACATAATTAGTGAAATGATGTCCATCTGTGTGCAATCTAAGTGTCACATGATCTGTCATTACATATACACACCTTTTTGAAAGGCCCAGAGGCTGCAACACCTAAGCAAGAGGCACCACTAACCAAACACTGCCATGAAGACCAAGGAACTCTCCAAACACGTAAGGGAGAATGTTGTTGAGAAGTACAAGTCAGGGTTAGGTTATAAAAAAATATCCAAATCTTTGATGATCCCTATGTGCACCATCAAATCTATCATAACCAAATGGAAAGAACATGGCACAACAGCAAACCTGCCAAGAGACGGCCACACACCAAAACTCACGGACCGGGCAAGGAGGGCATTAATCAGAGAGGCAGCACAGAGACTTAAGGTAACCCTGGAGAAGCTGCAGAGTTCCACAGCAGAGACTGGAGTATCTGTACATAGGACGAATATAAGCCGTACGCTCCATACAGTTGGGCTTTATGGCAGAGTGGCCAGAAGAAAGCCATTGCTTTCAACAAAAAACAAAATGTCACATTTTGAGTTTGCGAAAAGGCATGTGGGAGACTCCCAAAATGTATGGAAGAAGGTGGTCTGGTCTGATGAGACTAAAATTACATTTTTTGGCCATCAAAGAAAACGCTATGTCTAGCGCAAACCCAACACATCACATCACCCAAAGAACACCATCCCCACAGTGAAACATGGTGGTGGCAGCATCATGCTGTGGGGATGTTTTTCAGCAGTTGGGACTGGGAAAGATGGATGGTGCTAAATACAGGGATATTCTTAAGCAAAACCTGTACCACTCTGTGTGTGATTTGAGGCTAGTCTGGAGGTTTACCTTCCAGCAGGACAATGACCCCAAACACACTGCTAAAGCAACACTTGAGTGGTTTAAGGGGAAACATGTAAATGTGTTGGAATGGCCTAATCAAAGCCCAGACCTCAATCCAATAGAAAATCTGTGGTCAGACTTAAAGATTGATGTTCACAAGCGCAAACCATCCAACTTGAAGGAGCTGGAGCAGTTTTGCCAGGAAGAATGGGAAAAATCCCAGTGGTAAGATGTGGCAAGCTCATGGAGACTTATCAAAAGCGACTTGGAGCTGTGATAGCCGCAAAAGGTGGCTCTACAAAGTATTGACTTTAGGGGGGTGAATAGTTATGCACATTGACTTGTTCTGTTATTTTGTCCTATTTGATGTTTGCTTCACAATAAAAAAAAAAAAACATCTTCAAAGTTGTGGGCATATTCTGTAAATTAAATGATGCAAATGCTCAAACAATCTATGTTAATTCCAGGTTGTGAGGCAACAAAACACAAAAATGCCAAGGGGGTGAATACTTTTGCAAGGCACTGTAAAACTGATTGAGTTTACAAGTAATTTCTAGGAAGGGGGTGATCCTTTTTCCTTTTAAAAAAAAAATTGTGACATGTTGATGTTATATGTTTCACTTGGATGTTATAAGTTGCACTGAGTAAATACAGCTGGATAAAACAAAAACTGTGTAAGTCTTCATAAGTCTTCATTTCAGGCTGCAAAGCAACAAAATAACAAAATGTGATCATTTTAAAGGGGGTTGATTCTTTTCTATACCCACTGCATATATATATACATATATATATATATATATATATATATATATATATATATATATATATATATATATATATATATATACATACATACCGTATTTTTTGGCGTATAACACGCACTTTTTCCCCTTAAAATCAGGGGAAAATCGCGGGTGCGTGTTATATGCCGATCCCCTGCAATCCCCCGCTGACTGAGCGGAGCAATCGCCGGCCGCTGATTTGAAAATGGCACCGTCGGCGCCGAAATACACAGAGCCGGTCCTCGGCTCTTCTTGGCCACTTTCAGCTCCACTCGAGCGCCTCCCATATACAGATAGCCGAGTGTACTCGGCTAGGTTCGGCTAGCTCCGTTTACAGTTACGCCCAGTCCCGCCCTATGATGGACACAGGGACTGGGAGTGACTGTGAGCGGAGCTTGCCGAACCTAGCCAAGTACTCTCGGCTATCTGTATATAGGCGGCGCTCGGCCCCGCTCACAGTCACGCCCATCCTGGGCGGGATTACGAGTGGAGCTGAAAGTGGCCGAAAGTGACCGAGAGCCCCCAGAAGAGCCGAGAACCAGCTCTGTGTATTTCAGCGCCGGCGGCGCCATTTTCAAACTGCAGTGACACTGACAAGTCACTGCAATTTAACTGCAGCCTGGGCAAGGCTGCAAATGGACATAGAAAAGCTGCAGATCGGCACTGACAAAGCTGCAAGGCTGCAAATGGACACTGATAAGGCTGCAAATGACACCAAGGCTGCTGACTGCAAGGCTGCAAATGACTGCAAGGCTGCAAATGACACTGGACAAGCATGCAGATGGACGCTGTGCAAGGCTTCATTGATGGGCATTTAAATGTAAGTTTTTTTCCCTAAAACATTTTTTTCCTTATAATTCCCTCCTAAACTTGGGGTGCGTGTTATACGCCGATAAATACGGTATATATATATATATATATATATATATATATATATATAAAGAAAAAAATAGCTAGATTATGGCTTGATCTGGCTCAGTCCCAGGGTTAGTGTGTTAGGGTCAAAGGTTAGGGTCAGTATATTTTGGGTAAGATTTAAAGAAAAAAAAAACATTTTTAAAATTAGAATCAGTGTCAGTTAGTGTTAGTGTCATCATACTGTATGTATATAAGGTATTTGTGTAAAGTATACATTTTGAGCAGCCAAACATTTTTTGTTTTAGATAGAGTAGAGAATAGTTGCTATCTGCGGCTCTGCTGAAGTAAGAAAGAGCTTGAGTTTGTTCCTGTGACAGACCTAGCCGGGAGAGAGACTTTTGGAGGGGACTGAATGCTAGCCTCTTGCTGATCGATCTTGGGCCCTGGCATTTGGGGGAACAGTGCTCTTTGTGAGCTGTATGCCTGGGAACCCTTGAGGTGGTATTACTGTGGATTCGGGTCCTGGTCCCCCAGGACACACAGACTCTGGGGACCCTGGATTTGCCATATTAGAAATAGTGGCTGATTCATAATGCTGGGACAAATACTGTTAGGAGATGCTGATGTCAATTCCAGCCACCTGTCTGTCTGTTGCCTGCTAGAATGTGTATTGTAAATAAGTCTAGTATGGGATCTAAGAGTCATTAGATCCTCATTGTTGTTTGTGTTAATTAACTTAATTAACTCAACTCTTAATTAGCTATTGTGTGAAGAAGAGTTCGTTGTTGATTTGTGATAATGTTGATTGTGTTTTCTGAGCTACAAGATGACCAGTCTGGCCTAAAGGTCATGACTGAGTCATCTAGGCTGTCTAAAGGGATTAGTTAATTAGCTCATGTTAATTAGGTTTCTGGTCACAGGTGTATGTTCAGAGTAATATGAGCAGGAGGTATACACCTCCTCTTTTACTGTATAAAAGAGCCTGTATTCCTTTCAAATAAAGAGATTCCTAGTTGAACTTACATACAGCCTGCCTGGTGTTTATTCTGAGCTACACAACTGGATTAGAACGGCACATAGCTGTAGTTCTAGTTCCGGAGCATCGGATGACTGAACCATCAGATGTTGCGATCTGCAATCTGATTCTATAGCTGCAGAGGAGTGTCGGGAGAGTGGAATCGAGTGAGCAGGGGCTTGTTACATTGGTTGGCAGCCGTGGGATTTGCTCTCCTGTTACTGGGACACTCCAAACCAGCTTGCAGGAGAGCCACGCTGAAATACTTACTTGAGAGCCGTGGAGGGAATGGTGGGATCGTGCTTCCTTGCCGTGAACCCATCCAAACCATCACCTGGATCCAAGGTCCAGATAGCAGGAGAGGAGAGGTACAGATACCAGCCACCATGGAAGAGGAATTCAGAAGGAGGTTGCGAGAGATGCAGATACAGCACAGAGGACCAGTATCAGAGCAGGACCTGCTAGGATGGTTTGATTCTATCCGCTGCGAACTCTGGAAGGAAGCGCTAGCCCGTGAGCAGCGAAACCAGGGAAAAGTTCTCCCCTCCAACCATGTAAGGTACTGGTCGCAGTATGAAGTGCGAATGCTGTTATTGGGGGAACAGCCGAACCAGGAGTGGACAGCTGAGTTAAGCAGGCTGATCTGGGCAGAAATGCGGTTGGACGAGAGCTACAGAGCCCTTCAGTGGTATGTAGCCCAAGTGTGCCTGTGGACAGCGGATGACAGCCCCACGGAAGGCTTTGACTACAATGGCCTGGGATTGTTGTACTGGAGGCTGTCCAGGGACCCTGAGTTTGGGAGTGATCGGGAGTGGCGTTTGGAGGAAATAATGGAGCACAGAGAGCGAAGACTGAATGTCTCGGAAGTGCACTGGGCACAGGAAGATTTGGAGTTTCTGGCCATTCAGGAATGGGAGCTTGAGATGGCCTACAGACAGCTGCTAGACTCTGCTCAGCAGGGTGGGGCTCCCTTTGCCTGGGACTATCAGGAAATACCAGCTGACAACTCTGAAATCCTGGCTGAAGAGTTGACAATGTGGCAGAGTAACAGTGTGCTTTGCCAACCTGCCCCCACAGCTATGGAGGCGGAGGTCTCATAGCGGATGCAGCAAGTGCTGACTGACCTTGATGAACCTGTTTCTGCATTGGATGATCTTGGATGGAGGAATGTGCCTGTCCAGCAGAATGCCAGAGAATCGGCAGTGGAAAATCTGGAGATCGCTATCCCCAAAGCTGAAGTGCTGTTAAGGGGGCAGAGCTCTGCTAACCTCTGCCCAGCACTGATAGCATCTTCTGGGTTCCACGGAGAGGAGATGGTGAACCTTTATCCCCAGACACCAGTTGCAGAGACAGGGGATTTGATAGACTTTTCTGCTGAGGAAGAACAACCTGGTGAGCCTCCAGCAGAAGAAGAGCTGTTATTAGGGCCAAACTTCACTGTGCTCTGCCCAGCACTGATAGCATCTTCTGGGTTCCACGGAGAGGAGATGGTGAACCTTTATCCCCAGACACCAGTTGCACAGACAGGGGATTTGATAGACTTTTCTGCTGAGGAAGAACAACCTGGCGAGCCTCCAGCAGAAGAAGAGCTGTTATTAGGGCCAAACTTCACTGTGCTCTGCCCAGCACCAACAGAAGTATCTGTGAAGTTACAAGGAACTTCCCCAGCTGAAGCACTGGCAACCGGACAGAGGGTCCAAGATCTCTGCCCTACACCTGCGGCGGTTCCGGAGGCTCAGAGTGAGAAGGAGGTGGTCACTTCCCAGCAGCAGATCAGGATACAGGGGGAGAAGGGAGAGGAGGTGTTCGTCGTCCCTCCCCAACAGTTGGCCAGGGTGGAGGAAGTGGTCTTTCCTCCCCAGCAAAGATCCGTGCACCTGGGAGACAGTACCACAGACATATCGTCCCAACATCCAGATGAGGGAATGGAAAAGGAAGCAGCCGGCTCACCTCCCCAATGGCAGCTACACAGTTTGGGAGTGGAGGAAGCCAGCCTCCTGCCCCAACGGTTAGAAGTGCTGGCAACAGGGCAGAGTGCTACCAACCTCTGCCCAGCACCGGCAACAACTACAGAGTTCCAGGGAGGCGGGGCAGTCGGCCTTCCTCCCCAACAGTTAGCCAGAGCAGATGGTGTGGGGTTTCCAGCAGAAGGGCTGGCAACAGGGCCGAGTACTGCTGGACTCTGCCCTCAACTAACAGAGGATGGATTTCCTGTGAAGGTGGATGAGACTTCAGTCGCCACCTGTATACCCCAGGGATGCTGGGCAGTCGGCCCAGATCCCCAACAGCATGACGGAGTGAGCCCAGGCACCCTGTCTTCTCTCCAGCGGCAGAAAGGACTCCAGGGAGAAGGGCCAGTACAGGCCTCTCTCAAGCGGCAGATATGTTCTCTGAGAGAGGCAGAGGTTTGCTGGGTGAGTAATGCTTTGTTTGGAACAATTTGTTTGGGGTACTGTGTGGGTACAGGCATTAGAGGACTGGAACTACTGACTAACTTCGGAGTCAACCCGTCTTGGGTCTCCTCTTGTGTTAGTCTCCTGCTAAAAGGGGAGAAATGTGACAGACCTAGCCGGGAGAGAGACTTTTGGAGGGGACTGAATGCTAGCCTCTTGCCTATCAATCATGGGCCCTGGCATTTGGGGGAACGGTGCTCTTTGTGAGCTGTATGCCTGGGGACCCTTGAGATGGTATTACTGTGGATTCGGGTCCTGGTCCCCCAGGACACACAGACTCTGGGGACTCTGGATTTGCCATATTAGAAATAGTGGCTGATTCATAATGCTGGGACAAATACTGTTAGGAGATGCTGATGTCAATTCCAGCCACCTGTCTGTCTGTTGCCTGCTAGAATGTGTATTGTAAATAAGTCTAGTATGGGATCTAAGAGTCATTAGATCCCCATTGTTGTTTGTGTTAATTAACTAAATTAACTCAACTCTTAATTAGCTATTGTGTGAAGAAGAGTTCTGTATTGATTTGTGATAATGTTGATTGTGTTTTCTGAGCTACAAGATGACCAGTCTGGTCTAAAGGTCATGACTGAGTCATCTAGGCTGTCTAAAGGGATTAGTTAATTAGCTCATGTTAATTAGGTTTCTGGTCACAGGTGTATGTTCAGAGTAATATGAGCAGGAGGTATACACCTCCTCTTTTACTGTATGAAAAAGGGCCTGTATTCCTTTCAAATAAAGAGATTCCTGGTTGAACTTACATACAGCCTGCCTGGTGTTTGTTCTGAGCTACACAACTGGATTAGAACGGCACATAGCTGTAGTTCTAGTTCCGGAGCATCGGATGACTGAACCATCAGATGTTGCGATCTGCAATCTGATTCTATAGCTGCAGAGTAGGGATGAGCCGAAAACCCCCCTGTTCGGTTCGCACCAGAACATGCGAACAGGAAAAAAGTTCGTTCGAACATGCGAACACCGTTAAAGTCTATGGGACACGAACATGAATAATCAAAAGTGCTAATTCATAAAAAGTGTTTGGGGACCTGGGTCCTGCCCCAGGGGACATGGATCAATGCAAAAAAAAGTTTTAAAAACGGCCGTTTTTTCAGGAGCAGTGATTTTAATAATGCTTAAAGTCAAACAATAAAAGTGTAATATCCCTTTAAATTTCGTACCTGGGGGGTGTCTATAGTGTGCCTGTAAAGGGGCGCATGTTTCCTGTGTTTAGAACAGTCTGACAGCAAAATGACATTTTGAAGGAAAAAACTCATTTAAAACTACCCGCGGCTATTGCATTGCCCCGACAATACACATAGAAGTTCATTGATAAAAACGGCATGGGAATTCCCCAAAGGGGAACCCCGAACCAAAATTAAAAAAAAAAAAATGACGTGGGGGTCCCCCTAAATTCCATACCAGGCCCTTCAGGTCTGGTATGGATATTAAGGGGAACCCCGGCCAAAATTTAAAAAAAAAAATGACGTGGGGTTCCCCCTAAATTCCATACCAGACCCTTCAGGTCTGGTATGGATTTTAAGGGGAACCCCGCGCCAAAAAAAAAAAAAAAAACGGCGTGGGGTCCCCCCAAAAATCCATACCAGACCCTTATCCGAGCACGCAACCTGGCAGGCCGCAGGAAAAGAGGGGGGGATGAGAGTGCGGCCCCCCCTCCCTCCTGAACCGTACCAGGCCACATGCCCTCAACATTGGGAGGGTGCTTTGGGGTAGCCCCCCAAAACACCTTGTCCCCATGTTGATGAGGACAAGGGCCTCATCCCCACAACCCTGGCCGGTGGTTGTGGGGGTCTGCGGGCGGGGGGCTTATCGGAATCTGGAAGCCCCCTTTAACAAGGTGACCCCCAGATCCCGGCCCCCCCCCTGTGTGAAATGGTAAGGGGGTACATAAGTACCCCTACCATTTCACGAAAAAAGTGTCAAAAATGTTAAAAATGACAAGAGACAGTTTTTGACAATTCCTTTATTTAAATGCTTCTTCTTTCTTCTATCTTCCTTCATCTTCTGGTTCTTCTGGCTCTTCTGGTTCTTCTGGTTCTTCCTCCGGCGTTCTCGTCCAGCATCTCCTCCGCGGCGTCTTCTGTCTTCTTCTCCTCGGGCCGCTCCGCACCCATGGCATGGGGGGGAGGCTCCCGCTCTTCTCTTCTTCTCTTCTTCTTTTCTTCTTTTCTTCTTTTCTTCTCTTCTTCTCTTCTTCTTCATTTTCTTCTCCGGGCCGCTCCGCAATCCATGCTGGCATGGAGGGAGGCTCCCGCTGTGTGACGGCGCTCCTCGTCTGACAGTTCTTAAATAACGGGGGGGCGGGGCCACCCGGTGACCCCGCCCCCCTCTGACGCACGGTGACTTGACGGGACTTCCCTGTGACGTCAAGGGGAATGCCACAGGGAAGTCCCGTCAAGTCACCGTGCGTCAGAGGGGGGCGGGGTCACCGGGTGGCCCCGCCCCCCCGTTATTTAAGAACTGTCAGACGAGGAGCGCCGTCACACAGCGGGAGCCTCCCTCCATGCCAGCATGGATTGCGGAGCGGGCCGGAGAAGAAAATGAAGAAGAAGAGAAGAAGAGAAGAAGAGAAGAAGAGAAGAAAAGAAGAAAAGAAGAAAAGAAGAAGAGAAGAAGAGAAGAGCGGGAGCCTCCCCCCCATGCCATGGGTGCGGAGCGGCCCGAGGAGAAGAAGACAGAAGACGCCGCGGAGGAGATGCTGGATGAGAACGCCGGAGGAAGAACCAGAAGAACCAGAAGAGCTAGAAGAACCAGAAGATGAAGGAAGATAGAAGAAAGAAGAAGCATTTAAATAAAGGAATTGTCAAAAACTGTCTCTTGTCATTTTTAACATTTTTGACACTTTTTTCGTGAAATGGTAGGGGTACTTATGTACCCCCTTACCATTTCACACAGGGGGGGGCCGGGATCTGGGGGTCACCTTGTTAAAGGGGGCTTCCAGATTCCGATAAGCCCCCCGCCCGCAGACCCCCACAACCACCGGCCAGGGTTGTGGGGATGAGGCCCTTGTCCTCATCAACATGGGGACAAGGTGTTTTGGGGGGCTACCCCAAAGCACCCTCCCAATGTTGAGGGCATGTGGCCTGGTACGGTTCAGGAGGGAGGGGGGGCTGCACTCTTGTCCCCCCCTCTTTTCCTGCGGCCTGCCAGGTTGCGTGCTCGGATAAGAGTCTGGTATGGATTTTTGGGGGGACCCCACGCCGTTTTTTTTTTTTTTTTTTTGGCGCGGGGTTCCCCTTAAAATCCATACCAGACCTGAAGGGTCTGGAATGGAATTTAGGGGGAACCCCACGTCATTTTTTTTTTTTAATTTTGGCCGGGGTTCCCCTTAATATCCATACCAGACCTGAAGGGCCTGGTATGGAATTTAGGGGGACCCCCACGTCATTTTTTTTTTTTAATTTTGGTTCGGGGTTCCCCTTTGGGGAATTCCCATGCCGTTTTTATCAATGAACTTCTATGTGTATTGTCGGCAATGCAATAGCCGCGGGTAGTTTTAAATGAGTTTTTTCCTTCAAAATGTCATTTTGCTGTCAGACTGTTCTAAACACAGGAAACATGCGCCCCTTTACAGGCACGCTATAGACACCCCCCAGGTACGAAATTTAAAGGGATATTACACTTTTATTGATTGACTTTAAGTATTATTAAAATCACTGCTCCTGAAAAAACGGCCGTTTTTAAAACTTTTTTTTGCATTGATCCATGTCCCCTGGGGCAGGACCCAGGTCCCCAAACACTTTTTATGACAATAACTTGCATATTAGCCTTTAAAATTAGCACTTTTGATTTCTCCCATAGACTTTTAAAGGGTGTTCCGCGGCATTCGAATTTGCCGCGAACACCCCAAATTGTTCGCTGTTCGGTGAACTTGCGAACAGCCAATGTTCGAGTCGAACATGAGTGTCGGGAGAGTGGAATAGAGCGAGCAGGGGCTCGTTACAGTTCCAACATTGACCTCATATGGACGTGTCGTCATATTGGGTCAATGTTTCCTACCCCTTTGTGTACCTGCAACTGCAGGGCAGGATATGACAGCTTTCTTCCAGGTTCATTCAAATATGTTTGGTTTGAATCCAAACTCTTCTTTATTGGAAAGATTTACCCTCACTTCCTGTCCTGCTGAAAACGTTTTACTAAACACTAAGAGCCCTTTCACAATGGGGCAGTGTGGGCAGTAGTGGTAAAGTGCCGCTATTAGTAGGGCAGAGAGACATGCTGACGTCATCGCACACCATGAGTCCTGGTAGTTCGGGTTGCTTTACTATAGGCGAGATATTTTAGTTTGTTTTTTCTACATGACTGTAAGTGCGATTCTATTCTTTTGATAAAGTGTCACTAAGATTTTTTTTGTAAATCCACTGGGTTGAACACAAAAAAAGTAACGTGTGTATCAGGCTTTATTGGCCTGCAGAGCAAAGCCCACTGGAGATCCATCTAATTTCTGCAGTTATCTATATAAACAAAGCAAACCAGGGCTGACTTATATGTGAGGCAGGATTACAGGCACGGGTGTATGTACTGGGGTTGCAATTGCGACCCAGCCCCATGCTCCACGGGGCCGCGTGCCCCCATGTACACCTACTGGATAGGAGGGGTGGTGGCATATAGAGGAAGTGATCCCCTCTATTTTCCTCCTGCAGCCTTTCAGCCAATCCTGTCTATTCATTATGTGCAGCTGAGGCTGTAGAGAAGGAGATTGAGGGCTGTGTCCTTAACTACTTCCAGACTGCCCACCGCACATTTATTGCGGCAGGGCGGCTCTGCTGCACAAAACACTGTACCTGTACGTTGTTCACACTTCCTAGTCTGGGGCGCGCCACCGGCAACCCACTACCACGGTGATTGGACAGAGCGGGAGCCAATCAGCGGGTTCGGCGGCCACCAAGATCACAAGGTAAACAGGGCAGACCGTCATTCTGTCACAGAGGAAGAGAGAGATCTGTGATTCCTACTAATCAGCAACACCGATCTCTCTCTTTGTCTAATGTCAACATCCCCCACACAGTTAGAAAGCACACATAAAAAACATATTTACCCTTTGATTGCCCCTAATGTTAACCCCTTGGGGATGACGGGTGCACTGTTTGCTGCCTCCCCCCCCCCAAAAAAAATTGCCACCAGCCGGCACTGCTCCTCAGCCTTCCTTCTGGATCTTTTGACCTGCTTGCCCACCCTCTCTCCCCTTTGTTATTTCCCCTTGTTAAGGTCCACATTTATGTGGATAATGTTGCCCACTTTGTGGGTGGACAGTGTTGGTACACTGTTATTTGGTTGGTGTATAAGATATTGCTGCTTGAGTCTAAAGGCCCGTACACACAGTACGAAAATTGGAAGTAAAAAGATTTTCGGTGCTCTCGACAGCCTATTCTGATTTTTCATCCGACAAAAGCTGGATGTGCAAACAAATTTTTGCCGGATGTGAACTCAACATCCGATTTTCGTTTAATTAGTACGCTTTTCGTCTGAAAAAAATTGTAAGAGCAAGACTACGCATGCTTAGAAACGAAAGAATACAGACAAAACTATTTAACACATTACATCACTTCTGACATTGTATTCTGTTGTACAAGAATTTCCGCATGGTGAGTAACCTCTTCACATGCAACAAAAAAAACAAACGGTCGTCTGAAAATCTGATCGTGTATACGAGGCTTTAGTGACTAAGCATTTTGGTTTGCTATTGGTTAAAGCAGAGTTCCGCCAAAAAAAAAATTAAAGGCCATCAGCTACAAATACTGCAGCTGCTGACTTTTAAATAAGGACACTTACCTGTCCAGGGCGCTCACTATATTCTCACCCACTATATCCTCACCCGAAGCCAACCCGTCCCTCGGCTCTCAGGTGTAGATCCCGGCATATTCAGTAAGGGAATCAGAAAGTGAAGCCTTGAGGCTTCACAGCCTGGTACCCTACTGCGCATGCGCGAGTCGCGCTGCACGTTCTGAGTGCTCCCTGCTGTCTTCTGGGACCTGTGTGTCTCCCAGAAGACAGTGAGGGGGATGGAGGAGGGACCGGACATGGAGTAGATCATTGCGGATACCGCAACAAACCTTTGCCAGAAGTGGGGGCAAATACCTCTATTAGACTATTTGACACAGTTCCCCATAAACGTTTACTGTACAAAATAAGGTCCGTTGGCATGGACCATAGGGTGAGTACATGGATTGAAAACTGGCTACAAGGGCAAGTTCAGAGGATGGTGATAAAATGGGAGTACTCGGAATGGTCAGGGGTGGGTAGTGGGGTTCCCCAGGATTCTGTGCTGGGATCAATCCTATTTAATTTGTTCATAAACGACCTGGAGGATGGGATAAACAGTTCAATCTCTGTATTTGCAGACGATACTAAGCTAAGCAGGGCAATAACTTCTCCGCAGGATGTGGAAACCTTGCAAAAAGATCTGAACAAATTAATGGGGTGGGCAACTACATGGCAAATGAGGTTCAATGTAGAAAAATGTAAAATAATGCATTTGGGTGGCAAAAATATGATTGCAATCTATACACTGGGGGGAGAACCTCTGGGGGAATCTAGAATGGGAAAGGACCTGGGGTCCTAGTAGGCTCAGCAATGGCATGCAATGCCAAGCTGCTGCTAACAAAGCAAACAGAATATTGGCATGCATTAAAAAGGGGATTAACTCCAGAGATAAAATGATAATTCTACCACTCTACAAGACTCTGGTCCGGCCGCACCTAGAGTATGCTGTCCAGTTCTGAGCACCAGTCCTCAGGAAGGATGTACTGGAAATGGAGCGAGTACAAAGAAGGGAAACAAAGCTAATAAAGGGTCTGGAGGATCTTAGTTATGAGGAAAGGTTGCGAGCACTGAACGTTTTCTCTCTGGAGAAGAGATGCTTGAGAGGGGTTATGATTTCAATATACAAATACCGTGCTGGTGACCCCACAATAGAAATAAAACTTTTTCGCAGAAGAGAGTTTAACAAGACTCGTGGCCACTCATTAAATTTAGAAGAAAAGAGGTGTAACCTTAAACTACGTAGAGGGTTCTTTACTGTAAGAGCGGCAAGGATGTGGAATTCCCTACCACAAGCGGTGGTCTCAGCAGGGAGCATCGATAGCTTCAAGAAATTATTAGATAAGTAGGGATGAGCCGAACAGCCCCCTGTTCAGTTCGCACCAGAACATGCGAACAGGCAAAGAATTTGTTCGAACACACGAACACCATTAAAGTCTATGGGCCTGAACATCAATAATCAAAAGTGCTAATTTTAAAGGCTTATATGCAAGTTATTGTCATAAAAAGTGTTTGGGGACCTGGGTCCTGCCCCAGGAGACATGGATCAATGCAAACAAAAGTTTTAAAAACGTCAGTTTTTTCGGGAGCAGTGATTTTAATAATGCTTAAAGTCAAACAATAAAAATGTAATATTCCTTTAAATTTCATACCTGGGGGTTGTCTATAGTATGCCTGTAAAAGGGGCGCATGTTTCCCGTGTTTAGAACAGTCTGACAGCAAAATGACATTTCAAAGGAAAAAAAGTCATTTAAAACTACTCGCGGCTATTAATGAATTGTTGGTCTGACAATACACATAAAAGTTCATTGGGTGGGGGGCTTATCCAGATTCCGATAAGCCCCCCGCCCACAGACCCCCACAACCACCGGGCAAGGGTTGTGGGGATGAGGCCCTTGTCCCCATCAACATGGGGACAAGGTGCTTTGGGGGGACCCCAAAGCACCCTCCAAATGTTGAGGGCATGTGGCCTGGTACGGTTCAGGAGTGGGGGATGCTCTCTCGCCCCCCCTCTTTTCCTGTGGCCTGCCAGGTTGCGTGCTCGGATAAGGGTCTGGTATGGATTTTTGGGTTGACCCCACGCCATTTTTTTTTAATTTTGGCACGGGGTTCCCCTTAAAATCCATACCAGACCTGAAGGGTCTGGTATAGATTTTGAGGGGGACCCCCACGCCATTTAAAAAAAAAATTTGGCTGGGGTTCCCTTAATATCCATACCAGACCTGAAGGGCCTGGTATGGAATTTAGGGGGACCCCACGCCATTTTTTTTTTAAATTTTGGTTCGGGGTTCCCCTGTGGGGAAATCCCATGCCGTTTTTATCAATGAACTTTTATGTGTATTGTCAGACCAACAATTCATTAATAGCCGCAAGTAGTTTTAAATGACTTTTTTTCCTTTGAAATGTCATTTTGCTGTCAGACTGTTCTAAACACGGGAAACATGCACCCCTTTACAGGCATACTATAGACACCCCCCAGGTACGAAATTTAAAGGAATATTACACTTTTATTGTTTGACTTTAAGCATTATTAAGATCACTGCTCCCGAAAAAACGTCAGTTTTAAAAACTTTTTTTTGCATCGATCCATGTCCCCTGGGGCAGGACCCAGGTCCCCAAACACTTTTTATGACAGTACCATGCATATAACCCTTTAAAATTAGCACTTTTGATTTCTCCCATAGACTTTTAAAGGGTTTTCCGCGGCTTTTGAATTTGCCGCGAACACCCCAAATTGTGCGCTAATTGTTCGGCGAACAGCCGATGTTCGAGTCGAACATGAGTTTGACTCGAACTCGAATCTCATCCCTATAGATAAGCACCTGAATGACCGCAACATACAGGGATATACAATGCAATACTGACACATAATCACACGTAGGTTGGACTTGATGGACTTGTGTCTTTTTTCAACCTCGCCTACTATAGACAGGTATCTGCTCCCCCCTGAAAGGTGCAAAATGTGACACAATAGTTTTGTTTGATATTGAAGATCTGTATTTTTGGGTAATGTCACCCACTTTGTGAGTGGACAGTGGTTCGTAAACTGTTATTTGGTGGCGTGTCCAGACATGCAACAGGGAGGACGTGTGGGTGCTGTGCTCCACACAGGCAACAAGAATCTATTGCCATCCCTAACCCATTCCACCTCGGCGAAACCCCATCCTATTAAAAAAAGTGACTGGACCCCCTCTACTACAGCTCCTGCGGGGTCTTGATTGAATTTGGCCACATTTGTCTGCTTTGGGCCTGCAGCCTGTCCCGCGCCATGGATGCCCGCCGCCATATTGGGGCCTACAGTCCGTCCTGCGGATCGGAGGACAAACAAGAGCTCTGCATGGGCTCTTCGGCCGGGTGCCACCGGCAGATGTGAAGTGATCAAGCAGCGGAGGAGAGTCGGTTGGGAACCCCTTCTTTTACCTCCGGTTCCCCGCGGCATGACGCCATCTTGCAACCTGCCGATTAGGCTTCTCCTGTCTTACGGTTGCAGTGAGTAGCAAGGCGATCGCCTATTCCTCCCTCCACTGACACCCCTAGCATAGGGTGACCAGACATCCCCAGGTCCATGTTGCCGGGTGCTCTGGCTGGCTGCAGACGGGACTCGGAGGTGGCGTTGAAGGTGGAGCCTCCATGTTACCTGCTGCTCTCTTGAGAACTGTGCGGAGATTGCGCTGGGATACTATATTGTACATTGTTTGAGGTACTGTGTATGTCAGGAATTCAACAAAGGGTTCTCACCCCCCCCAATATACTATCCATACAGTTCTCACCCCCCCATACACCATACACCCATACAGCCCTCACCCCCCTCCCCCATACACCCATACATCCCTCACCCCCCCTCCATACACCATCCATATATACACTCTGCACCCCTCTCCTACACGTACAACCCACCACCATACACTTCGCACCCCTCTCCTACACATACCACCCACCGATATACACTCCGCACCCCTGTCCTACACGTACCACCCACCGCCATACACTCCGCACCCCTGTCCTACACGTACCACCCACCGCCATACACTCCGCATCCCTTTCCTACACGTAGCACCCAGCCAGGGCTTCTGTTAGAAATCACAGAGCCCCATACAGCCTACCTGCCAGGGCCCCCTACTTCCTGGCCAAAAGCGACTGAGGACATAGATTTATCAGTCCCTTTCTTTGCAGCCTCAGCAGCAAAGATTAATGAATAGCAAATGCTCTGAGGCTTCCTGCTCGTTCACAAACTGAAGCATAGTAAACACAGGATAAAGATTGGACACAGAAGTGATTGGTACCGATCGCTCACTGTGTTCATTCAGGAAAGGAAGGGGCCAGTAAATTACATATGTACCGACTCAATTTACTGCTCTCTATCCTGAAACATTTACCTTTGTGCCCACAGAAGCTGCTGGTGGGATAGGAGAGGAGGGAAGCTGGAAGTACTGTGGGGGGCGGGGAAAGAGGCAAACGGGGGGCCTGGACAGCAGATGTAAGGGGTGTATGTGCTATGACCAATCCCACTGCAGTGCAGCCGAAGGGAGAACGAGGAAGAGTAGCTGGCAGTGCTGCAGGGGAAGGTAGAAGAGGATTGGTGGCTGCAATAAGACAGTACAGCCGGGGCTCCTGTCAGCAGGTGCCTGGGCCCCCCTTGTGAACTGATAGTGCCTGGGCCCAGTACAGGAGGGCTGGCTGCACTGCCTTATCAGCGGCCCTGCACCCACCGCCATACACTCTGCACTCCTTTCCTGCATGTACCACCCATTGCCAAACACTCCGCAAACCCTCTCCCTGCACATACTACCCACCTCCATACACTCCACACTCCTCTTCTGCACATACTACTACAAATAGAATTTGAGGAAAATATGCTTACAATTTGCCGAAAAAAAAAATGTCCCCGGATTTTATTTTAAAAATCTGGTCACCTTACCCTAGCAGTGACTGTACACTAACATACCACCAGGGTCCCGAATCCTGTGCCCTATAGTGACGCTCTGGGCCTGCAAGGAGCGGAACTCACCCCGCCGGCTACCGCTGTCAGGAAAGTCCACGGCTTCAGCCTAGTCTTGGAGGCCAGCAGCCATCTTGGTACTCCAAGTACTCCCTTGGTCAATCTACTCGAATCCTCTGATTGCACAGCTCCCGCTCCTCCAGGCTTTGTGCTAGCTGGATCTCTTAGCCCTCTCTCACAATTTTTAAGGTGGTCACCTCCACAACTGCCTAAAAAAAAAAAATGTATGAATAACAGCCGTGACATGGAATATGCATGGCACTGAACAGATGTGAGTGAAAAGTACCCCGACTAGTTATCGGCCTTACAGCTCCAGTTATGCCCGCCAAGATGCCTAAACCCCGCTCCACACTTGGTAAACGATCCGGGAAGCGATCGGTACCCCATCCAATTTCCGCAGGCTCCATCCAGCAATATTTAGCTAACACACGTGGTGACCAGGCTAGAACCTCAAGACCGAGCGTCTCTCCCTCCTCTCACGCTGCTTCCGTGAGAGAGAGTTCTCCAGCCTCCTCATACTGCTCGGATCTTATGGATGATCCCGGATCCCCCGCTGGGTCCGAAATGACAACGCTGATGACGGGACTTAAAAAAGAACTTGCAGGTATGTTCCACAGCTTGGAAAAATCCATTAAGAAAGAAATCACTGCTGTGAGAGCGGACATGTCACACATTCTGGTCAGAGTAGAGGAAACGGAACAGCGGCAGGACTCACATGCATTAGCCATAAAGGAGCTGCAGGAGACTGTTACCCAGCTGGCATTTGCTCATCGTGCCTCTCTATATAAACTCGAAGATCTCGAGAACCGTAACCGTAGAAATAATATACGTGTCAGAGGGCTGCCTGAAGCAACCAGAGATAATGACCTTGAACCATCAATCTGAGGTATTTTTAATACTATACTGGGTAATCCTGTCACTGATTCATTGCGCTTTGACCGTGTGCATCGAGCTCTACGACCCCGCAATGCTAACTCAGACCAGCCCCGAGACGTCATATGTCGCTTGCACTACTTTGAGGATAAAAACGCCATCATGGCAAAAATGCGGAACACACCTAACATAGACTTTGATGGGGCGGTCATCAATTTATTCCCAGACCTCTCAAAGGAAACACTAGACTGCCGTAGAGCCCTGAAGCCACTCCTTGAACACCTGCGTTCAGATGGGCTTACGTACAGGTGGGACTTCCCCGCCTGACTGATTGCCACAAAAAATGGCCGCTCCTGCACACTACGGTTCCCAGAGGAACTCTCAACCTTTTTACAAGATCTCAATCTCCCGCCCATGGAGCTCCCAGGCTGGCAGGAGCCAATCCCCAAATTCTCGAGCCCAGTGGATCCACTATGGTGAAAAACTCCTTCAAAGAAAAGGCGTACTTCAATCCCAGGATCTGCACAAAAACATGGCTGAGTTGTGCTTTTCTTTATCTAAGCCCACCCTACCAATGTAGAGCCCAATCTTTCACTGTCTGAAATGACAAAGTCAGGTTTCTGCTATATTCTTCCATCTGTACTTGACTAAACGTAGTTGAAGCTAACCTGTCATTAGATTGGGTACTGTTTTGTTTCCTTTTTTTTTTCTTTACCATGCCAGTTTGGTTTAATTGTTTACTGCTTAGCAGGATTTATACGGTTTAAGGTGTTCTTGTTCACATAACCTTCTTATTTTACTGGAGCTACTCTCCTATAGTTATATGTTTTTTCTTATTTACAGGCCGAGTGCTGTCGGGGTGTACTGCTCTCGCTCACCCTTCCCTACAGCGTATCCCCCCCTCCTTCTGGGGTTAGTGAATGCGAGCTGCCTACAAGGTGATTTATTCAATCTCTTCTCAGAGATCTGGATGGCTGCTCGCTCTCTTTTCCCACCGGGACCACTGCAGATTTCTGCGTGTTCTACATGTGTTTCCCACAAGTTTGTTAATACATGAGTATGTACTCTGTATACGTTCATTCTTCTCTCTTTTTCTTCTTTTCCCTCTCCAAACTGTTCCAATTCCTTTCCCCCTTCTCCCCCCCCCCCCCCGGTTGGCATGCATGGAAGTGTAAGCTAAAGGGTCTCACTCTGCTGTAACAATGGCTACGATAACAATTACATCATACAACATTAGGGGTCTCAATGTCGCCGCAAAACGGCATCAAGTATTGCGTGAACTAAAGCAAGCCGCATGCTCCATTGCTTTTCTCCAAGAAATGCATTTAACCCACACAACACCTGTCAAATTGACCTCACCCCACTTTCCACAGTGGTACTACAGCTTATCGGACACCAATAAAGCTAAGGGAGTTGCCATTGGGTTTAGTGGAAGTGTATCCTTTCGTTTATCTGATATGCAGGCGGATGATCATGGTCGTTTTCTCTTCCTTAGGGGCTTCATAGGCAACACCCAATGTACTTTTGCAAACCTTTATTGTCCAAATCAAAATCAGTTTTCTTTTTACACAAACCCTAACTAAATTATCACATTTTGTTAAGGGTCTTACTATCCTCGCAGGGGACATTAACATGCCTCTAGACCCAACAATAGACACGTCCCAGGGCCGCTCTAATATTTCATTTAAACGCTTGAAATTTGTAAAAAAAGAGGCTCTTAGACCTTCAATTAATAGATGTTTGGCGCCTACTCCATCCCAAGGAGAAGGATTATTCACACTTCTCCACACACCAGTCATACTCCAGAATAGACAATATATTCTTAGATCACTTTCATCTCCCTCTCTTACAGTCCACTCACATGGGCATTGCGTCCATTTCGGATCACACACCTGTATCAATGTGCTTGACCATGCCCACTTTAACACGTCGCACTAATAACTGGAAACTTAATGACTCTCTTCTCTCTAATGAAACTGAGGTTTCCATGTTGACCTCCTGTCTGACACAATACTTTAACCACTTGCTTACTGGGCACTTAAATCCCCCTCCTGCCCAGACCAATTTTCAGCTTTCAGCGCTGACGCACTTTGAATGACAATTGCGTGGTTATACAACACTGTACCCAAATTAAATTTTTATAATTTTTTTTCCCACAAATAGAGCTTTCTTTTGGTGGTATTTAATCACAGCTGGGATTTTTATTTTTTGCTAAACAAACAAAAAAAGATGGAAAATTTTGAAAAAAAAAATCATGTTTCATAGTTTGTTATAAAATTTTGCAAACAGGTAATTTTTCTCCTTCATTGATATGCGCTGATGAGGCGGCACTGGTGGTCACTGATAGGCTGCACTGATGGGCACGGATAGCCACAGTTAAGGCGGCACTGATAGCCACAGTTAAGGCGGCACTGATAGGCACAGTTAAGGCGGCACTGATAGGTACAGTTAAGGCGGCACTGATAGGCACAGATAAGGCGACACTGATGGGGACAGATAAGGCGGTACTCATGGGCACAGATAAGGCGGCACTGATGGCCACTGATGGGCGCTGATGGATGGCACTGATGGGTGGCACGGATAGATGGCACTGATGGGCACTAATAGGTACCACTGATGGGGGGCACTGATGGGCGGCACTGATGGGGGGCACTGATGGGTGGCACTGATGGGCACTGGTAGGTGACATTGATGGGCACTGATAGGTGGCACTGATGTGCAGCACTGTTGTTGTGGCACTGATTGTGGGCGCTGATGGGTGGCACTGTGGGCGCTGATGGGTGGCACTGTGGGCACTGGTGGGTGGCACTATGGGCACTGGTGGGTGGCACTGTGGGCACTGATGGGTGACGCTGGTGGGCACTGGTAGGCGGCACTGCTGCCTATTGCTAGGTGTCACTGGCAGGGGGCACAGATGATCGCCGTGATCGGGACTGATGTCCCTCTCACGGCTGCCAGTGATCTGCTTTTTTTTTCCTCCTCACGCTGTCAGCGCGAGGAGAAAAAATAGCCGATTACCGGCTCTGTTTACATCACATGATCAGCTGTCATTGGCTGATAGCTGATCATGTGGTAAGGGGTCGGGACCGACCCCTTACTCCGATCTGTGATCAGGCGAGTCTCAGACTCGCTGATCACTGAGTGCGCCGTGCGCACCCTGCAGGGGGCGCGCAGGCCGCTTGTGCATGGGACGACGTCAATAGACGTCATCCCAGCAATGTAGGTCCGCACTGTTGCCGTCATTCGGCAATAGTGCAGATCTGAAGAGGTTAAAGAAAATAAACCTCTCCGTCCATTGTGTGGGAAGCTCATAAGGCCACTATCAGAGGTCGTTTCATTGAACTTGGTGCAAGGAAAAAAAGGGAGCATGGTCACCAAATTAAACAGGTTCTACAACAAATAGCTGACCTTGACAAGCAACACAAACTCTCTTTACATATCGAGCACCTCAAATCCCTCACACTTAAGCGAGAGGAATTAAAGACCCTTCTTAATCTAGACACTAAGAGGAAATATTAGCGCTTATCACAGAAATTTTACAAGTGGGGGAATAAACCAAGCAAACAACTTGCTAGATCCCTGAAACAGTCAAAGTAATTTATTCCTAAAATCAAACTTTCAACGGGAGAGCTTGCTCATGCAACTCCAGACATTGCTAAAGTCTTTAGAGAATTCTACGCGGATCTCTACAATGTCAAAAATGGATTATCCTCTCTATCTCAGAAAGAGAGATGAAGCCGCATGCTCTCCTACTTAAAATAAGCTAATCTACCTAGATTGCCTGGGTCGTCCTTAGGGAAAAGGAAGCAGACTTCTCGGTTGAGGAATTTCAGGTTGCTTTGAAATCTTCCCCTTCAGATAAAGCTCCTGGACCTGATGGGTTCACTATTTTATATTACAAAACATTTAGCGACATTCTACTCCCTCGTCTCACAGCTTATGCAAACTCAATTTCTCACTCTTCAGGCCTACATCCAGAATCCCTCTCAACTCACATCACTGTCATTCCCAAACCCAATAAGGACCCCACACTTGTAGTAGCTTCAGGCCGATTTCACTAATAAATACTGATATTAAACTATACGCCAAAGTAATGGCAAATCGCCTTCTCCCTCTACTACTACTTTAATGGTTCTCGGGAGATCAATCAGGTTTCATACCCAATAGAGAAGCTAAGGATAACTCCCTTTGGGCAATTTCCCTAATTCAATATTTACGAAGGTGTGCCCAGCCCACCCTACTCCTTTCCACCGACGCTGAAAAAGCTTTTGATAGGGTGTACTGGGACTATCTTAAGATGACCCTATGACATTTTGAATTGGAACCTAAGATGTATCATCGTATTTCATCCCTCTATTCCAATTCCACAGCACAAATTTGTATAAACGGGAAACTGAGCGACCCCTTCACCCTACAGAATGGTACCAGGCAGGGTTGTTCCCTATCCCCCCTCCTTTTTGCTATTACTTTAGAACCCTTCCTAGCCACAATTAGACATAACATTAATATACATGGCATACATGTAGGCAATAGAACCCAGAATAGTACGCAGCCTACGCTGATGATATACCATTCTTTATTCAGCAGCCACGTATCTCATTAAAAAGAAAATAGAATGTGGATGTGGCGCTGTTCTGGTGATATGGCAAGATGTTGTGATAATGTGATTGTATGCTGTTATCGTCTCTGGTGAGTGAATGAGGGTGAAGAATATTAAGTAATTAAATTCCTAAAAAAACTATGCCCAAAAAAATGATTGTACTTGAAAATATGAGGTAATATATCTTTTTCAAGATACGTGGTACTAATATATGCTCATATTAAAATATGCATATAAATCAAAGTGTGCATTACTAAAGTGCATGAGTAAAAAAGTGCTGAAGTGAAAAAAATGGGGGAGGGAAGAGGGGAGGGGGGGGGTTGGGTATGGAAAAGGGAAAGGGGGAATGGGAATGGAGGGGAAGGGGAAAACCAGTAAAGTAACTTGTGCTCAGAACAACAAGTGTTGGTTAGAGAATATTGTTTTAAATAGTCTTATTATATGCACAAATGATGCTGTGCTTAGAAAAATTAATCCTCTTGGAAAAAACAACATTGTTCAAAATAATCTTCTTATTCCAGTGTTCCTTTGTGACAGTGCTGTTTATTCGTGCTACTACTGTGCTCCTACTGTGCATACACTCACCGGATGCTGTCCCCCCTGCTGGGGTATTGTGCAGTCACAGTTTTTGTCACTGTGTAGCAATTCCTGGCAATTCCAGATCGAGTTTTTTAGCATGAAAAAGAAGGGGTGCCCATAGCGTAAAAACGTTTAAAAATTTTATTCCAAAAAATAAACAGAATGGTACTCATATTATGAAAATTCAAGAAAAGCATGAAACAATTGAGTTTTGAACCGTCAAAAGATCCTATACACGTTTGTTTGGAGATGACGCAAGACTTTGTTTC
Organism: Aquarana catesbeiana; assembly: GCF_042186555.1. Taxonomy (NCBI): domain Eukaryota; kingdom Metazoa; phylum Chordata; class Amphibia; order Anura; family Ranidae; genus Aquarana; species Aquarana catesbeiana. Next base: position 190,683,247 of record NC_133330.1, on the reverse strand, counting down.
AGGCCACGCCCTACGCGTTTCGTCATTGGACGTCTACACTTGCTACACCTCCTACCCTTATATAGTGTGCGGTATTCATACTGCGCTTGCGCACTTGGTTTAGCGGTGGCCATTTTGCCTGTGATTACTACAGACCGGAGTCTGTGTCCAATCCCTCTCTATTGCGGTTACACAAGTTCATTTCCCCTTAATGTGGTCTGGGCTTGTGTTCGGATTAGTGACACCATGAGTTTGTTGCTGATATCCGGGTTGGTGACACCGCTAATTTGTTGCTTTAATCATATAGTGGTACATTTATTCGCTAAAGGCAGATCTGAATGAAATCCCGCATCTCATAACCAGGATCTGTTATTTTGACGGTTTATACAACAAAATATAAAAATAAGGATAAAAATTTAAATTTAAACTTTAAAACACATTTAGCTAAAAACATATCGAATTAATTAAATTAACTAAAATCACTTTAGATACAATACAAGACCTTGATTATTAAATGAATTGTTATGATTGAGATATAATTATATCTAAGCTATAGAGAGTGTAAATATCTAAATTACTTTTTATGGGAAACTAGTACTGCAATTGGGAGGTTTTTCTTAAACTATAGGGATTTTCTATCAGGGAGAAAAGGGAGATATTACTTGAAATGTTGTTAGGTAATGAAAATTTTATTTTGATAAAAAATGAGATAAAAAGGTTATTTTGCTTAATTATAAGAGGTATTACATAAATATTATAAAGTGATAAGAAATAGAAAAGTTATTTTGCCTAATTTAGGTATAATAAAATCAGCCAATATTGGTACTTTCCTTTCAAATTCAAAAATTGGCAGAGGTTCATGCTGGAGTTAGATCCTCAGATATTATGCGGGCAATACCCAACTATTTATTTTTATGTATTGGTGAGGTTATCAAAAAGGTGGGTCGGATGTAATATATTGTTAAAACCATCAAAACCAGGTATTTATTTTTATGCGTTAATGAGATTATCGCAAGAGTGGGTCAGATGTAATATATTATTAAAACCATCAGACACACTCCTGATGTCATATAACACATCATTGTTCACGTTCCAGTTAAAATAATCTATGGAATTTATTGATGGTACTGGAGTTTGTGTGGATTATATAGGATATTTAGAAAAGAAAGATTATAAAATTGAAGAATAAAAAATATGGGTTTAGAACTAAAACCATATGTGGGCACCAGTGAGATGTGCTATATTTCATTAATTGGGTCGAATATGATGTATTCGTAAACCCTCAAAAATGAATGTTAATAACAGCATTATCTGTCATCAACCTTATAATATGCTAAATCGTTATATGGAGTAAAGGCATACTTCCTAATACATAAATTAAAATCAAAATTACACATTAGGAACAGATAATGGATCATGGTGGAGGTAGTAAACCCCCATTGTAACAGTTGAATATGATGTATTTATAGAGCCCATAAACATGTTATTCCCTATGTTTACTGTGTCTATTCCAACTATATTACTAGAAACTGTTATGTGGGTCGAATGTGATATATTCATAAGGCCCCCAAGAGATTATATCAGATCTTTGTTGAATGGATTGTTATTGTGGTGATATATAATGTTTGCCTAGCATACACTTGATGCTAAAAATTGGTAAGGAAGCACATCGATGTTCATTCCTGTTGGTTGAAGTGTATCTAACTGGAAAATCCACTTGGTTTCATTTTGCGAGATCCTAATTCTTTTGTTGTCACCTCTCCAGTGTCCCTTTATTTTGTCAATGGCATAAAAAAACATGCAGGTTGGATCTTTGTTATGGTGGTCTCTGAAGTGTCTCGAGACGCTGTGTTTATTGAATCCATTTTTTATGTTGGTAATATGTTCTCTAATTCTAACATGTAACGGTCTAGTTGTTCTTCCAACATATTGTTTATAGCACGGACATTCTAGTACATAGGTGACATGGGTGTTATTGCAAGTTATTAGTTCCCTGATGTTGTATTCCTTTCCATTGGATGTTGACCTAAATTTTGTTATTTTTTTATTGGTTTTCTTGCTGACCCTACATGGTAAACACTTCCCACATTTATAAAATCCTTTTCAATTTTTTGCTGTTTTGATCTGTTTTGGTGGATCAAGTGCGTTATGCACTAACTTATTTCTAAGAGATGGGGCCTTCCTATAAATGAAGATGGGTCTTTTCGGTAGTACAGAATTTAGAACTTTATCTGATTGCAAAATAGGCCAGTGTTTTTTTATTATACAAGAGAGTAACTAGCTCTCCTAGGTTCACAAGGGGGGGCCATGCCACATCCATAAAAATTTATTGACAAAAGAAAAGGGGTTCCCCTAGGTGGATTTTCCCATCACTTGCACAACAATTATATAAAGTGTAAGAGTAAAAACTCATATAAAGAATAAAACAATATTTTTATTTAAAGATTATCATGAATTAAAAACATTGTAAACATTGTAAACAACAAAAACATTGTTAGTAAACACAGTTCAGAAGAATTTATGGTTGTGTTCTACTGAATGGTGATATTTATAAGATGGGACTCTTTTCAAGCCCAACGCGTTTCGGGGTACATTATATTTCAGTCCTTCAGCTATGAGTAAGCGCTTGAATTAGAGTGTGAAACGCGTCAGCTTGTCTGTACCATCTGCCTGATTGTCCTGTACTTTTGATGATCCAAGTTTCACAATAAAGAAGATTTTTCAACTTTATCCGATGTGCGGCATCCAGATTTTCCGGTTTCAAACCTTGGTACCGTCGCATGCCGGCCTCCATTGTTGAGAAATACAATAAAGAATTTTACATGTTGGTAGACTCAGCATTTTTGAATAACACAATCAACAAATCCACCTGGTCATTCATAAGAAACAATTTCCCTAGGATCCCGACATTTTATACACTCCCAAAAGTACACAAGAGCCTGACAGATCCACCAGGCAGGCCAATTATTTCAGGCATTGGCTCAATCAGCGACAATGCAAGAAAACTAGTCGACGAATATCTAAGACCATTTGTAGTTGCACTAACATCATATGTAAGAGATACAAGCCACCTCCTACAAATCATGGACCACCTGTATGTACCAGACCAAGCTCTTCTAGTCACAATTGACATAGAAACGCTCTACAGTTCGATCCCACATGAACGCGGACTAGCAGCAATCAAACATATACTTCAACAGAATTCACAGCTAGACCCAACATACAATGAATTCATCGTCGCACTGCTCGAGTACATCCTCACCCACAATGTTTTCACCTTCAATGGCTCCCACTACCTCCAGGTGCAGGGGGTTGCGATGGGGACATGTTGTGCCCCATCGTGTGCCAACCTGTACCTGGGGGAGTGGGAGAAAACCTTTCTCTCCGATGATGGCCTTACCCAATATACCAACCACATTGTAGGTTGGTATCGCTACATAGACGACATTTTGGTCATCTGGGATAGCCCTTTGGATGTGCTCGAGCAGTGCTTATCAAGAATGAATAAAAATGATTTCAACTTGACATTTACAATGTCCTCCGATAAAAATCGGATTACATTTGTGGACATAGAAATTTATAAAGAGGAACAAGGCAAATTGTCTACTAAGCTATTTAGAAAAACCACTGCAGGAAACACCATACTGCATGCTATGAGTTTTCACCCCCAACCCCTCATTGATTCTATACCGTATTCACAATACCTTTGAATTAAACGGAATTGTACAGATAATGACACATTCTTAAAAGAAGCAGCAAACCTACGGGATAGACTGCTAGCACAAGGATATACACGCACATCCTTGAAAAAAATCTTTCAAAAAAGTAATGAATAAACCTAGAAATACGCTCTTCCAGACTCCCAGACATAAAGATACCAATTCACTCCGCATTATAACAACATATAACCAACAAAATCCAATGTCCAGAAACTCCCGCACGCGTATCGCTGATGAAGTCCCGAGGAGGACGATACGCGTGCGGGAGTTTCTGGACATCACTGCAGCCACCATCCAACCTACGTTACTCTTTGATGACATTTTATCTGTATCCCAGCACTAGGGCTTAGTGCTGTGCTTGTGAGTACCTTAATTTTAATAAATGATATTTGTTTTAGCCACGCAGTGTGCACTATGTATTTTCATTTCTATTACATGTGATATGACCTGCAATTTTTGAGTGCCATCTCCATTACCGTGGGACCATCTTCCCAGACAAGTCTTCATCTCCTTCCACTAAGTGTGGTAAATGCTGTTTTGACCTATCTGTTAATTCAGGGGTCCCTATGCTGAGGTGAGCGGTTTGGTTGGCCGGTGGTGGTGTCACGGACATGTAACACTGCATGGGATATCTTGAGCACCCTTACCATCACAGAGGAGATCTTTTTTCTCATATTTATATTTGATTCTATTCTAAAGGGACATTACTTGGACTTTTAGTTTTAGCGCTGCACTGCTTTGCTTTATCATACGTTTTCTGAGGTTTTATATGTTTACCTTCAGTGTACAGCAGCTTGTTTTATTTTGTGTTAGTTGTTTTTTGCGCTGACTGTATTCTTTTAACACAAATTAGAAAAATAGTTGAAAAATATTGGCACCTACTGACCCTCGATCCATCCCTAGGCCACCTAGTGCCAAATAAACCCCAGTTCACATTTAGGAGAGCGACATCTATTGGTGACAAAATAGTAAACAGCGAATTCAGAAATGAGTCAACAAAGGTACACTGCAAATACAAAGGAACATTTGCATGTGGCTCCTGTCGCTATTGTGCATATATGCTTACACAAAAGAACCCCATCCTTCCAAATTCTATCCGAGACATTTCGCTAACTGTAGAACCACTGAAGTGGTCTATCTACTCCAGTGCAACTGCGGCTGCTTTTATATAGGGAAAACAAAACTAGAATTTTGGAAAAGAGCATACAGGCACATTGTGTCCATGCAAACATCTGTTCTCGACCTCCCCCTGGGTCGTCATGTCTCCTTAGTACATGGGGGCAAATTCCCCAGAATTAAGTTTTTAATTCTGGATCGGGTGCACCCGAGCCCCAGGGGGGGCGACTGGAACAAAACCTTGCTCCAGAGAGAACTGAAATGGATTTATTCATTAAAGGCTACCTCGCCCCCAGGCCTCAACGAGGCTGTATGCTTTAAACCATTCCTCGAAGGTTTCAACTCCGGTGGAATGGAGAAATAAAATACTGACTTACCCTACTATAAGATCCCCCACATCTAGCAGTAATGTAAAAGAAGCAACACATGGTATTTATTTGCATTTGTCTCTGACTTGTAATCATACTGTTACATCATGCAATAATATTTATCTGTCATTTACGTTCTAAACTCTTGAGATGCCTGATCTAATACACATATGACCTCTGCATTAATAAGCTGCTCTTAATCTACTGGGGCAGACTACACCCCTATATAATATTCATGATTATTGTCAGTGTAAAATTTTACTACACTTGACTAAAATTTGTTAATTCCCCTTTGGGGCTCGAGTACACCCGATCTGGGGTTGTTACTCCTCTTCACTTCCCCACCCCAGATAATCATTAATTACTTTTTTCCAATATATATCTGAGTGACCGCATAACTTTTTTTTTTTTTTTTAAAGTTGGATGTGGGGATTTATGTGTATTTACTCAGGCAAATTAACAGTAACACTGTGGCAACATCTCTAGCTTGTTAAATTTTCTATGAATGTTTGTCAGACTGTGCTGCGTTAGCTAACCAACATGAACTATCTGTTTTTTATTGTCATCCTTTATACAAAATGTTAATTAAGAACTGTTATTCGTTCTGTACTTATTTAAATCACCAAGTGGATATTTGTCAAACATCAATATTAGTATGGCTTTTGATATAATTTGATGATACTAACAGATGTAATTGCAGATGCAAAATGTAAAATACCATAGATTACACTGACAAACAATATTGGAATGCATCAGTAACAAACCTCTGCGATGTATGTTATCCCATAGCCCTTAAGAAAATATCTAATGAACCAGTCCTCTGCCCATTCTCAAACCAACCAAACATATGTGAGTATACAATGACCCTTGCTATGTTGAAATCCCCGCTGTTCTCTGCTTACTCTGCAATAGACTATTTGTATTGTTAACACTGCTGATCATTCAATGCTGCAGCATCTACTTATAAACCTGTAAAACCTGGCTTCAGCGGTTACCCGGCACGGAAAGCCGCCCAGAGCTCCAATCTGGGCGGCGTCACAGGAGGTTACTAGGGCGACCCAACATCCATGCCCACCACCTCCATATTGCCACTCCGGCGTACATGCGCAGTCCGCTGGTGAGGCATTCCGTGCCAGTGGGATGGGTGTGCGTGACGCCGCCCCAACGTAACTGCGCTCGCGCATGCGCAGTAAGGGCGGCGCCGCGCATCCCCATCTCAGGGAGCAATACCGAGGCTCTCCAGCTGATGAGTTCCATTATTCAGCATGCGCAGTAAGGGCGGCGCCGCGCATCCCCATCTCAGGGAGCAATACCGAGGCTCTCCAGCTGATGAGTTCCATTATTCAGCTGAGCGCAATGATTGCGCCAGCTGATTGGAATTCATCCTATATATAGACCAGTTCCACTCATTCCCAGCTCAGGCATCGTGTTTGCCGGATGCTGGAATGTGTGGCTGGCTAACTCTAAATATCTCCTAACTACAGGTACCTATTTATCTCCTTTTTTTGAAACCTTGTACCTTATGATCTTCTAAATCCATGATCACTTATACAAACTATGCTTTTTGCTCCTTGTCATTTTTTGTTGCTTCTTCAATCCAAACAATACCTATGCCTGCAGGTGTGATATAGGCACATCTTACTAGTATAACATTGGAGTCACCCTGACAGGATGCGCAGGACTCTCCATCTACACCCCTCACTATCATATAATACTATATATATACTTTTTTGCTTTTAAGTTCAACACATGATAGTATTATATTGTCACCCCCATGGTGTTGAAATGATCTATATTAATTAACATCATAGAAGCTTGCACTATTTGATTTACATAACTTCTAAAAAACTTTTTTATGGACACTCATTTATAGTGAGATAATAAAATCGTCCACCAGAGTCTTACCACTCTACTCAATTTCATTAAGATTACTAACACCTAATAGGAATTTATTCTATTTTATTCATACGAATTATTTTTATTTTACTCATAGGATTGCTTCCTCTTTGCTCCAGTATACCGCTGTGGTCGGCACGCATCCAGGAGGGGTGGGGTAGGTGAAATGCTATATACCCCTATGTGGGGAACTACTGTACACTGGTAGAGTACCCAAAGAGCAGTATTTTGCACATGTAAACCATATCCAACTGTCATTCCACTCCCAAGCATCTTTTACCTCTCCTTATGGTTTTTATTATTTGCTCCAAAGAAAGCAACGTTAACACAACAGGTAGGTGATCAATGGATCATTTAACCTATAAATGGATACCCACATATATATTTGTATGGTAACTTAAGAAGGACTGAAATATAATGTACCCCGAAACGCGTTGGGCTTGAAAAGAGTCCCATCTTATAAATATCACCATTCAGTAGAACACAACCATAAATTCTTCTGAACTGTGTTTACTAACAATGTTTTCGTTGTTTACAATGTTTACAATGTTTTTAATTCATGATAATCTTTAAATAAAAATATTGTTTTATTCTTTATATGAGTTTGTACTCTTACACTTTATATAATTGTTGTGCAAGTGTCGGGAAAATCCACCTAGGGGAACCCCTTTTCTTTTGTCAATAAGTGTTTTTTTATTAGGGATTCTATAGTTTTGTATTGTCTATTATATCCTGTTAAAAAAGCCATGTCCAGATTCTTATTTTTTCTTTTCTATGATAGTCCCGTTTGCCTTCTATTAGTATTTTCCTATCCATACTCTTCACTTTTTCTTTTAGTATTGTTAAGTCTTTCCTATTGTACCCTTTCTCCATGAACCTGTTAATTATGATATCTGCTTGTTGCTCATACTCCTTTCTATTGCTGCAATTTCTATGTATTCTCATGAGTTGTCCCTTTGGAATATTCCCATACCATTGTGGATGATGGCAGCTGCTGGTTGGAATATAGCCTTTCCTATCCGTATTCTAGTATTTAGATATCCATTATTTTTGTAAGTCTGTAAATCAAGGTCATCTATGCGTTGTTTACTCCAGTTTCCCGAAAACGTAAGCCCATAGATATTATGATTTATTTCATCAAAGAAAGATTGTAGCTCCTCTTCTGTGCCGCCCCACACTATAACGATGTTTTCTATATATCGACGGTGCATCTTTAAATTTATTCTGTTTGTACTATAAATTTGTTCTTCCTCCCACCTATTAAGAAACAAATTGGCTACACTGGGAGCATACTTAGCCCCCATGGCTACTCCCTTTACTTGGGTGTAGAAATCTCCTTTATGCCAAAAATAATTATGGCTCATGGACAATTCTAGTCCATCTAATATGTACTTGATTTGCTCACCTTTCAGATCAGTTTGTAGATGTAATGCCCATTCAGCACTACTTAGGCCATCTTTTTGTATAATATTCGTGTAGAAAGAGTTTGCGTCAATAGTTACAAGGATGTCCTCTTCGTGTATTTGAAAATTCCTCAACTCCGCAATCAACTGCCTGCTATCCTTCAGGTAGGATTTTCCCTCCGCCACTAATGGTTGTAAATAACCATCTAGATATGCTCCTATTCTGGAGAACAGTGAATCTATGCCACTTATTATGGATCTTCCGGGGGGATTCGATTGGTTTTTGTGAATTTTGGGAACATAGTAGATGACTGGAGTTTTTGCTGCTTCAGGGACTAGGTGCTTTGCTTCCTTTTTGGTTAGATTTCCTCTTTTTTCTCCCCTTTTGGATAAATAATTTCAATTTTTTCTCATAGTCGACTTTTGGGTTACCCTTTAATTTCTTATATGTGTTTGGTGTTTTCAGTAGTTTCTCCATTTCTAATTCGTAATCCCTCTTGTTTAATATAACTAGGCCTCCACCCTTGTCAGCCGGCCGGATGACTATATCCTTTTTTTTCTCTATTTCCTTGATGGTATTCCAAATATTAGTTTTTATTTTGTTTGGTTTCATTTTTCTTAGATCTTGTTCCACCATCTTTTTGAAAACTGTGAGGCTTTTGTTTTGTTGCATTTTGGGGTTGAATGTGGAGTTATTTCTTAGATTTGAATGTTTAAAGGAGGAAGTGTGTTTCTCTGTTTGTTCCCTATGTTTATCAGTCATTATAAAGAATTTTTTGATGTTTAATTTTCTTACGAATTTTTGGAGGTCTATGTATGCTTCAAAAGGGTCCAGATTTTTATCTGGGGCGTATTTGAGGCCCAAGTCAAGCACTTTCATTTCTTCTTCATTGAAGATTGCTTCACTTAGATTAAAAATGCCCTCGCCTAGTATTCTCTTCTTCTTTTTCTTGATCCCTCCTCTCTTCCCTCTTGCTCGTTTCCTCTTACCCATCTCTGTGGTCTGTATGTTTGGTCTGTTCTCTCCTCCCATTGTGTTTTTTCTTGTATTCTGTTCCTCGGTCTTGTGTCTATGTCTCTGGTTGCCCTTGGATTCCACCCTTGTCGGGGGTCTCCATTGTTTCGGTTCCTGATGGGGAAGCTGAAGGGTTTCCATCCCCTTTGTGGTCTGTGGGGGCCGTTGTCTCCCCTGAATGGTGGTGACCTCTTCCTGAATGGCGGGGGTCTTCCTCTGTATTCTCTGGGGAAAAAAACCCTCCTATACTGCGGATCTTCATAGGGGTGTATTGATGTTCATATCTTAGTGGGGAATACCTATTCCTATATCTCGGAGTTCTTGGTGTAATCGGAACATTATTAAGTTGTATTGTATTTTCGTATCTTTCCTGCTGTCTGTAATTTCTACGCTCAGGGCTTACTCCTTCCCTTCTAATCCTAGGAGTTGGTGTCTTTTCAGGTAAATCTCTTGGTGTTCTGATTGGAGCGGGTCTTGTTTCCTGCCACATTGTTGTTTCTCTCCCCCCCCCCCCCTCTCCCCTCCCCCATTTTTTTCACTTCAGCACTTTTTTACTTATGCACTTTAGTAATGCAAAATTTGATTTATATGCATATTTTAATATGAGCATATATTAGAATCACGTATCTTGAAAAAGATATATTACCTCATATTTTCATGTACAATCATTTTTTTGGGATCAGTTTTTTAGAAAGTTAATTACTTAAAGTGGGAGTCCGGCGACCAATCTTTTTTTTTTTTTTTAGGTCATTGAGACACTTTGCTAACCCCAAAAAAGCCCACAAGCATTGATTTCCTGGATGCGGTGAATGCTGTGCATTCACAACTTGTTCACATGCATGATCATTGTTTCCGCACTGAATCTTGGGAAGCCTGACATTAAGCTCCCAGGAGACAGTGAAAGGCAATAAACACGCCTACTCCCAAGGGAGGAGAGACGGGAAGTGCCACAATAAAGTACAATATAAAAGTAATTACAGCGATAAAAAATGTTTTCGTGCGGCATTTGAGCATCTATGCAATTAACTGAAGGGGGTAAGATTAAGTTAAAAATTTGAGTGGAACCCCGATTTAATATTCTTCACCCTCATTTACTCACCAGAGACGATAACAGCATACAATCACATTATCACAACATCTTGCCATATCACCAGAACAGCGCCACATCCACATTCTATTTCCTTTTTATCTCAGCACTTTCCACTCAGGTGGTGATTGCATATGTGGAGGCAGCAGTTCTGAACCACATTTTTACCTATTTCCATTGCGCGGATTTATAATCTTTTTACCTTTTCTCGTATCTCATTACCTAATTTAATGTCTGCATTCTCCACCTTTCAAACGATATCCAACTTCAAAATAAATCTCTGCAAATCCGAAATCTTAAACATTAATTTTCCCAGGACAGAGGCGATCACCCTGAAACCACTCTTTGGCAGATGGGAACCAAAACATATGAAATACTTGGGTATTTATCTCACTCCTAATCCCCATTCCCTTTTTAAACATAAGTATATCCCCCTACTAAACAGGATCAGGGAAGACCTATGGAAATGGACTGGCTTATCGCATTCCTGGTTAGGGAAAGTAAACATTATTAAAATGAATATACTGCCTCGGATCCTCTTTATTTTTCAAATGATCCCTCTGGGTGTGCCGGTGGGGTTCTTCACCATTTTGCAAACCATGATCTCCCGCTTTATTTGGAGGAACAGCCACCTCAGGATATCTAAAGAGCTATTATTTCGATCCAAATGCTCTGGGGGACTGACACTTCCAAATTTTAAGACTTACTATCATGCTGTTGTTTTGTCCAGATTAGCTGACTGGAAATATGCTATTAACTCGAAACTATGGGTACAACTTGAGCATTTTTTGAGTGGCATAGATCTCTCGGTAGCCCCTGGATACCCCGCTCTTGCAGGAACCTTGCCCGAACGACCTCAGCACTTACCACATCCTCACTGGATATATGGGATGCCCTACATAAGAAATTCTCCTGGGGGTATGACTCCCCTTTGATGCCTCTCCTTAACCATAAATATTTTTTACCAGGCTTATTGAACCCAGGTTTTAAATCCTGGGCTTCAGAAGAGCCTCTCCTACTACATCATGTTCTCTGTGGTAACGCACTTAAAACACTATCTGAGATCCTTGGCTCTAAACCCACCACGTTTCTGCATAAGTGGAGATTCCACCAACTACAACACTTCCTAAGTTCCTTTCCTCATCCGCTAAGAGGTCAACCAGATTTAAATAGCATAGAAGAAATATTCCATCCAAAGGACCCCCCTCTACATGGTATCTCATTATTCTATAAAGCTCTTATTGCTCTTCAAAACCCTGCCCATCCGCCCTTCTTGGCTAAATGGGAGATTGATTTGGATTCCCCTCTCACAAGCAATCAAAAAGATAAAGCCCTACAACTAGCTCACACCTCCTCCCTTGCTTCAAAAATGGCAGAAGTCAACTATAAATTACTCACCAGGTGGCACTACATCCCAGCCAAACTTCATCAAATGTTCCCCGCCAGTTCCCCATTGTGCTGGAGGAAATGTGGGAACAAAGCTACTCACGCACATGTCTGGTGGACTTGCCCACTCATTCGTCCCTTCTGGGCCGACAATCTCAATATGATATTACAGATCTCAGATGTCAATCTACCCAATGATCCATGGACTGGGGTGTGGCCGGGATGTGAGCCGGAGGAAGACGTGTGCCTTCAGAGCTCCATGCACATCTGTGTAATATCACAAATATCCTTCCTTTGTCACGGTCAAAAGGACACTGCTCTGCTTCCTAAGGCGTTCTGGATCCCCCGAAAGCAGCGATCATGTTTGTAAAGAGCCGGGGTAAGTCCATAAAAGACCCGAAATCACAGCGCTCTGGGAAGGGACTCTCCAGGCGCCATCTTGCCCAATACCTCCGGCACACAGCGTGACTGAGCTGCATACGAGTTCTGTGAAACTGCCTGCAGCCATGGAGTCTCCTGCTAAGGCTCAATACATTCCTCTGTCCCTTGCTCTGTTGGAGGCTGCACCGGATACAATAACAAGGCCTATCTTAGAAGCCATAGAAGGATTCAAATCTATGCTGATGGTGCAATGGTCTATGCTGATGGTGATGGTCAAGCAGCATAGATAACGGATCTACATTCAGTGGTGAGGTCCCTATTTCGTAAAGTGGACTACGCTGAAAATTGGTAGAGGCGTAATAATGTGCGAGTGGTGAGCCTACCGGAGGGGGCTGAGGGTCCCAGGCCAGCTGCATTTGTGAATCTTTCTTCAAGAACCTGCTGAGCTTACCGGACATGCCTCCCACGTATGTGGTTGAAAGGGCTCACAGAGTCCCTACGGGTCATCGTCCGGAGGGTGCCCCTCCGAGACCATTTCTGGTGCGGTTCCTGAACTTTCAGTACAGCGATATGATATTGGCAAAGGCCCGGAAGCACCCAGAACTGCCATATGAAATACTAAAGTGGTGCTTTTCCCGGATTTTTCAGCCGAAGTCCAGAAACGTTGCAGATCCTTCAATGAGGTGAGACGCAGGCTGATAGAAAAGGATAGGAAGTATAGTATGCTATACCCAAGTCGGCTGCGAGTTCCTCACAAGGGCACGGTCCGCTTCTTTGACACACCTATGGAGGCTAGCGACTGGATTGACGGTTTGTGAGCCACGTTACTATTGAGTTGTCCGTTTCTTTCTCCCTATCTGCAACAGCGGGACTGGTTTTTCTTTTTCTTTTTTCCTCCTCCTGCACTTATCCGTGGAGAATGGTCCCTTGTCCCCCTCTCACAGATTGGGGGTTACTGGGAGATGATACTCCTACACATGGCACCATGTAGCTGTCTGTTCGCTTCCAGCTCATGAGCACCTTTTGTTAAACTAAGATTTTGTTAAACTAAGTTAACTTTTTCCTGTGGTTAAATGGATGTTATCACTCTCAACCCGGGGGGTTGCAAAATTTACGTTCTGCAGACACGGAGCGATACAGGCACGAACGATAATGTCTTCCAGACTGACGGACTCAAGAACTTCTTTTTTCTCCCTTTTTTTTTTATTTTGTTCTGACCCTTTTTTCTGGTCATGTTCTCCCAATGTTTGGAGTCAAGTTCGGGGATTAAGCTGGGTGTATAGTTTTTGTTGTTTTTTTGACACTACAGCAAGTGGTTACAATGGACTTGGGTATTTTCCTCAGCGAATGTGCAATGATTCATGTTGGGTATTTGGTGATGCACATAATTTACTACATGTACAAAATCTTGGTATCTCCTGGTCACACTAATGGTCACGGTATACAGTATTATATGTGGTATGCTAATATATGATTATGGTGGGGTCAATTGTTAATGTGGTGTCTTGGAATGTCAGGGGCCTCAATGATAGGTTCTGCAGGGCCTTGATGTTCCAATATAGGGATGAGCCGAACACCCCGCTGTTCGGTTCGCACCAGAACTTGCGAACAGGCAAAAAATTATTTCGAGCACGTGAACACCATTAAAGTCTATGGGACACGAACATGAATAATCAAAAGTGCTAATTTTAAAGGCTTATATGCAAGTTATTGTCCTAAAAAGTGTTTGGGGACCTGGGTCCTGCCCCAGGGGACATGGATCAATGCAAAAAAAAGTTTTAAAAACGGCCGTTTTTTCGGGAGCAGTGATTTTAATAATGCTTAAAGTGAAACAATAAAAGTGGAGCCTCCCTCCATGCCATCATGAATGCAGAGCGGCCCGAAAAGAAGATGAAGAGAAGAAGATGAAGAGAAGAAGATGAAGAGAAGAGCGGGAGCCTCCCTCCATGCCATCATGGATGCGGAGCGGCCAGAGGAGAAGAAGGGAAGAAGACGCCACGAAGGAGATGCTGGACGAGAACACCGGAGGAAGAACCAGAAGTACCAGAAGAACCAGAAGAAGAAGAAGATGGAGGAAGAAACCGAGATAGAAGAAAGAAGAAGCGTTTAAATAAAGGAATTTTAAAAAACTTGTCATTTTTAACATTTTTGACAGTTTTTTAGTGAAATGGTAGGGGTACTTTTGTACCCCCTTACCATTTCACACAGGGGGGAGGGCCGGGATCTTGGGGTCCCCTAGTTAAAGGTGGCTTCCAGATTCCGATAAGCCCCCCGCCCGCAGACCCCCACAACCACCGGCAAGGGTTGTGGGGATGAGGCCCTTGTCCTCATCAACATGGGGACAAGGTGTTTTGAGGGGCTACCCCAAAGCACCCTCCCAATGTTGAGGGCATGTGGCCTGGTACGGTTGAGGATGGGGGCGCTCTCTCGTCCCCCCTCTTTTCCTGCAGCCTGCCATGTTGCGTGCTCGGATAAGGGTCTGGTATGGATTTTTGGGGGGACCCCACGCCATTTTTTTTTAATTTTGGCGCGGGGTTCCCCTTAAAATCCATACCAGACCTGAAGGGTCTGGTATAGATTTTGAGGGGGGCCCCGCGCCATTTTTTTTTTTTTTATTTTGTCCGGGGTTCCCCTTAATATCCATACCAGACCTGAAGGGCCTGGTATGGAATTTAGGGGAACCCCCCACGTCATTTTTTTTTATAAATTTTGGTTCGGGGTTCCCCTGTGGGGAATTCCCATGCCGTTTTTATCAATGAACTTTTATGTGTATTGTCGGACCAGCAATTCTTTAATAGCCGCGAGTAGTTTAAATGACTTTTTTTCCTTTGAAATGTAATTTTGCTGTCAGACTGTTCTAAACACGGGAAACATGCGCCCCTTTACAGGCATACAATAGACACCCCTCAGGTGCAAAATTTAAAGGGATATTACACTTTTATTGTTTCACTTTAAGCATTATTAAAATCACTGCTCCCGAAAAAACGGCCGTTTTTAAAACTTTTTTTTGCATTGATCCATGTCCCCTGGGGCAGGACCCAGGTCCCCAAAAAACTTTTTATGACAATACCATGAATGTAAGCCTTTAAAATTAGCACTTTTGATTTCTCCCATAAACTTTTACAGGGTGTTCCGCGGCATTCGAATTTGCCGAGAACACCCCAAATTGTTCGCTGTTCGGCGAACTTGCGAATAGCCGATGTTCGAGTCGAACATGAGTTGGACTCGAACTTGAAGCTCATCCCCATTCCAATACTTGAAACCAATCAAACCATTGGTGGTTTTGCAGGAGACGCATTTAGATGGGAACAGGATACTGTCCTTACGCAGATCCTGGATCCAGCGTGCGCTCCATGCAACATACTCTACATATGCCAGAGGGGTTACCATTTTAATTAGCAAGGCGGTACCTTTTACGATTCATAAAGTCATATCTGACCCTGGAGGTCGGTATCTAATTGTTGCTGATATATACGCATAAAATGGTGCTGGTGAACTTCTATGTTCCTCCCCCATTCCAGATATTATATGATTTGCTGCAAGTTGGCCCCTTTTATGCATCTTTCCCTATTGATAGCAGGAGACTTTAATGCCATCTTGTGTGCCGCCCTGGATTCATCTAATGCGTTCAGGGCGGCTTCAGTGGAGTTGGCTGCACGGGCGGACACGGCCTCCTTAACAGAGCTGTGGAGATGGAAGAATCCAACCACCAGGAGTTTTTCCTATTTATCAAAAATGCATAAATCTTCCTCAAGGATAGACTTGGCATTCGCCAATGGCCCCATGCTACAGTTGGTACTGGGTGCAAATTATCTGGAGGGTGGCCTCTCAGATCATACACCCCTGTCTGTGCATATGGGTTTGCCCTCAAGGCTTAGGGGGGAAGCATGGAGGTTGAATCCGGGTTGGTTAGAGGTGGAGTCGGTGTCCTCTCAGGTGACACCGCATGTCTCTAGTTACTGGGAAGATAGCCTTGACTCGGCTGCTTTGCCTGTTGTATGGGATGCCTTCAAGGTATGTATGCGGGGGCAGTATATTTCGGCCATTAAACAGGCCAGGAAAAATTTCAAAAGCAAAACTCAAGAATTGCAGGAGGTAGAGAGGGCACACGAAGCAGCTCATGCTAATGACCACTCAGATGTCACATACTTAGAACTTCTGGAAGAGCGTCGTCTTTTGGCATTGCACTTCACAGAGTTAACACATACTTCCTGGACAAGGAGTGCGGAGTCCATCTTTGAACAGGGTGATAAAAATGGGAAGTTATTGGCCATTCTAGTCACGGGACAGAGACTGCAGACCAACATACCATGTAATAGAAATGACCAGGGTATCCTTCTCACGGATCCCACTGACATTTTGGACACTATATGCTCCTATACCTGCTTACAATGTACAAGAATTAGAGACATTATTGTCTTCTCTAGATATCCCTATGCTCTCGGAGGCTGATAGGACTGATCTGGAGGCTGAAATAACAGAGAAGGAGATTGAAACTGCCATCAGATCATTTCCTCCGCACAAATCCCCAGGACCTGATGGGCTATGTATAGAGTGGTATAGAGCACATCTGGAGGCGCTGGCTCCACGACTTAAATCTCTTTTCCTCTTTGTCTTGAAAATAAGATTCTACAGGATACACTGTTGGAGGCTCAGGTTATTCTATTACCTAAACCGGGTAAAGACCCATTGGCATGCTCCTCCTATAGACCCATTGCACTTCTGAATCAAGACTTGAAGATCTTGACAAAGATATTGGCCACAAGACTATCAAAAGTTATGACTACTTTAGTGAACATAGATCAAACAGGCTTTATCCCTCAGAAATCTACAGATACAAACCTGCGCAGGCTGTTCACACATCTCCAAATTGACCATGTTAATCGGGGGGCAAGGGTGGTGATGTCCCTCGATATGGCTAAAGCATTTGATTCTGTGGATTGGAACTACATGTCGGCGGTGCTGCGGCACATGGGGTTTGGAGACGTATTTAGGACATGGATATCTTTGCTTTATAGTAAGCCAATGGCAGCTATCAAATTGGGCATGTCTGTATCACAACAGTTTGCAGTAGGCAGAGGAACGCATCAGGGATGCCCCCTTTCGCCTTCACTGTTCGCGCTAGCGATAGAGCCCTTGGCTATACCACTCCGTAAATCACCAGATGTAAAGGCGCTAGAGGTGGCATTCGCGAGTGTACTGCTTTGTACGCAGACGATATGCTCCTCTTTTTACAAGACCTGGGGCCATCTTTGAAGGCGGTTTTTAAGATCTTGGGAGAGTACTCCAGGTTCTCAGGGTTGTGTGTGAACTGGGAGAAGTCTAGTGTGATGGCCATTGATCCGGGTGCTCAGGCTCTGGCGACGAAACAGGTCCCCATTGCCTGGGTATCACAGTTTAAATATCTTGGTATTCATATAACACCTAAAGTAAGTGATTATATGCCATTAAATCTTCTCCCAGTACTGGCTAAGACAAAAGTACAACTGGATGCTTGAAAGCATTTACCACTTTCACTTATTGGAAGGGTTAACCTTATTAAGATGAAGGTTCTACCTGTCTTCTTATACTTTTTAAGGAACTCTCCGGTCTGGGTTCCATCATCGTTCTTTAAACGTGTGAACAGCCTGTTTGGGTCTTTCCTTTGGTCCGCAACACACCCCAGGTTTAGCCTTCGAACACTACCGGAGCCTTTGGGACAGGGAGGGCTTGCCCTTCCGGATCTTTTTAAATACTTCATAGCTGGGTGAATGGTGGTAGCTAGGCGCTGGCTGCTACGTGACAATGGGGATGCAGCCAATGTGTTGAAAGCAGCCTATATGGGGTCATATGAGAGCCTATTCTTTTTGATACATAGAGGCACCTCGGCACTGTCATCTCCGACTGACTCGATGCGCGTTACGATATGTGCATGGGACAGAGCAAAGGTGCTAATGAAATCTCAGACGGGTTTATGGTCCCCAGATACCCCCTTGTGGTGTAACCCCAAACTCCTGCACCTGGGTATGATACCTGATCCCATCATTTGGGCTAGAGTGGGTGTAAAACAAATGAAACACATAGCGGGGGGTAAAAAAATTACTCACTTTCAATCAACTGAAGGACAAACATGGATTGCCCAACTGGTACTTCTTCCGTTATTTACAACTAAGTCATGCATTCAAGACACAATTTGGATCAGATTCCCTGGAAATAGGATCATCCCCCTTAGAGTCTTTACTGTGTGAAGAAAATTTGAAAAAGCCCTTGTCGAGAGCAGACATGCATTGTTAGAGCTCCACACCGCTGAGGAGAGAAGAGAAGGACAAAGCGGAGCCTGCAGGCTCAAAAGGTATCCATTTGAACCTTTTTGCCCCAGGGAACAAACTGTGAAAGTTTGGGCAGGAAATATGGTACTGGGAGGAAACCGTGGCAGAAATAAAAATCACCTCACAAAGAGCTCACAGGCACTCACTGCAGCTGAAGCAGCTCCAGTCACCTCACAAGTTACAGCATCAGGGCGCTCTCACAGACAGAAAATGTCACAGCAAGACTCTCCATTTGAGTCAGATACAGAACAAATCCTCTCACAAACTTCTCCACAAGCCTCCTCAGTATCCCCAGTAATATTATTACAATTTGAAAAGATGCTTCATAAGGCTTTAAAACAAACCTCAGACCAAATAACAAAAAGCCTAACCAAAGAAATAAGAGAGCTGGGAAACCGCACCGCAGCTTTAGAAATAAAAATGGATGAAATTGAAATTACAACCCAAGAAAATATAACAGAATTGGAACAATTAAAAAAAGAGAATTTAATACTTCAAACTAAGCTCGAAGATTACGAAAATAGAGCCAGACGTTCAAACTTACGCATAAGGGGAATACCTGAAACTGTGACAGACCTGCAATCTACTATTACTGCTCTATTACAAGAACTAAAGCCAGATATCCCTATTGAACGTTTAGAACTGGACAGAGTACACAGAGCCCTCACAGCCAAAAAGAAAGATGGACCCCCACGTGATATAATCACAAAATTTCATTATTACAGAACGAAAGAACAAATACTAATTGCTGCAAGAGAAAAAAAGGAACTTAATTTTCAAGGACACAATTATCAAATTTTTGCTGACCTATCCCAACTTACTATTACTAAAAGACGATCCATGAAACCCCAACTAATGGAACTGCAACGCCACAACATTATGTATCAATGGGGCTTCCCCTTTTCAGTCAGATTTAACTACCAAGATACAATTTACAGAAGCAGATCAGCAGATGAACTACAACAAACCCTTTTAAAATTAAATCTGACAGAACCCACAAGCAGCAACACTCCCACACGCAGAAGAATGGCATCATCTTCACCTTCAGGCAGCACCCAGAAAATTTCAGAACAAAATGGGAATCATCATTCTCACAAAAGAGGCCGTTATGCCACATCATCCATGGACCAAGAAGATTCAGTGGACTGACATCCTAATTCCTGATATCTCTTCATTTATTATACTAAGAGATGGTTCTCTATAAAAAACCTATATTTATAACTGAATGTAACTGCATTCTGATAGTCACACACTGTGTGGGATCATGTTACATTCCAGTTATATTTCTTATTACTTCTGATTCATATAGCCTTAGAATATATAAGTGAAATAAGGAAATTCTTGTTCAGTTATATATTATCAGGTAATAACAATAGATTTATTACTTTTTAGGACAAATATGTTCAATAATCCAGAAGTAATGGAAGCTTTTTCTTTCTTTTCTTAAAACAAATATATTATTATCTAACTAGTTCCTAGAATTATGTTTTTGTTTGTTCTAATCTGAAGCAATACAACCTCAATTTTATGAGTTAACATATCTAAACAGTTACATATGAATAAAATATGTAATTGTTTACTCTAAAAGGGTTGAAATCCCAAAATAATTCAAACTATCTTCATCAATACCAAAGTTATTAACAGTACCTTTCTAACTGAATTATTTAGCCTAGGGCAAGACTAACCATATACAACCACCCTGGAATAAGTAATTTCAACAAAAACTATATTCTGCACTCCAATTAATGAAACATCATTTTGATGTCTTTTGACATAGCACTTCTCTCCTGTAAGCGGAAGATCCGTGTACCCCCATTAGCCCTCCTCATTCTCCCAACCATATTATGTGGGAGTGTGACGAAGGCACTTATTCCCCTGAGAGAGATATTTATTCTCTTTCACGGGTAAATTGTGATTACTTGCAAAAAATAATTTATACAATGTATCATCTAATCTCGTATGTTTTTTGTTTACTCTTTACTCCAGAATTCACTGGTTTCTTTTCTATCTATTCATCTCTTCAGTCCACACAGGTTGATCTGCGCAGTCAGCTCTGCATAACAAAAAGTAAGTCAAAACTATTTGATCTATTGCCATGGCACCACTGAATATACTTTCCCTGAATGTTCAGGGAATAAATGTCCCTCAAAAAAGGACCAAAGCCTTCCGTACTTTCCATAACAAGAAGGCTCACATAGTATGCCTCCAAGAAACACACTTCACCAAAGATTCTACTCCAAAATATATTTCTCCTTTTTATCAACAAATTTACACGGCTTCTGCCTGTACCAAGCAAAGGGGAACTCTAATTGCATTTCACCGATCCACACCATTCACCTTATCATCAGAAATTAAAGACCCAGAAGGTAGATACTTGATACTCATGGGTTATATAATGGATACAGCAATCACGGTGATTTCCTACTACGCTCCTAACAAACAACCTACACCATTTCTCTCACATATATTACAAGTGATTAATACACACAAAATAGGAACAGTGATAATGTGTGGGGATTCGAACCAGGTCCTCCTCCCATTTCTAGATAAATCACCTTTTACACCATCCAAAATAACCTCTAGATTACCTTTTTCTCAACTACTTTCCAAATACAATCTGGTAGATTCATGGAGAGAAAGTAACCCAATGAAAAAGAAATTCACTTATTTCTCGCACCCTCATCAAACCTTCACCAGAATAGATCATATTTTTCTAACAATAGGAATGATACCAGAAATTATTGCATCAGATATAATTCCGATTCCGTGGTCTGACCATAATGCAGTATACACTACTATAGCCTCAGCCATACCAAAAGCGCATGACCCAACGTGGTACTTACCGGACATAATGCTCAAACACCCACTACATCAGATGGCCATTGAACAAGCTTTAAAGGAATACATATCAATTAATAATACAACAGACATCTCCCCAATAACACTGTGGGAAGCTCATAAGCCTGTCTTGCGTGGTACAATACAAAGACAAATGGCACTATTTAAACGGGAACGCAAAAATCTAGCAAAAAAACTAGAACTCAATTTTAATGCAGCCTACATATCATTCCAAGATAATCCATCTCAGAGTACAAAATCTCATCTGGAAAAATCTAGATTGGAATACGATCTATTTCTCACGGAGTCAGTTGATAAATCCCTCAAACGCTCCAAACACAATTTCTACATGAATACAAACAAACCAGGTACATATTTGGCTCGGGCATTAAATTCAACTAACAAATCTTTCAAACCAATACGTTTGAAATTATCAAAAAATGTTTACACTTGTAATCCAGTTAAAATAGTCCATAAATTTCACTCACATCTCGCAACTTTATACAAGACAAACAATGAATTTAATCCTACAGAGGCTGAATCCTTCTTCTCAAAAATAACCTTACCTGAGTTATCTCAAAATCAAAAAAGCAGTTTGGATGAGCCTATAACTATAGATGAAGTTGCTAACGCCATAAAAGACCTAAAACTTAATAAAAGACCAGGCCCAGATGGCTACTCGGCTTTATACTATAAAACATTCTCAGAAATACTCTCTCCCATTCTCACTGAAACTTTTAACAAACTTCTAGATGGACATTCTTTTCGGCAAGAAACACTAATGGCAATTGTTTGTATGATCCCAAAACCCCTTTCTGATGATACTTCCTGTGTGAATTATCGGCCTATCTCTCTGTTAAACCTCGATATTAAATTATTAGCAAAAATAATAGCAAAACGCCTCAATAGCATTATAGGAAAATTAATACATAGAGATCAAGTAGGCTTCATGCCAAATAGACAGGCAGGCGATAATATACGCAGGGCAGTGTTATTGGCACATATTGCTAAAAAACGGAAAATCCCTTTATGTTTTCTGTCTCTCGATATTAAGAGGGCATTTGACACAGTATCCTGGCAATATATGCAATATTCATTACAAAAATGGGGTTTTGGACCCCACTTTTTAACATGGATCAAAGCATTATATAATAAACCCAAAGCCTATATAAAATATGCTGGATACAAATCTGAAGCCTTTAATATCGAAAGAGGTACCCAACAGGGTTGCCCATTATCTCCCTTATTATTTGCCCTTATACTCGAACCCATAGCCCAATACATCAGAACAAAGCAAACTATAACTGGCATTGAAGTAGGAGGTATTACACACAAATTATGTATATTTGCAGACG
Organism: Aquarana catesbeiana; assembly: GCF_042186555.1. Taxonomy (NCBI): domain Eukaryota; kingdom Metazoa; phylum Chordata; class Amphibia; order Anura; family Ranidae; genus Aquarana; species Aquarana catesbeiana. The sequence goes on along the minus strand of NC_133330.1, from coordinate 190,660,396 downwards.
ATATATTACTTTTTCTATCATCACCACAGGTCTCTGGTCCTAACTTAATACCAGCTCTTGATGGGTTTGCAGCCCTATCCGGCCTTATGATTAATCCTAAGAAATGCCTAGTGCTTAATATTTCACTCACAAACATGGAATTGATCCCGGCTAGGGCTGCACTCCCATTCACATGGGCAGAAAAATCAATCCCATATCTTGGAATTCATTTAACAGCATCTCATTCTGACTTATTCTCAACCAATTATCCTCCTGTATTAAGACAGATCACAAATCTAATAAAACAATGGTCGCAACTTCCTTTATCCTGGATAGGGAAGATTAATGCAATCAAAATGACTATTCTACCCAAATTGCTTTATCTATTCAGAGTCCTCCCTATTCCAATTCCTTCCTATTTTTTGAGAATAGTACAAAAAAGAGCAACTTCGTTTATATGGGGCTCTTCTAAACCACGTATACCTATACACACACTACATCTTCCCAAAAATAAAGGAGGCCTGGGATACCCTAATTTTACTAACTACTACAGAGCAGCACATTTGGCCAGTCTGTCCAAATACCATGCAAAACAGGAAATCCCATTATGGGTATTTATAGAGGCTTCAGAAAATGACCCTCTATTAATATCAAATTTATTATGGCTTGATCCTAAAGACCGCTTTAAAATTCATAATCCCATAACTAAACACTTCTTATCTCTCTGGGATAAACTAAAAACCAAATATCAGTTACAATCTCCACACAATCCTCTCCTTTCTTTTATCAGAAATCCGGCCTTTTATCCGGCATGGATCTACCCAAATTCTTTTAAAGCTTGGACAACATCAGGCATTCAGACACTAAATGACTTCATAGCATCTAAATCATTCCTTTCATTCCCATCGCTTAGAGAAAAATATGATCTACCAAACTCTGAGATATTTAGATATCTCCAAATCAAAAATTTCTATACACCATTCCTAAAGGGGGATACACCATTATCCCAATTATCCATTTTTGAATCAATCTGTACAAAAGATCCATTTGCTAAAGGTACAATTTCATCACTTTATAATCAATTATATGGAGTAGCAAATCTTAATAGACCCTCTTACGTTCAGAGGTGGGAGGAGGACCTGGGACGAACTTTAGAAGACACGGACTGGTCTAACATATGGCTCACATCTAAGTCATCTTCACCCAACATCTTAGCACTGGAGACAAATTATAAAGTCCTAACTCGCTGGTACCTTGTACCCGCTAGAGTGGCAAAATATTCACCTAATACCTCAGCTCTTTGTTTTCGAGGATGCCCAGAAATAGGCACACATTTACACATATGGTGGACGTGCCCAGTAATCCAAACCTTCTGGAAGGAAGTCTTCGTGATTGCATCTAAAATATTTAAAAAAATAATACAACCAGATCCATATTTAACTTTACTTAATCTAAAACTGGAATGGTTAACACTCTCTCAATTCAAACTTATGATCCAACTAATAACGGCTGCAAAACAAACAGTGGCCAAGGCATGGAAATCTCCTACATTGGTACTAGCAGAAACAATTCACAGAATGAATAATACAATGTCCCATGCTAAGATGGTAGCCATCGATCAAAATCAAATTCCAAAATTTGAAAAACTTTGGCATCCTTGGATAAAACAACAGTTCCTGTCAAACTTCAATGACTCTGTCCTGTTGCCATGGTAACAGATTAAACACCCATTCTTCAAAGAGAACTAAAAAGAATAATAAACTGACGAGCGGGACAACCTTGTGGACCATACCTCTACCTTTCAACCCTTTTTCTTCTTTCTCTTTCCTTTTCTCCACCTTACGATTAAAGCTCATTATCAGAATTTATTTGACCTATATACACACTACTTGTAAACAATATGTATAGTAGGTATAAATCATTTAAATACCTACAAAAGTAACTAAGGAAATGATATATATCTTTAATTTAGGTTTACGTGAACCCAATGTTTAATATTTGAAATTTCATGATATTTACCTATATAAACCCTACTGTAAAACAATGAGCTTACTTTATAGATCCTTGTAAACTTACTTTATGTATCTTTATAACATTGTATACTCAATAAACTTCTTTTGACAAGGAAAAAGCCCTTGTCAAAGATCTAGAAAGGGTTGTTTGTTGAAACACCAAAAATGCTCAGTAAATGTAGGGACACATGGAGTGCTTTAATTACCGAAGAGATGATTGGGATGATATGTGGGACCACCCATTTAGGACTCTAGTGTCGGCTAAGGACAGACTTATTCAATTTAAACTGTTGCATAGGATATATTATACCCCGGCAAGGCTAGCTAGCATATATGGCACTGATGCAGGCGAGTGCTGGCGATGTGCAGACAGCCCTGCAGACTTTGACCATGTATTTTGGCATTGCCAGCTGAGTCGGGAGTTCTGGACGGAAGTTACGCGCACCGTTCAGACCTTGCTAAATATATCTATTCCACTCACAGTTTCAGTATGTTTGCTGGGCTTGGTGGAGGAGAGCCCAGAGGACCATGATCTCTATCTCTCTGTTTTATGCGCGTAAAGCCATTCTATGTTATTGGAAGAGGTCTGAGTCACCAATGGTGTCACTCTGGAAAGACATGGTAAACAAGGCATTACCTCTATACAAGGCCACAGACCTGAGTAGGGGCTGCCCCAAAAAAATTTGAGAAGGTGTGGCAGTGCTGGATTGATGCTAATGAAACTCTAGCATAAATGCTGTAGAGGTTAGGACCAGGCTGAAACCATAGTTACATTAATCTACTGGGTGTGACCAGGTAAAAGACTGTTTCCTTGTAAGGATGGTGTAATGCATTATTCTTAAGAAAATATGGTTACTGTCACCAAAGTCATGGAATTGACTATGTTCATGTACTGTAATGGATTGTTGCACGGGATATGGGGAGGGGGTGGGGGGGGGGGCTTGGGAGGGGGTGGAGGGAGGTTTTAGGGGGGGAGGGGGTTGGTACACAAGTTATGTTTGTTTTGTATGTATGTCTAACAAAAGTTGAATAAACATATTTTTTCAAAAAATGATCCATGAACTATTCTTTTTCATGCCACTAAAGATCCCATAGGTTCCTACAAGTGCTCACTCATTCCTCATCTGTTGAACACCACCAAAGCCATAATTCCTACTCTCTGGGGCCAACCAACAACCCCGTCTATAAAAGTTTGGCTACAAAAGGTAGATGACCTTTATCTCATTGAGGACATTACCCACAACATCAAAGGTACTTCTAAGAGACATTCGTTAACTTGGGTACCCTGGTTAAAATTCAAGTCCACTTCCTCCTATAAGGAAATTATAATGCAAACCCCCTAAGATTGTCATTTAAGCACTGTTATCTGAATTCCTCATCTAATAGCTAAATCTCTTACTGTTTAAGGTCTACTTTCCTCTCATATGTCCCAAAAGATACAATTTTAGATATTCTTAAACACGAAGACATGCACGGCAACCATCCCTCCTACCCTATCCCATACCCCCCCTATAATGTCTCTTCCCCCATCTACTTTCCTCCCTCTCATCTATTCTTTATTTCTTCCTTTCCTGCTCTATTTCTCTCGCTATTATCTTTAATTAGAATAATGTCTTTTTATGTTTCGATTCAAATGCTCACAATAGATGGAAGTCTCTGTCTAGTTAGTTGCTATATTTGCTCGTATTTCCCCCTTTTTATTTTCAGGGGCAATTATTTGTTTTTAGACAACCAATGTGAATATATGAGCATTGGAACCTATGTCATTCTTCTCCAAGACTGTATATTATCTGATATATGTATATCTTTTTCTCTATTATACCTTTAATAAACATTTATTAAACAAAAAAAACTGTTATTTGGTTGGTATGGGATATTGCTGCTTGAGACTTATGCTATACAAAAAATCGTTCAAACCCATTTTCAAAAAACTAACATTCGGCCGTGAGAGCAATCGATTGTGCCATTATGTAATGGCCAATAAATCGTTCAGTAGACACAAATGAATCAATTTTTTGTTCGTTTTTACACATATACCTTGTGCAGTTTGGATGGGAAACACATTAACCTTTCATTTCATCGTTCGTTCAGCAGAACATTTCCAAACTTGTCCTTTGTTTTTTGGGCTAAAAAAATTCCCAACCGATTACAGATTTGTGCCCATTAACTGGCCGAAAAAAGAACAAACTGTCTAAATGACCGAATTTCGGACAATTTCTCGTATAGTGTATGGCCAGCATAAGTGACTAAGCATGTTGGTCTGTTAAAGGTTAGCAGCGGTTCTGTTTGGTATTAAAGGGTAAAGTTGATTTCATAATTAAGGGTCCGCGGCCTAAACTTTTCCACAATCCTTGTTGTATGTTTATTTTATTATTTAGGTGTGTTCTTATGGTATGATTGGTGTTTAACCACTTAAGGACCGCCTCACGCCGATGTACGTCGGCAAGGCGGCACGGGCAGGCAAAATCACATACATACACGTGATTTGCCTCCCGCGGGTGGGGGGTCCGATCGGACCCCCCCGGTGCCCGAGGCGGTCCTCTTTTGTCCCCCGGCGATCGGAGGTGAGGGGGAGGCCATCCGTTCGTGGCCCCCCTCGCGATCGCCGCCGGCCAATGGGAACATTCCTTTGCTGCTGTATGCTAAACAGCAGCAAAGGAAATTATGTCATCTCTCCTCGGCTCGGTATTTTCCGTTCCGGCGCCGAGGACCCCATTTTGGAAAGTAGACACCCCAAGCTATTTGCTGAGAGTCATGTCGAGTCCATGGAATATTTTATATTGTGACACAAGTTGCGGGAAAGAAACAAATTTTTTTTTTTTTACACAAAGTTGTCACTCAATGATATATTGCTCAAACATGCCATGGGAATATGTGAAATTACACCCCAAAATACATTCTGCTGCTTCTCCTGAGTACGGGGATACCACATGTGTGAGACTTTTTGGGAGTCTAGCCGTGTACGGGACCCCGAAAACCAAGCACCGCCTTCAGGCTTTCTAAGTGCGTAAATTTTTGATTTCACTCTTCACTGCCTATCACAGTTTCGGAAGCCATAGAATGCCCAGGTGGCACAAACCCCCCCCCCAAATGACCCCATTTTGGAAAGTAGACACCCCAAGCTATTTGCTGAGAGGTATAGCGAGTATTTTGCAGACCTCACTTTTTGTCACAAAGTTTTGAAAATTGAAAAAAGAAAAAAAAAAGTTTTTTCTTGTCTTTCTTCATTTTCAAAAACAAATGAGAGCTGCAAAATACTCACCTGTGATAGGCAGTGAAGAGTGAAATCAAAAATTTACACCCTTAGAAATCCTGAAGGCGGTGATTGGTTTTCGGGGCCCCGTACGTGGCTAGGCTCCCAAAAAGTCCCACACATGTGGTATCCCCATACTCAGGAGAAGCAGCTAAATGTATTTTGGGGTGCAATTCCACAAATGCCCATGGCCTGTGTGAGCAATATATCATTTAGTGACAACTTTGTGCAAAAAAAAAAAAAAAAAAGTGTCACTTTCCCGCAACTTGTTATAAAATATAAAATATTCCATGGACTCAATATGCCTCTCAGCAAATAGCTTGGGGTGTCTACTTTCCAAAATGGGGTCATTTGGGGGGGGGGGGTTTGTGGCACCTGGGCATTCCATGGCCTCCGAAACTGTGATAGGCAGTGAAGAGTGATATCAAAAATTTACACCCTTAGAAATCCTGAAGGCGGTGATTGGATTTCGGGGCCCCGTACGCGGCTAGGCTCCCAAAAAGTCCCACACATGTGGTATCCCCATACTCAGGAGAAGCAGCTGAATGTATTTTGGGGTGCAATTCCACATATGCCCATGGCCTGTGTAAGCAATATATCATTTCGTGACAACTTTTTGTAAATATTTTTTTTTTTGTCATTATTCAATCACTTGGGACAAAAAAAATAAATATTCAATAGGTTCAACATGCCTCTCAGCAATTTCCTTGGGGTGTCTACTTTCCAAAATGGGGTCATTTGGGGGGAGTTTGTACTGCCCTGCCATTTTAGCACCTCAAGAAATGACATAGGCAGTCATAAACTAAAAGCTGTGTAAATTCCAGAAAATGTACCCTAGTTTGTAGACGCTATAACTTTTGCGCAAACCAATAAATATACGCTTATTGACATTTTTTTTACCAAAGACATGTGGCCGAATACATTTTGGCCTAAATGTATGACTAAAATTGAGTTTATTGGATTTTTTTTATAACAAAAATTAGAAAATATCATTTTTTTTCAAAATTTTCGGTCTTTTTCCGTTTATAGCGCAAAAAATAAAAACCGCAGAGGTGATCAAATACCATCAAAAGAAAGCTCTATTTGTGGGAAGAAAAGGACGCAAATTTCGTTTGGGTACAGCATTGCATGACCGCGCAATTAGCAGTTAAAGCGACGCAGTGCCAAATTGGAAAAAGACCTCTGGTCCTTAGGCAGCATAATGGTCCGGGGCTGAAGTGGTTAATGGTGTGTACAATCCCATAGGAGATGTGGTGAAATCTACCTGTTCTGGTGACAATAATCTAAGGGGAGATTTTTCCTTGCTGCAGAGAGTATTCCTCCCACTTCTTTTGTCTAGGACAGAAAGTGAAGGAAAAATCTCCCCAAACAGACATAGACAGTAAAAAAAAAGTTAAACTTTCTCTAATCTGTTAAAAATGTAAAAAAAAACACAAACAACTGCACACATACTATAAAGCTGTCAATTATGTTATTCCTTAAAATATATAAAAACTCATAATAGATAATAAACATTTTGGTGTAGACCTAAACATAGAAGACATGATATCTAGGGCCGAAACCACGAATCAATTACTCGACAACTAATTGATTATGAAATGAATCGATTACTTTTTTCATAATCGATTAATCGGCCAGCCGATTAGTTGGCCTGCATACAGAATGCATTATATGTTTACATATCAGGTATTACAGTGCAGCACACATACAGCTCAGTACACCATCCATGTCAGTAAGTGCATGAGCACTTGTGAATGTGTGAGGAGCAATGCCTCATGGGACATGTAGTCCTGGGCAGGGAGTGAGTGGTTCTAAAGTCAAAGTTTTTTTACCTTGCTATAGGGGCACTCTATACCATGGGTGTAGCATAAGGGGTTGCAGGGGTCACAATCGCAACCCCGCTTCTAGCTCCAGGGGGCCCCCGCAGCCTCCCTGTCATATTATCATATCCTCCACAAAGTTCAGCTCCGATCTGCCCTAGGGCCTCACAGCCACGTTCCAATACTGGGCTTCCACTTTGCCGTCCACAGTCCACACCCCTCGGTTCTCATTGGCTGGGGGAAAGCTGTGAGCCATTTCCTGAATGGAGAGGAGCATGGGGTGAGAACAGCCCAGGATGGGGAAGTGTCTATGCTGTTTGCTGGCAACATAGAATTGTAACCGAGCTCAGCGAGTTAGGAGGAGAAGAGTGCCGTACTGTAGCCACGATGGGACGGATGTTACTGGTGAGGTAAGACACCGCTCAGTGTCTCCTAGTCACCAGCTGGGATTCTTTGTACCCCCCAACCAGAGATGTCTGCTTACCCCAGTTTCCTGACAACTGGGGAAAAGGCACACACCTCTGGGAGGTGACCTTTGTCCCCCATCTAAGTTGCGCCCCCCCAAAGCCCCCTGACCAACCCCTCCACCCTGGATGCTATGCTCGGCTGCTGAGCTCCTTTCCCATTACGGCACTCTATACTGCTCCTGCTCCGCAGGCCTGAAATCACATTCCTTTAAAACACAGCCAGTCAGCCATGATCTTCACAGGGTGTATCTGCCTACTGCAACTACAATGCCGTTCCGACAGGTCAGAACAGCAACATAAAAGCCAGACACACCCTGTGGAGGCTGACAGACTGTGTGTAAAGGAATGTGATTTCAGCACTGTGTAGTGTGGGGGGGAGGAGCTGTATACAGTGCTCGGATTCAAAAGGAGCTCTGCCAGGTGACCTGCTAGGGGTCCCTGTCCTCTGATGTAAGGAGGAACTCTTGGAACTCAAATTTCTTTAGCCACTTTGAGTATCTTGGTATGCGGTGGGTGTATCTGCACGTACGGTGGAAGTGGTGGGTGGTAGTGGGGGGGGGATGTCAACTTTTGCATCGGGGCCCACAAGCTTCAAGCTAAGCCTCTGCTCTATACTATACTTTGCAGCTTGCTATTGGGGCACTCGGAAGGCAGGAGGAGCCAGAAGCGTTGGTGGGGGACCCCAGAAGAGGAGAATCCAGGCTGTGCAAAACAATTATACAGAGTAGGTATGTATAACATGTTTGTTGTTTTTAACTAAAAAAAAAACAAGACTTTAAAGACTCAGGGAAGATCAGCATCTGAACCTGGAGAAGGTGGAGGCTGATAAACTGGAGGTAATAGAAGGCATTACAATTACATTTAAAGTAAACTTTTACCAGTATTGTGCATTATATTTAAAATGATTATTTTCATGACAAAAAAAAAGTCTCAGCTTTTAGTACTACTTTAACCACTTGCCGACCAGCCGCCGCAGTTGTACTGCGGCAGAATGGCACAACTGGGCGAAACGACGTTATCTAACGTTGCTTCGCTCTGCGGCGACTATGCGATGCGTGTGCCCGGCGGTCACGATCACCGCCGGGCTCCCGCTATCGCTCGGGGCACAAGGGGAACTGGGATCTGTGTGTGTAAACACACAGTTTGCGGTTCTCTGAGGGGAGAACAGACAGATCGTCTGTTCATACAGAGTATGAACAGTGATCTGTCATCTCCCCTGCACAGTCCCATCCCCCTTCGTTTAGAACACACACTAGGGAACACATTAACCCCTTGATCGCCCCCTAGTGTTAACCCCTTCACTGCCAGTGACATTTTTACAGTAATCAATGCATTTTTATAGCACTGATCGCTGTATTAATGCCAATGGTCCCAAAAATGTGTCAAAATTGTCCCATGTGTCCGCCATAATGTCGCAGTCCTGATAAAAATCACAGATTGCCGCCATTACTAGTAAAAAAATAAAATAAATAATAATAAAAATGCCATAAAACTATCCCCTATTTTGTAGCTATAACTTCTGCGCAAACCAATCAATATACGCTTATTGCGATTTTTTTTTACCAAAAATATGTAGAAGAATACATATTGGCCTAAACTGAGGAAAAAAAAAAATTTTATATATTTTTTGGGGGTATTTATTATAGCAAAAAGTAAAAAATAATGCGTTTTTTCAAAATTGTCTCTCTTTTTTTGTTTATAGCGAAAAAAATAAAAATCGCAGAGGTGATCAAATACCACCAAAAGAAAGCACTATTTGTGGAAAAAAAGGACTTCAATTTTGTTTGGGTGCAACGTCACATGACCGAGCAATTGTCAGTTAAAGTGACACAGTGCTGAATTGCAAAAAGTGCTCTGGTCAGGAAGGGGGTAAAATCTTCCGGGGCTGAAGCGGTTAATATAAAAGATTTAGATCTCCCTTCCACCCTTCATATAGCTTCATGTCTGACTCCTAGTTATAATTCCCATATATCCTACTTCTGGGTGTATTTATTATTTTATATATGATATACGTAATATATATTATTACTTTCACTGTTCCACAGTAAAAAAAATGAACCCTTTATTGTAGCGATTATGTGCTCTTTTTGTACTATAAAGGGCTAATTTTATTTTTTTTTTAACCCCATTATGACAGCAGATACAAATAAAAGCATGCTGCTGTTACTAAATGTCTTAGGCCTGGTTCACATCCATGTGTTTTTTGGTGCTTTTTGAAGAAACGCACTACAGTTCATTTAAAATGGTTTTCTATGGGACATGTTCACATCTATGCTTTTTTTCAGCTGCTGCGTATTTGGAAAGGGTCAAGGACTTTTTTCAAAGCAAAACAGTGCTTTTTTGGTTTAATATACTTCAATAGAGAAGCTGCAGAGAAGCATGTAGTGCATTGTTGCAGCAATTTGTGTTTTTTAATCTGCCCAACAACAAATTGGCCAAAAAAAGCATGTGCGCAAAAATCCAAAACGCACAGCAAAAAGCACTGCAGAAAGAGATCAAAAGCAATAGGTGTGAACCGAGCCTTATTCTGGCCACACAGATCAATTTTCAGATGGGAATATTCAGACGAAAAATCTTTGTACATTTGCTGAATGAAAAAATGCTGTTTGAAATTTTCACTTGCTTTTAACATTCTGTTTTAAAATTAATGTAATTTCTAAATGAAAACCACATACACTGTCTGAAAACTCCTTTGACCAAGAAGTTTTCTATTTCTACATTTTCCCGTCACTGTGGTTGAAAACGAACGTCGATTTGACCCCACAATCGATGAAAAAATCAAACAAACGTTATTAAAATGACATTTTTTTTTAAGGAAGCCATTGTTTTTGTATGGCCAGCATAAAATATATTACAGTTCTGTTCGAAAATCTGCAAAACAGACTTTAACTGTTTTTTTTTCTTTAAATAAACAAAATGTGATCTCTGAGTCTGATGATATTTACCAGATTCAACCTCTGATAGTATATACAGTATATCCCTTCTGTCTGTTATTCTCAGAGTTTTTGCTTCCTAACCATATAGTTGGTTATTTATATTTACCACTGCATAGAGATATTTAAGAATAAATTGCCTTTATTTTATACTTACTATTTTATACATACCGGTACTTATTTTATACATAATTACTTTATACATATTAACTAAATTATACACCACACTTTTTTTTAAGGTTATTAACCGATTAATCACAATAATCGGCCAACTAATCGATTATGAAAATAATCGTTAGTTGCAGCCCTAATGATATCCATTCCTTTTCAGAGAGAAAAAAAAAAAAAAAAAAAAAAAATATATATATATATATATATATATATATATATATATATATATATATATATATATATATATATATATATATATATATATATATGCCTTTATCAGACATCCAGGAAGGGAGAAGGAAAGACAGACATACAGTGAAGGAGAAACTGCGAGACAGGGAAAGAGAGAGAGAGAGCTGGCTGGGGGAGCGAGAGAATCTAAATCAGTATATCTGTTAGCATTCTGTGATCTTACCTTTCATTTGTGGAAAGGCGCAGCCAAAGGTGACTGCTCCAACAGATAACATCAATCCCAACACATTCATTCTGGCACAGATTGGGCTGACCACTCTGATAACTGATTTGGTCCTTGGAACGTTATAAAGCCTTCTAGCAGTTTTCCCTTTTAATATATTGGTGAACTTCTCTTTTATGTCAATGATCTTTTGAGTTCAAATAAAGGAAATGAGATAGGGTGATGTCTTGTTATGATTACTGGCTGACCATTCCACTTTCTCCATCAGAAAATCATGGGTACTTTTTTATTCCGTGATTCATGTCTGTGTGCTAACAATAACGTGTGTGTATGAACATGTGATGCTGTGGAATGTTTGACTTCCTGTTTTCCTTGGTTTTCTGTGCTCTGAAATATGTCAAATACTATAACAACCATGAACGTCACACACAGTGCACAATCAATTCCCTTGATAGCAGAAGAGTTTGCTAAAAGCCAGATTCAGCAATGCACAATAATTTGCAGGCTGAGTATAGAAACCCAAGGCAAATATTGCTAATTGTCTTGGGCCTTCTATACTTGCAAACAGTAAAAAGACACGTTTATCTACACTACTGTCAGGGATGCATTATTCTTCTATAAACCTCAACTGTGATCTGCCCCCCACCAAATCCAGATCTGAACAGAGCATTACTGTTTAGGGGAAGCCACGCCGAATGTCAGTCAATTATATTGACAGTCCATGGAGAACCAAGCAAGATGGAAACTATCTTATAGCTTTTTAATGTCTAAGTTAACCACTTCAGTACCAGGCTCTCTTTTGTTTCTGAGAGGTATCAGTTGTGGCCTACCCTAACCCCTTCACGCCTAAGGGTATTTTTTTGTATTTTATTTTTTTATTATTTATTTAATTATATTTTTACACACACTTTTTTTTTTCTCTTTGCAAGGATGCATCGCTCTCCTCCATTCACAGAGAGAGAGAAAACACAGAGGAAGGCTTTGCAGTGACTGATCACTGTAATAGCCAATCAGAGGCTATCACAGCGGTCAGGTGACCTGGAATCTTGGGTCCCGATCGTTAGTACAAGGCTCGGGGCTCTTGGTGAGGCTGGGAGTGTGGCATGCGGCACACTCCCAGCACAAAGGGAGATACGCAAATATGTGGCCCCACGGATAAAAACCCAGTCTAGTAGGACCTCACATTTGTGTGAAGTTGACGTCAAGGGGTTAAAGCGGAACTCTGGCCAAAAATAACAAGATACGATATCTTCTGATTACAAGTGTTAGGCTGGGTTCACATCTAATGCTGATGCAGCTCACAGCAGGAGTCCAGTGCGTCCCTGTTCACCGTTTCAGGTCAGATTTCAGCCCAAATTTTTGGCTGAATTCGGACCTGAAATGGACCAAAAGACGCACAGGACCCCTGTGCAAATTCGCACAGGAGGCGCAGAGGAGATGTGTGAACTAGCTCCATAGAGAGCCAGTCACAATCTCCTGCTATTGCGAATTGGATGCGGAGAATCTGCATCCAATTAGCACTAGTGTGAACCCAGCCTTACTCACCAGAACCCTTTTTGCATTTTCTCCACAAAAAATATGCCTAAATATTAGTTAAAAGCTTCCAAACATAATATTTTCTGAAAGAAGACATCCTGGAGAATAAATTGGTGGTAGTTTAATTTATTTTTTTATAGTCACCCGCGATCGCGGGAAAGAGAGCCAGAACGGGGATCTGTCAATGTAAACAGACAGATCCCCATTCTGACAGGGGAGGAGAGACAGATCTGCTGTTCCTAGTGATTAGGAACAGCAATCTCGCTCCTCCTCCAGTCAGTCCCCTCCCCCCACAGTTAGAAACACCTCTCAGGGAACACATTTAACCCCTTGATCGCCCCTAGTGTTAACCCCTTCCTTGCCGGTGACATTTACACAGTATTCAGTGCATTTTTATAGCACTGATCGCTGTATAAATGTCAATGGTCCCAAAAATGTGTCAAAAGTGTCCGTTCTGTCCGCCGTAATGCCACAGTCCCGCTAAAAATCGCAGATGGCCGCCATTACTAGTAAAAAAAATGAAAAATAATAAAAATGCCATAAATCTATCCCTTATTTTGTAGACGCTATAACTTTTGCAATAAAAAATAGTATAGGGCGCACAGGACTAGCGTAGTCCAAGTGATGTCTCTATTAGGGGTCGGCAGTCCAAAAATGAACGGGAGAAATGTTGGTTGAAAGGGATGAAAGGATGGTAATCTTCAGCAAAAAGGGCTGCAACTTTAAAAGACTTGAAGCAGGGTCTAAAATGACATAAAAACAAACAAAGGCGCCTCTAAGTGCAGAAGATAAACAATTTTAATACCCCAACTGGGTTAAAAACACTTACAAAATAGGAGTAGAAAACAGGCACATCGTGGGTAAGGCTGCATTGGAAGGGGTCACGATCAGAGGAAGCCTTCAGGAGGATGGATTTAGTCACTGTCAGCAGCGGTGTAAAACACAGGAAACAGCTGTGAAGCCGGCGTCGTCAGCGTGTGAGGGCTGCGAACCCGGAAGTGATGTCATCCGATGAGCGGCTCTGTGACCAGCCTGAACCGCAAACGAAAGGCCAGAGAGGGGATGTGATGTCATCAATGAGGGACGCGTTTCGGAACCGTCATTCGTTCCTTTCTCAACCTCGGATTACACTGATGGCTGGGGAGGATATATACAAGCACACTAGCAGTGGATTGGCCGGGGGGCGGGGACAACAAGGTTAAATAACAATAGGTCTAGTAAATGCATATGAATATAGACACACACCTGCAATAGCATGCTGAAATAGAAAAAACAAAACAATTGAAGAAAATAAAATCAAGGATGGTGATAATAAAGGTTAAAAACGATCTGTATGACAATCAAAGTACCCAATGTGTGGGTCTGACAGATCATAAAAAGTGCTGCACATAACAAATTGTCCGCAAATGGGTAACAAGAAAGGGGGGGGGGGAGAAAAAAGGGGACCATGCATGACATTAGTAACATTAAAATATCATCATATAAAAATATATAAAAAATATATATAAAGAATGTGACATGAGAACGCCCATAGATTCAGATAAAAGAGGGTATGTGGAAATAAAAGTATTAGTGATAATAAAACATCTGTTTATTAAAAATTCTAAAAAAGGGGAGGGGGGGGAGATTAGATAAGTGTGGTAAAGAAATGTATTGTCAAAGTATGGCACTAACTTCGAAGTCCTCGTTTAACCCTCCAGGGGCTAAAACATTTAATAGAAATATCCAATACATTTCTCTATGGCATAGTCGTCGGTAACGTTCAGCTGGGGGGAGATCTTTTGACATTGCCTCAATGACCCATACTCTGAGGCCGCTAGTGGACTTATCATGGACGTGTAGATAATGTTTGGGGACACTGTGATTATCTAGTCCGCCTTCAATAAAGCGACGGTGTTCACCAAACCGTTTCCGTAGTGGCCGGATAGTGCGCCCTACATAAAATAGACCACAGGGACAAGTGAGGCAATATATGACATGGTCAGAGGAACATGTGTGGAAGCCCTTTATTGGATATGTTTTGCCTTTGACGTGAAAATCTTTCTGGCCATGTGTCACAAACCGACAGGTCTTACAGAGGGGTTTGCGGCACTGATACATCCCAGAAATAGCTAGGAAGGTGGGCATATGGTGACCAGGAGGTGGAGGTCTAGCCCTGAGTTTGCTGGTCGCTACCTTGCTCTTAATATTGGGTGCCTTCCTATAGGCAAATTGGGGTCTATTAGACAGAGTGGGAAGTAGATGTTCGTCTTGTAATAGTAGAGGCCAATGTTTTTTAACGATATTTTCCATTTGTTTGTATTGGGTATGGAATTGGGTAATAAATCGTGGATTACTATTGTCAGTGTTTTGGCGTGGATGGGAATTATCAGTAGGCGGTTTACTCTTATATTTTTGATACGCTGTATCCACGAGATCAACGCCCCTGGAGGGTTAAACGAGGACTTCGAAGTTAGTGCCATACTTTGACAATACATTTCTTTACCACACTTATCTAATCTTCCCCCCCCCCCCTCCCCTTTTTTAGAATTTTTAATAAACAGATGTTTTATTATCACTAATACTTTTATTTCCACATACCCTCTTTTATCCGAATCTATGGGCGTTTTCATGTCACATTCTTTATATATATTTTTTATATATTTTTATATGATGATATTTTAATGTTACTAATGTCATGCATGGTCCCCTTTTTTCTTCCCCCCCCCCCCCCTTTCTTGTTACCCATTTGCGGACAATTTGTTATGTGCAGCACTTTTTATGATCTGTCAGACCCACACATTGGGTACTTTGATTGTCATACAGATCGTTTTTAACCTTTATTATCACCATCCTTGATTTTATTTTCTTCAATTGTTTTGTTTTTTCGTTTTTCAGCATGCTATTGCAGGTGTGTGTCTATATTCATATGCATTTACTAGACCTATTGTTATTTAACCTTGTTGTCCCCGCCCCCCGGCCAATCCACTGCTAGTGTGCTTGTATATATCCTCCCCAGCCATCAGTGTAATCCGAGGTTGAGAAAGGAACGAATGACGGTTCCGAAACGCGTCCCTCATTGATGACATCACATCCCCTCTCTGGCCTTTCGTTTGCGGTTCAGGCTGGTCACAGAGCCGCTCATCGGATGACATCACTTCCGGGTTCGCAGCCCTCACACGCTGACGACGCCGGCTTCACAGCTGTTTCCTGTGTTTTACACCGCTGCTGACAGTGACTACATCCATCCTCCTGAAGGCTTCCTCTGATCGTGACCCCTTCCAATGCAGCCTTACCCACGATGTGCCTGTTTTCTACTCCTATTTTGTAAGTGTTTTTAACCCAGTTGGGGTATTAAAATTGTTTATCTTCTGCACTTAGAGGCGCCTTTGTTTGTTTTTATGTCATTTTAGACCCTGCTATAACTTTTGCGCAAACCAATCAATATACACTTATTGCGATTTTTTTTTTTTTTACCAAAAATATGTAGAAGAATACATATTGGCCTAAACTGATGAAGAAATTTGTTTTTTTTTTTTAATTTGGGGACATTTATTATAGCAAAAAGTAAAAAAATATTGTTCTTTTTTTTTCAAAATTGTCGCTCTTTTTTTGTTTATAGCGCAAAAAATAAAAACCGCAGAGGTCATCAAATACCACCAAAAGACAGCTCTATTTGTGGGAAAATAAGGACATCAATTTTGTTTGGGTACAACGTCACACGACCGTGCACTTGTCAGTTAAAGTGACGCAGTGCCGTATCGCAAAAAATGGCCAGGTCATTAAGGGGGCAAATCCTTCTGGGGCTGAAGTGGTTAAAATTGCACGTGCTTGCAAAATCACAAAGAACTTCAGTGCCCTATATTTTTAAACGGTGACATTTACAAGTCATCATCACTTTAGAGCTGACCCCAGAATTATTGCTTTCACTCCAGCGTGCACAATGATCAGCAACTTATATAGCACCATTTCAGCCCTGGAAGGATTTGCCCCCTTAATAACCAGGCCATTTTTTGCGATACAGCACTGTGTCACTTTAACTGTCAATTAAGCGGTCATGCGACGCTGTACCCAAACAAATAGTGCTTTCTTTTGGTGGTATTTGATCACCTCTGCGTTTTTTTTTGTGCTATAAACAAAAAAAGAACGACAATTTAAAAAAAAACAACAATATTTTTTTCTTTTTGCTGTAATAAATATCCCAACATTCAAAAAAAAAAATTCTTCATCAGTTTAGGCCAATATGTATTCTTATACATATTTTTGGTAAAAAAAAAATCGCAATAAGCGTATATTGACTGGCTTGCACAAAAGTTATAGCGTCTAAAAAATAGGGGAAAGATTTATGGCATTTTATTATTTTATTTTTTGCTATTAAGGGCGGCGATCTGCGATTTTTAGCGGGACTGTGACATTGCCGTGGACAGATCGGACACTTTTGACACTTTTTTGGGACCATTGACATTTATACAGCGATCAGTGCTGTAAAAATGTACTGATTACTTTGTAAATGTCACTGGAAGAGAAGGGGTTAACACTAGGGGGTGATCAAGGAGTTAAATGTGTTCCCATGTGTGTGTTTCTAACTGTGGGGGTAGTGTAGTGACTGGAGGAGGAGATAGATCGCTGTTCCTAATTACTAGGAACAGACGATATGTCTCTCCTCTGCTGTCAGAAGGGGGATTTGTGTGTTTACACACACAAATCCCCATTCTGGCTCTCGTGCATCGGGCCCGCCAGCCACGCGCATCGGGTCCCCCGCCGTGCAGCACGCGCGCTTGCTATGGCGATGTACAGGTATGGAGCCCATGTACAGGTATGGCGATTCACGCAGGGGAGCCAACCTGCCCCGTAAATGTATGTGAACTGCTCGGGAAGTGGTTAACGAGATATCAGGTGGCTTTTAGACTCCTGATGTCTCATCTGCCTTCCAATAAATCAAAGAGTGTGCTTCATTAGCATTTTTCCTGGCCACAGCGGTCAGGGAAAGTGAAAGCAGAAACTGGAAGTGATCTTGCTCATGTAATTTTCTAGGTTCTTTACAGCTAGGTGAGATCAGCAAAACAGATGTTCACGGGGGGGGGTAGGGATCCCCTGGAGGGGCACACTTATGGGTGTCACAGAAAAGCAGTTGACGGTACAACCACCCAATCACTTTCATCAGAATGCTGGCTGTCGGCTAGTGAAGTATATACACACTCCTGGCTGCTGTAGCAACCTGGTGTGTGTGTAAAACCCCCCGCTGCCACAACGTATGATATACAGTACATCAGTGGAAGTAAAATGGTAATAATTACATAGCTGCAATAATATACTGTATGTCTTTTATATCCACTTAGAATCAATCTTTACCATATTATGTATATCTGTTTATTTTCTGCAAATAGATAGGACTTTAATTTAGTAGCAGATTTGGAAATATATTTCTACTTACTAAGTTAATAAGGAAACAAAAAGGAAGGGAAGGGAAGAAAATAATGCATTTTTTCCCCCAGCATAGCTGTTTGATATAATTCACCCAGACCCTGGTATTTACACCAAAATATAGAACTATAGCACTAAACAAATAAATAAATCACAAAATGAAAACAAATGCACAAAGCACAAGGACATAAACAAAAAATGTGCCAATATATAGACATGAAAAACAAAAACAGGACATTCCATAGCTCAACAGCACCTTTGCTGCCATTGTGCTCTTGCTGGGTGTCCAGTGTGCTGCTGTTCCTTTAAGGGGGATTGGGCTGCCTCCAGGCCCACCTGCTCTCATCTATCCATTTATTAATGCATGTGCTTCCATTGTGGAGACACTTATAAATTCAGTAGTGTTAGGACTGCAAGCATACACAGGGTGCCGTGAAGAGGCCTTGCAGTTTATGCATGCATTTGCAAGTGCGTGCTAACTAAACCCCTGTTTTTAATGCAGACTGTTGGACAGGTTAATTTGGTCAGTTGGCAGACTGGTTGGTGAGTTGAGCTATGGAATGTTCTGTTTTTGTCTTTCATGTGATAGCCCTTCCATGTGCTCCTTGCTGTGAAGGCCAGTTATAGGTGGGGGCAGGGGCCATTGGTTTGTTACCAATATATAGACACACAAGTTAGTGACTTTATACATTGATGGATCAATGGTGCCAATCAACACAGTCCAAAAGCCCACAGTATATAAGGCATATTGTAAATTCCAGTTTCCAAGATGGCGACCGGATTTAGAATGCCAGTTGTCAGCTTGGAAGCTGGAATTTCCTGTATTTTAGTTGCATACTTAGCTTTTTACGTTTGGAGAAAAGTATTTGTCAGGATTATGTAAACACTCATGTTCTTTTCAAATTTAAAGCGGAGTTCCACCCAAAAGTGGAACTTCCGCTTTAAGCACTCCTCGCCCGCTTACATGCCACATTTGGCATGTCATTTTTTTGGGGGGGAGTGGGTGACTAGTTTTGAGTGGGACTTCCTGTCCCACTTCCTGCTTCTGCCTACGGGCCGCCTGGGTGACTCCTCCTCTCCCCCTAGGCAGCCCCTCCCTCTCGACAATCTTCTGGGACATGTGGCATGTCCCAGAAGATTGTCTGTCAACTGGGAGAGCGCAGCGCGACTCACACATTGTGCAGTGCACGCCCGGCCATGAAGCCGCAAGCTGTCACAGCCGGGTGCCCAGTTTCATAGAGGCGCCGAGGAGAGGAGGGGGAGAGGAACGGGGCACCGTGCAGCCGCATCGCTGGACCATGGAACAGGTAAGTGTCTGTTTATTAAAAGTCTTGTAGCTGCTGACTTTTAATAAACAAAAAAAGCCTGGAACTCCGCTTTAAATAGTACCGCGCTACATACAGTAACTGAAGTAATGGAACGTTTATAATAATAACACTAATTATGAAAAAATTAAGGATCACAGTGCTCAATACATCAAAATATGCATAAATAAATCCAATATCAGTGGATAATTTAAATCAGTGCAAACAATGGATAGTCCGTGCAAAAAAACTGTATAAATAATAAAAGTGAAATAGTGGTGAAAAAACGAAGATGCAGCCTCCCATTAAAAGCTGCAATATCCCACAGAGTGCTTCTTATTCCCAACTAGTGCTCAGACAAGTGCTCCATTTCTAAATTAGTGCTCAAAGATCACTCAACAAATCAGATCCAAGTGCTCCCTCCTCCAGGAATAATCTCACCTGAGGGAGTGTGATCTCTACAATTAAGTGAGATCAATACAAGCCTTTTAGCCAGTGGTGGCTGGTGGGCTTTTCTTCTGGGGGGGTGGCAAACAACCAGCACTCCCCCCTCCAGGTGGTGCGACACTGATGCATCCTCCCCGCACCAGGGGCAGCTGCGGGGTGACGCGGCACTGTAAAGAAAACCCCCTTGGGAGGGTCCGGCACTTACTGTGGCAGGCTGTGTCCTCCTCTCCTGCTGTGTCCTCCTCTCCTCCAGTGGATCGCTTGTCACTTTGGCCAATCGGGAAACAGGTCTCAATGACCTGCCTCCTGATTGGCTGGGAGTAACTGTAGTGTGAAAATAGCGAAAATGAATTTGCTATGGTCACACAATAGGGTGGGATCGGGGTGCACTCTCTGCACCCCAAGCCCACCCTATTTTGAAACCTATTAGAGCCTCTGGCTCTAATCAGTTGCTTCAAAAAATACACCCCCGCCATAGGAATTCATGTGCCCGGCGTCCTGAAAGGGGCTGGGCACATGGATAGGGAGGGCGGCAGAGGTGGTGGGAGGGCGGCGCTCATGCGCCCACAATGCACGTGTAGCACCCTCTACCTTAGGTAGGTGCTAGATATAGTTTTTTGTAGAGCAGGTAAATTTAACCAGGGACTAGCTGGAAGCTAGGCTTGTTTGTTTTTGATCTGTGGGGCTGGGAGTGGCTTAGAGTAGGCTGGTGATTTACAGCCTCACAGCTAGCCTCATCTTTCAGTTACCTCCCTTCTGCTTCTAGAGGCTTCTAGAAGGGAGGAGTGGAAGAAAGGTGGAGCTGTCTGGGGTGTTCTAAGGAGCCCTGACCAATCCCTAACTTGGATTGGCAGGGGGCAGGCTACCTAGAGTCAGCCCAGCTGGGGAGGAGTTGTATGGGTGGAAGAACTTGAGATGGAGAGTTAGCCTGTTGGGGCCTTGAAGAGAGCCCCCCCAGTCTGGGGCGTGACCTTGGGCCAGGGGCTCGGAGCTGGGCAGGATCCCAATACAATCCAAGGGGAGTCCTGAACAGGAGCAGGAGAGGACAGCGGGGAATACTGCTCGGAAAGTCTCCAGGAGGGATTCACCAGGTGTCGGTGAGTGGCAGGCACAGTCGGGAGAGCTGGGAGAGGCATGCCGGAGCGGACTGGGAGGCAGTCTAAGATGGATGTAGAGCTAGCGGGAGAGACTGTGATGTTACTGGCATTGAAGTCAGGCCGCTGCAGTCAGGAGAGCAGTCAGGGTCTGCAAAGGGCTGACTGGGATCAGTAGTCCACCAAAGAGGGCAGGTAGCACCAGAAATTCCTTTTGCTACACCATAGTGGCCTACGGTCTCTGTCTGTAATAAGGTACTTTTGCTAAGGCCTGGCTGAGACCAGTGTCAGGCCTAACCATGTGCTAGCTATTTCTTGAAGAATTGCGCTGGAGGGAGAAGGAGAGGTAGTCTACAGCAAGTGTTGTGCAGGAGGAGAGTATCTAAACTGTCCCAAGCCATGCAAGAATCTTTTCTTGGCATCCCATGAACCCCTTACCCCATCCAAGTTTCATCCCTCAATAAAATACAAAAAACAAAGCTGATGGACTTTTCATTGTCTGAAGAGACTGGAATTGAATGCCAGGCTGGGCAATGTGACAGGTGGGCCACATCACTCAGCAGCCCCTACGGGGGTACCGCTACACACGGCCCCTGCTTTTAGCCTCCTGGGCTTTGAAATTCCTTGCTGTTGTCCTCTCAGATATGGCTCATGGTGATTTGTAGTATCCAAAGTGCATATATAAAGAAAAACAACTAATAGTGCTGATATCTTCCATAAAACTTCAATTCAATTAATAAATACAGGTTACTCACATTGCTTAGGTGCTTCCACACCACCAGGCTCTGACAAGCCTTAAAATCTGTGTTTTGAACACACCGTTCTCTCCACACAAGCCTTGCAGACATTGATTCCACTAACAGCTCCAAGCTGGATGTAGATGTTGTCATTGTCCTGGCCCTCCCCTACGCATGTCGACACGTGGTCACATGTCTTCCTCAGGGGGATAATCTAATAGGCGTGCAGGCTTCTTAGATATATATACCGTATTTATCGGCGTATAACACGCACCGGCGTATACCATGTACCCCAAGTTTAGGAGGGAATTTTAAGGGGAAAAAAACTTTTAGGAGGGAAGTTTAAGGGAAAAAAACTTACATTTAAATGCCCATCATTGCAGCCTTCTCAGTGCAGCCTTGCCCCAGTGCAGCCATGTTAGTGCAGCCTTCCCCCGTGTCCATTGCAGCCTTATCCCAGTGCAGCCTTGCCCCAGTGCAGCCTTGCCCCAGTGCAGCCTTGCCCCAGTGCAGCCTTGCAGCTTGCAGTTTGAAAATCCTGTGATCCCCTGCGATCCTGAGCTTCAAAATCGCTGACCGCGATTTGAAAATGGCGCCGCCGGCGTGAAATACACAGAGCCGGTCCTCGGCTCTTCTCGGCGGCTCTCGTTCACTTTCAGCTCCACTCGTAGTCCCGCCCGGGATGGGCGTGACTGTGAGCGGAGCTATCCGAACCTAGCCGAGTACACTCGGCTAGGTTAGCGCGGCTCTCGAGTGAAGCCGAAAGTGGCCGAGAAGAGCCGAGGACTGGCTCTGTGTATTTAGGCGCCGGCGGCGCCATTTTCAAATCACAGTCGCCGATTTTGAAGCTCAGGATCGCTGGGGATCGGCGTATAACACGCACCCGCGATTTTCCCCTGATTTTAAGGGGAAAAAAGTGTGTGTTATACGCCGATAAATACGGTATATTATTAATATCATATATATTACCTGACAATACCTGTTATGATGTAATTTTTTACCTATAAATTTTCACCGTTTGTGCAGCAATCCTTTTCTGATTTTTTTATATTTTGGTCCTTGGGAAGGACTAGATTGCTTGCACAACACCTCCTAAAGACCGTTCAGTGCACCTCACCCAGTGTGTTTTGTGTATGTATGTATGTATGTGTATATCTATCTATCTATCTATCTATCTATCTATCTATCTATCTATCTATCTATCTATCTATCTATCTGTAATGGGCTTTAACTAGGAGACTGTCAGCACAGGCAAATTTAGGCAGGCCTATGCTGCAAGCTAGGCCTGTCTGTTTTGATCTGGGAGCTGGGAGTGGTTAGAGTAGCAGTGGATGTGACCACCTGTGCTCCAGTTCCTCCCCTACTTCCAGGGAGAATGTTCTGAAAGAGGGGCTGGGCCTAGAACTGGAGTGGCAGGCAGCTCATGTGGGAGCCCTGACCAATCCCCATCTGGTATTGGCAGGGGGCGGGCCTCCTATATAAGCTGAGGTGACATGCCACTCTGGGGAGTTGTCCGTTGAGTGAAGTGGAGAATGGCATACTAGACAGCAGCAGGAGGGCAGGTGTGTGGCTTTCCTAATCAAGTCCAATCAGTATAATCAAACACAGCTGGACTCAAATGAAGGTGTAGAACAGGGATCCTCAAACTACGGCCCTCCAGCTGTTGCAGAACTACACATCCCATGAGGCATTGTAAAACTCTGACATTCCCAGACATGACTAGGCATGATGTGAATTGTAGTAATTGTAGAACAACTGGAGGGCCATAGTTTGAAGACCCCTGGTGTAGAACCATCTCAAGGATGATCAGAAGAAATGGACAGCACCTGAGTTAAATATGAGTGTCACAGCAAAGGGTCCTAAGTATTCAGACCCTTTTCTCAGTATTTAGTAGAAGCACTTTTTTGATCTAATACAGCCATGAGTCTTTTTGGGAAAGATGCAACACGTTTTTCTCAAGTCATCTTCCAGGACGGCACACCTGAGAGATGAGAGGCTCTTCCCCACAGGAAACACAATCAATCAACAGCTGTTTTAAGTCCACACCCTTCCCCCTGATCCTCAGTTTTTGATTGTGTTTCTCCCTACACGGCGAAACTGTTTGTTTTTTTTCCAAATGACCGAAGCCTGGGGCTGGTGGTCTCCCCCTGGGAGCCGGACCAAATGCCTGGGAAGCCTCTGGGTCTGGCGGGATATATTTATCCTTCCCGGGGGGTTCCCCTATCCTTTCCTCAGGGGGGGCAGCAGAAACTGGAAGAGCCCCCCTGAGAGCTGAAGGCCCCTGGGTACAGTGGTGTCCCCAGAACTTCAGGGGCCTTTATCCTGTCTCCCCCCCTTACCTGTCCGGAAGTCCTTTCAGACGGGGGTGCTGGCCGTCGGTTCTTTCCAGGGGGATCGTATCCCCTGACTCCTGGGTCCCTGGTAGCTCGCGTAGGCTGCTGGAGAGGGCACCGCCTGAACGACCCGCGTTCTTACCCAGAAGGGAAGGCTGAGAGTCAGCAGGAGCAGGCGCCCACATCCTCCTTTCGAGGAGGCACCAGTTTACTATGGTGAATGTCTGCCTAAACCACCTCATGGGAATGAGGAACGTACGGCATTGCCCCCCCCCCCCATGTGTATATACTGACTGGACAGTGCAGGACACAGCCTAACCTTGCAGCTCCCTAAAGGGACAGCAGTTGGAGGGGGGGGCACTTTGGCGGCTATCCTCCTTGCGTGTGGACCATAAGGATGGAAAAGCAAGCCCGGTGGCTGTGGAAAAAGGGGAAGACGACAACGGTGAGTCAAAAATCCCCAATCCCAGCCAGATGGTTTCTGGGCATTTGAGATAATCTCCCCTGGGGTCTGGATTCAAATAGCCCAGAAGCTTTTGCTAAATACACCAGCCACAGCTCCCTCCTACATCAGAGATGCTGTATGGTGGACAAGTGGTGCAGAGGAGCGAGTGTGCCTAAACCACCTCAGATGGGAAAGAGGTAGGTAAGGCATTTTTTCCCCTTCCACCTGTATTTACTGAGTGGTGCAGTGCAGGACCTGGGGTCTGCATAATAAAATAGCCCAGAAGCTACTGCTAAAAACCGCCAGCCACAGCTTCCTCTTATAGCAGAGACACTGTGGTTATCACAACAGTAGGTTGCCAGCCTCTCCCTACATACCCAGTTGTGGTACATTAGTAGGGGTGAATACAGCAAAGAGGGTGACCTGGTAGAACAAAGAGTTCCTTACTGGCCAGGTATACCACTGAACAAGTTATTAATGGTGCAATGGTTGAAGGATTCAGGAGTAAGCTCCCTTGCTCAGCAGGTGCACTAGGTTATCTGGCCCTATTAGCCCAGCTGCTAGGAATCTGCTTAAAGTTGCTCCAAGATGCTTAAAAGCTGACCTAACTTTCAACAATGTGGCAGGGACCAAGCTTCTGTGTGGCACAGTAGGGGTTCCCTTGTGACAGATCCTCCTTTTGGGGGTTGCTTGCTATGGGTAACTTTTCATAAGCTCCAACCTCCCACTCCACTCTTACATTGTGGTTATATTTTAATGCAGGGGGTAAGAAAAACCTTTTTGTTGGTTTGGGCTACAGTCCACTCAGTGACAGATCTAAAAGCGATTTACCATAAATCGTTTTTCCTATATCCTTTGATTAAGGATTTTCTGTGCAAACATATGCAAGAGCTAGATGGCTTTATGATTGCTTCTTTAAGGGCTGCAGGTGGCTATTTACCTCCAGGCTAAATTGGTAACCACCCTTTTTAGAGGTCTTATATTGGTCTCTAGGGCTGGGCTCATTGAGACTTACTGATCAGCCCCACCCGTGTATGAGCTGGCTAGCGTTTGCTCAATCTACAGAGGTAAGGTAGGACAACAGCTACTATAGTAAGGTGTCCAACCATTTTAGGATTGGTTCCTTCACTGGTGGTGAAGGATTAGTATCTACAGCCCAGGCTATGCCTATGAAATAATTTGCTCCTGTTTGGTTATTTCATAAAGGGATACACCATGACTCCTTCTTGGCTGCTCACCAGTAGACCTCAGTAGTGAAGGTTTGTGTTTGGTGGCACAACTAAAGTACACATTGAGATTTGTGACCTCTCTGCTGAAGCTTGTTGGGTGTCCTTTATATCCTAAAGGTACTGCTTTGTTTGGCTACAGATCAGAAAATACAACAGGGAAGGTGGTCTGTACTTTCTGGTTTTGTGCCGCACGCCAGAAACGCACATCATTGAGTCTGGTGATGACATTTCTGCTCATAATTGTTATATTGCTGCACATCAGACCTACACAAGATTGGGGTCTGTTTTGTGGGGTTTTTGTGTCCTGTATTACTGCCTTATTGGTTGCTTATCAGAAAGGCAGCAGGAAAGATTGATGGCAGGGGTAGTACATATACTGCCTTTGGTAATCGGTACAGCACCACAAGGTGGCGTCGTGCTGATTCAGACAGTGCTATTAACGGCAATAGCTGCCGATTTTAGGCATGTGATTTGACATGTGAGTCGCATGCCAAATCGCTTCAATATGGATGTGCTATCTCTATTCAGAATTGTTAGATTGTTGCACATTAGAGATATACACGATAGAAGTTTGTCTGTGGGTCCTGTATTACTGCCTTATTGGTTGCTTATCAGAAAGGTAGCAGTGAAGATGGATGGTCCTGATTTTGTTGGAAAATACAAATTGAACCTGTGCCATGGGTAGTACACATACTGCCATTGGTAATCGGTGCAGCACCACAAAGTGACGTGCTGATTCAGACAGCGCTATTAACAGCAATGGCTACCGATTTTAGGCATGCGACTTTGACATGTTGAGTTGCATGCCAAATCACTTCAATATGGATGTGCTATCTCTATTCAGAACTGTTATATTATTGCACATCAGACATATACAAGATTGAGGTTTGTCTGTGGGTCCTGTATCACTGCCTTATTGGTTGCTTATCAGAAAGGCAGCAGTGATGACGGATGGTCCTGATTTTGTTGGAAAATACAAAATTGAACCTGTGCCAGGGGTAGTACACATACTGCCATTGGTAATCAGTGCAGCACCACAAAGTGGCCCGGGCTGATTCAGACAGTGCTATTAACGGCAATGGCTGCCAATTTTAGGCATGCGATTTGACATGTTGAGTCACATGCCAAATCACTTGAATATGGATGTGCTATCTCTATTCAAGATTGTTGTTGCACATCAGACACATACAAAATTGAAGGTTTACTGCCTTATTGGCTGCATATCAGAAAGGACACAACAGTGAAGGTTGTTTGTCTTTTTCTGATTTGTTTTTGCTGCTCAGCAGGGAGACACATTGAGGGTAATGACATCTCTGCTCAGTATTGGTATATGCTACACATCAGACATACACAAAGATTGAACATTGTTTGTGTCCTGTATGTCCTATATTTACTGACTTATCGTCCGTATATCAGAAAGGCACAGCAGTAAGTGGTGTTTCTCATTGATCTTCCTTGCTGTTTCTTAGGTATACACAGTAGGGGGTTGTTGGCTGCACTCCTCCAGGGAGCCACAGCATGGGGACCCCTTGTTTGTTCGACCCGAAAACTGCTTTTCCTGCGACCTGTGTAATCTTGAGGTCTGTGGTTCCGTAAGCAGGGACTGCTGGATACGCTGCGACCTGGAGTCGCACAGTCACGAATGATACCCTTTGGAAGCCATAGTATGACTTCTCATGCGTCTTGCAGTCCCAAGTGGCAGGTTGGGTCGCACGGGTGTGGGAACCCTAAGCTTATCTGTCCCTTCTGGTTCAGGTTTTGCAATGCTGCAGGAATACTCTTTGTGGAGTTATTGCCTTATTTTGCAGTAGACCAGAAAGATCGCAGCTGTAAAGGCTGTCTGTTGTTTGTTTTTATGTTGCTGCACAGCAGAAGTACTCAACATTGAAGCTTGTTGGTGCTTTCTGTTTCATATTGCCTTACCTTATGGCACTTCAGAAAAACACAATGCTGTAGGTTGCTTGTGTTCTTCCTCTGTTGGTTCTATGTAACTGCACTACAGAACTGCATAACAGGAAGGATTGTCTTATAACTGTACTTGGTGGTTCGTCATAAATACGCAACATAGAAGTTTGGGTCTTTCTGTCTTCTCTTTATAGCCTTGTTTTGCTGTACATCAGTAAAATGCCACTGTAAAAGGGGGTTCCCGTCCTTTCTGTATTTACCAGTTATGACCTAGCTAGCTGCACTTCAGAAATGTGCAGCATTTAAGGTGTGTTTGTGTCTTAATGCTTACATATTGGCCGCACATCAGAAAACCAGACTGTGAGGTTCAGATTTGGGTCTCTTCCCATATTTGATATTTTGGTTTAGCTATTTACACTCAGATACACAACATTGATGTCTATGCTTGTGTCCTTTCTGTCTAAATCTATTGTGCTATGTCCACAATCTATGATTTTTTTTATTTGTGATATTAATAATACATGTATCACCTTTTTGTATTTCAGCCTTCTCTTCCGTGAAAGGGCCAGGAGTTCTGGTGCAGATGTCACATGTCAGAAAGCCTCGACCCCTTACATTCAGGGATGCCAGAGCCATTTCCTAGGGTTGAAGCCCAGTAGAGTTATGGGTCACTGGAGGAAGGCGATAATGAATCGCCCCGTTTAATAAGAACTTAGGAAGTTCGGTTCAGAGGAGTTTTATGGCCTGAAGATGAAGTATAAACATGTATACCCGACTAAATAGGTTACAGCTCGGTGCATGGCCTTCATTTTGCCCTTCTAGCAAGACTAGATGTAGCAATATGAGTGTTCTTCTCCTGCTATAGATGTTAATCTCCTGAGTAGGCTCTCAGGCGTAAGTAAAACTATAGATTGGGCATGCCTTAAACCCAGGGATTAAGTTTTTGTTAATCTATTTCCCTTAAGTAGGTTTCCCTTCAGTCTTTGCCGTAAAGCTAAAAATGAACAAAAAGGGGTTGTCTGTCAGGGGCCCCCCTTTTTTGGCAGTTTTATTTCCCTGGACAGGGTTGTGTTAAAACAGGCCCCCTTATGGATCAATGTAGTGTCCTTGTCTTACAACACAGGTCTCCGATTAATCTTTTTATTGGTTCTAAACAGCACCTATAGGCAGAATAGGCCATTGTTGGTAGATGTGTGACAGGCAACATTGATAACCTACAAGTTTAACATGTTTTCTGATTCCATCTTTAAGAGCCCACTCCACCTAGATCCTGCATCCGAAACAACAGAGAAGGCAGGGACACCGGTGGAGTAGACCGGCAGATCAGCCGCATGATCCAGCTAAGATACCTTCATCAAGCATATGGAGTAAAGGTAAAACTTACTGCAGAACCGAGGTTCGCCAAGAGTCTTGCAGTGGTCCCACCCTAAGGTAGGCCTGAGGTACTTGATTATTCTCTCAGGTGTGCCGTCCTGGAAGATGACTTGAGAAAAGTACTAGTTACTTACCGGTAACTGTCTTTCTGGGAAATCTTCCAGGACGGCAGGCCTACTTCCCACCCGTTGGAGGAGGGAAAATTTTAGAACACTAGAAGGTGAGTGCCTATGAGGAATGATTTCCCTTGTGAACCAGGTTCAGGAGTTACTTCTCTACAAACTGAGGATCAGGGGGAAGGGTGTGGACTTAAAACAGCTGTTGATTGATTGTGTTTCCTGTGGGGAGGAGCCTCTCATCTCTCAGGTGTGCCGTCCTGGAAGATTTCCCAGAAAGACAGTTACCGGTAAGTAACTAGTACTTTTCACACCTGGATTTGGGGATGCTCTGCCATTCCTCCTTGCAGATCCTCTCCAGTTCTGTCAGGTTGGATGGTAAACGTTGGTGGACAGCCATTTTTAGGTCTCTCCAGAGATGCTCAATTGGGTTTAAGTCAGGGCTCTGGCTGGGCCATTCAAGAACAGTCATGGAGTTGTTGTGAAGCCACTCCTTCTTTATTTTAGATGTGTGCTTAGGGTCATTGTCTTGTTGGAAGGTAAACCTTCGGCCCTGTCTGAGGTCCTGAGCACTCTGGAGAAGGTTTTAGTCCAGGATATCCCTGTACTAGGCCGCATTCATCTTTCCCTCGATTGCAACCAGTCGTCCTGTCCCTGCAGCTGAAAAACACCCCCATAGCATGATGCTGCCACCACCATGCTTCACTGTTGGGACTGTATTGGACAGGTGATGAGCAGTGCCTGGTTTTCTCCAGACATACCGCTTAGAATTAAGGCCAAAAAGTTCTATCTTGGTCTCGTCAGACCAATGAATCTTTTTTTCTCACCATCTTGGAGTCCTTCAGGTGTTTTTTTAGCAAACTCCATGTGGGCTTTCATGTGTCTTGCACTGAGGAGAGGCTTCCGTCGGGCCACTCTGCCATAAAGCCCCGACTGGTGGAGGGCTGCAGTGATGGTAGACTTTCTACAACTTTCTCCCATCTCCCGACTGGATCTCTGGAGCTCAGCCACAGTGATCTTTGGGTTCTTCTTTACCTCTCTCACCAAGGCTCTTCTCCCCCGATACCTCAGTTTGGCCGGACGGCCAGCTCTAGGAAGGGTTCTGGTCATCCCAAACATCTTCCAATTAAGGATTATGGAGGCCACTGTGCTCTTAGGAACCTTAAGTGCATCAGAAATTTTTTTGTAACCTTGGCCAGATCTGTGCCTTGCCACAATTCTGTCTCTGAGCCCTTCAGGCAGTTCCTTTGACCTCATGATTCTCATTTGCTCTGACATGCACTGTGAGCTGTAAGGTCTTATATAGACAGGTGTGTGGCTTTCCTAATCAAGTCCAATCAGTATAATCAAACACAGCTGGACCAGCTGATCAGAATAAATGGACAGCACCTGAGTTAAATATGAGTGTCACAGCAAAGGGTCTGAATACTTAGGACCAAGTGATATTTCAGTTTTTCTTTTTTAATAAATCTGCAAAAATGTCAACAATTCTGATAGATAGATAGATAGATAGATAGATAGATAGCCCGCACATCCATTAGATTATCCCCCTAAGGAAGACACTTAATCCTGTGTTGACATGCGTAGGGGAGGGGCCAGGACGGTGATGACATCTGCATCCAGCTTGGAGCTGTGAGTGGAATCATTGTCTGTGCGGCTTGTGCGGGGAGACTGGTGTGTTCAAAACATGAATTTGAATGCTTGTCAGAGCCTGGTGCACTGGAAGCACCTGTGCAATGTGAGTGACCTGTACTTATTTAATAAATTGAAGTTTTATAGAAGATATAAGCCCTATTAGTTCTTTTTCTTTATATACGCACTTTGGATACTATGAATCACCATGAGTCATATCTGAGAGGACAACAGTCCAGAAGGCTAAAAAGCTTGTATTGATTTAACTTAATTGTGGAGGTCACACTCCCTCAGGTGAGATTATTCCTGAAGGGGGGGAGCACTTGGAG
This sequence comes from Aquarana catesbeiana, assembly GCF_042186555.1. Lineage (NCBI taxonomy): Eukaryota > Metazoa > Chordata > Amphibia > Anura > Ranidae > Aquarana > Aquarana catesbeiana. The sequence goes on along the minus strand of NC_133330.1, from coordinate 190,629,462 downwards.
GTGATCTGTTGAGTGATCTTTTAGCACTAATGAGAAATGGAGCACTCGACTGAGCTGTCTGAGCACTAGCTGGGATGCACCCTGTGGGATATTGCAGCAGGATATTGCATTTTTTCATCACTATTTCACTTTTATTTATACAGTTTTTTGCATGAACTATCCATTATTTGCATTGATTTAAATTATCCACTGATATTTGATTTATTTATGCATATTTAGATGTATCCAGCACTGTAATCCTTAATTTTTTTTTATAATTATTATTATTATTATAATTGTTCTGTTACTGTAGTTTTGTACTATCTAAATTTAAAATATACTTTTATGAGAATGTGAACAGTACCCGCAGCATAGTCAGCCTACCTTTTGGTTATTTAGTAGCTCGTAGGATTTTCACAATATATATAGACTCCTGTTCTTTAACAGCTGCTGGTCTTATTCCAGCATCTTGGTTTTGGTTGTGATACATTCTCTGCGCCTGACCACCTGCAAGGTGATTGATGTGGTGAGACTCTAGGTGGAGGCCAAACCTGATTTAAGCCAGCCAAGCCTGCAGTCTCATGCTTGTGATAGCGTGTAATACTTGCTCCAAGCTCTCTGTCTGTCCTGCTCTTTGGATTTCCTCATTGATGACCTTGGATTGGATATTGACTATTCTCTGAAATCTGCCTGCCTTGTACCTGGACTGTCATTGAACCACTCTGCCTGTCTAATCGCAAGTACACGTTTGCTTTGCCCAGTTTGCATCTGCCCCAGCATGGTATCCAGGTACTATATATTATGTATAAGACCTGGGGACAAACGAGTACTGGTAGGCCTGCATGCCTTATGGGAAAGGGGGCTGTTATAGGTGAAGAACATAGAAGCTAGCTATAGTGTCTGACCACCTGCGTTAGGGTAAGCATGACAGTATTTTACCTTTTATTTAATACGCTTTTTTTTTAATAAGGTTTTACACTGTTGGGAGTGTTTCCCTTATCTTGTTCTTTGCTTATGATACTGGCCCCACTGCTTAAAGAATTCAGGACAGGAAGCACCTGTGCCTATGGGGAGTTCATTAAAACAGTTTATGCGGGTCATTGCTCTCTGCTAAGCTTCTTCTTAACCACAGTGGTGGTTGTGTGGGTGGTGGGTGTCAAGTTTGAACATTCACAAATGGAATGCATTTATCACACAAACACCAGTGAAGATCAATTTTATGGACTGTTTTACCTTAATGTTGTTTTCACTTGATGTTTTGGCACATTATTCACAGGTTATCCCTAAACTGACACAGATCACAGCATACTCTTGTATTTGTTTTGTGTGTAAATTGAGCACATTTGAGTAGTTGTATAAATTGGCACGGTCTGTTTTACTTACAGTATCTCACAAAAGTGAGTACACCCCTCACGTTTTTGTAAATATTTTATCTGTTCATACTGAACAAATTACACTTTGCTACAATGTAAACTAGTGAGTGTACAGCTTGTATAACAGTGTAAATTTGCTGTCCCCACAAAATAACTCAACACACAGTCATTGATGTCTAAACCGCTGGCAACAAAAGTGAGTACACCTCTAAGTGAAAATGTGCAAATTGGGCCCACAGTGTCAATATTTTGTGTGGCCACCATTATTTTCATCATGCAGCCCCAGACCATGACACTCCCACCACCATGCTTGATTGTAGGCAAGACACTTGTCTTTGTACTCCTCACCTGGTTGCTGTCACACACGCTTGACACCATCTGAAACAAATAAGTTTATCTTGGTCTCATCAGACCACAGGACATGGTTCCAGTAATCCATGTCCTTAGTCTGCTTGTCTTCAGCAAACTGTTTGCGGGCTTTCTTGTGCATCATCTTTAGAAGAGGCTTCCTTCTGGGATGCTATGCAGACCAATTTGATGCAGTGTGAGGAGTATGGTCTGAGCACTGACAGGCTGAACCCCCCCACCCCTTCAAACTCTGCAGCAATGCTGGCAGCACTCATACGTCTATTTCCCAAAGACAACCTCTGGATATATGCACTCAACTTCTTTGGTCAACCATGGCGAGGCCTGTTTTGAGTGGAACCTGTCCTGTTAAACCGCTGTATGGTCTTGGCCACCGTGCTGCAGCTCAGTTTCAGGGTCTTGGAAATCTTCTTATAGCCTAGGCCATATTTATGTAGAGCAACAATTCTTTTTTTCAGATCCTCAGACTTATTTGCCATGAGGTGCCATGTTGAACTTCCAGTGGCTAGTAAGAGAGAGTGAGATTGATAACACCAAATTTAACACGCCTGCTCCCCATTCACACCTGAGACTTTGTAACACTAATGAGTCACATGACACCGGGGAGGGAAAATTAATTGGGCCCAATTTGGACATTTTGACTTAGGGGTGTAATCACTTTTGTTGCCAGCGGTTCAGACATTAATGGCTGTGTCTTGAGTTATTTTGAGGGGACAGCAAATTTACACTGTTATACAAGCTGTACACTCACTACTTTATATTGTAGCAAAGTGTCATTTCTTCAGTGTTGTCACATGAAAAGATATAATAAAATATTTACAAAAATCTGAGATACTGTATATATTAATATGCCTCATATACTGGGGACTTTTGGACAGTGCTGATTGGTACCATTGCTCCTTCACTGTTTCACCAATTGAGTCACTAACTTGTAAGTCTATATATTGGCACATTTCTTGTTGTTTATGTCCTTTTGCTTTGTGCATTTGTTTTTATTTTGTGTATTCTGTGTAATATACAATCTAATATATCCTATATAACTATTGCATACATGTATTAACTTGCCTATCCCTATAAATTATCTAGTCTAAAGAGTGTGATAAGCACAATGATATAACAAACACATCTGCTTAGTAAACAATGTTACATTTATTTACCAAGAAAATAAGAATATACTACACAGCAGAATTAGGAAAAACTAACATAAAGGTATTAAAAGAAATTACAATGTTACAAAGCTTACAATCAGAAAACAATACAAGAATATACTTATCACATCCTCTAGCTAGACTCATTGGCTGGTCTCAAGATGTTGAAAGAGCTCTTGGCCACATGGCTTAGGCCCAAGCCAGCATTTAGAGCAAGGTCTCAAGATGGCAGAGCCAGCAGGCTCATGCAAAGACCTGCATCGGAAGAGAGAGAGCTCTTTGCTTGAAACAGCCCTTTTTACAAACACACCCCATCCAACCCCCCCCATTGACAGCCCCACTTGGTCTTGGATGAATCAGACAATTCCTGGGGTGTTCCTGCTCAGCAGGTTATATTACTGACCGTCTTGCCGTAATTAGCCTCTGGGGGCAGTGTTTGTCCATGAATCATCGCTGTCCGACATGAGTCAAATCTTTAGAGATATCTGGGTCCTTGATCTTCTGTATCTCAACTCATCAATTATCTCTGCCAGCCATGCTCTCTTTAAAGCTTCTTGTAGAGCAGTTACTCAGGAATTCTCATAGACAGATCGGAGTCAGTATTGTCCTGAGAGTTAGGCTTAATTGGCTAAATTCAACCTAGGCCACCTAGCTGTATCGGAAAGTGTAGCAAATAATTTCGCGCTACCCCCAATTCCAAGCTGCTAACACACCAAATTAGATAAATGGCAAAGAGAAAACAAAAACAAAAAGTGTAGCGCTATAAAATGATGGGCTGTAAGCCCGAATGACATCTGAATATTTCAAACAGTGAATGGAAATAAAAAATAAAATTTTTCATAAAAAGTGGCAATATTGATAACACAAATAATAGTGTCAATCTGTATATAATACACATAAGAAGTGACAATAATGATAACACTGGCAATGCTGCAACAGAAACTTCAGTGTGTGTGTATATAGTTCCAGTCTATATATTTAGAGTTGTGAGACTCAACAGCAAGAAGTTCCAATATGGAAAAACATGTCTGTCCATAGGTTAAAATATGTGACTGTGATAAAACCACCACCGTGAGAAGAGGAGGCTTACCAGAATGATTGAACATGCCAGAACATATGCTCTGCTCAGACGATGTCCTTGGAGACAAAACACGTCGGGAAGGTCTCCACTGCTGCTTATTGATTCTGTACAAGCGCTTTTTTATCTACAATCATGTGAGTGTTCTTAACTTCACTAAATTTTAGTTTTATTTATGGAATTACACTATGTGGTCCATTTTTTGCTTTCTCCTTTGCCACTCTACATCTGTGGATGTCTGAGTACTGTTCCATATGAGAGGTCACTTTCCACGCGTCCTTATGGGATTGTGAACAGGGAATCTCCGGTCTAAAGAAATCGACATCTCCTGAATCCATTCACCACAATACAAGCCTGTTTGACACGCAGAGCATATGTTCTGGCGCGTTCAAACATTCTGGTAAGCTTCCTCTTCTCACGGTGGTGGTTTTATCACAGTCACATACTTTAACCTATGGACAGACACGTTTTTCCATACTGGAACTTCTTGCTGTTGAGTCTCACAACTTTAAATATATAGAATGGAACTATATACACACTGAAGTTTCTGCTGCAGAATTGTCAATGTTTTCATCATTATTATCACTTCTTATGTGTATTATATACAGATTGACACTATTATTTGTGTTGTTATCAATATTGTCACTTTTTATGAAAAATTTAATTTTTTATTTCCATTCACTGTTAGAAATTTTCAGATGTCATTCAGGCTTACAGCCCATCATTTTATAGCGCTACACTTTTCGTTTTTGTTTTCTCTTCACCTGGCTGTATCAACCAACATCAAGCTGAATGTACAGTCTCTGTATGAGGGGTAGTGGCCTGATGAGTTAACATCGCCCTCAGTAAGAATTTGCCAAAACACATTGCTTACACTAAGCCAAGGAGGTGGTCGAATGCCTGGATGGGCTGTACTATTTTGGATTGTGAAAGGTGTTATGCTGTATGATTCCATATACAGAAGTGCAGACTTGGTCTGTATATTTGATGGCATCAATGGGCTTACTGACTCGGAATTCTATCTTGTTGCATTTGAGGCCAAATTACCCACATGTGATCAAAGAAGATGGAAGCTGGAGGCAGGTTGATATTTCCCTCGGTCGGAAGCATGACCATGATGTTCTTTGTATGCCAGGTCAATACTTGGTGGTGAACGAATAATGTTGGGAAGATATCTCACTCTGTGTTCTGGATGGGAAGAACATTGCTGGGAAGGGAACACCGGTGCATTATTTGGGACATAGGAGAGTTTGTTTCTTTGTCCTAAAGGATACCGATGTAACGTTAGTCATGGAACTAGGGTGTTCCTTGAACCTAACAGTAGGTAGAGGTGCATCATATACCCTAGGCATGGTCACAGAAATCCAGGCACAGGGATGGAATTGTGTGGGTTTTGTCATTGTTGCAGATTTATATGGGTTGCTAGACTCAAAATTTATATAGAAGGGTCTCCCACTTATCTATGCAAGCTGGGGGATGAATTGACAGTAAAGTCTCTGTACAAGTTAGAGGCTTCTCTGCCAATTCAGAGCCCTGAAGTACCGCAGCCATGCCAAGTTGCGGTAGGAAAGACCACTGTGAGATGGGTCACACATATATATATATATATATATATATATATATATATATATATACATGCATATATTATGGTAATGGGTTGATTTATGTTATGGTATAGTGTGATATATGTGTATTTTAGGATAGGAATATGGGCAAGAAAGGCACTCCTCAAGACTCTGTATCTGAAAGCTGGTTGATATGCTGCTCTGAATGTGTGCTGGTGAATGGTGAATGAACGGATACCCCTTGCCTGCACTGCACCCCGTCCTGAAGATATCGGAAAGGAGAAGATACAGAAGACACAGAATTGTGACATGGAAGCTGTCACAGAAGAGTGATGTTGGTGTGTAACCCAGTAACAAAGCGGCACTTGTCGGCAAGCGCAACGCGGTAAGACCATTATGGACTGTTCCATAAGAGCTGTTCCTGAAGCACATGTTGGAAAAACGAAACACAGTTAGGGATGAGCCGAACACCCCCCGGTTCGGTTCGCACCAGAACCCGCGAACGGACCGAAAGTTCGCACGAACGTTAGAACCCCATTGACGTCTATGGGACTCGAACGTTCGAAATCAAAAGTGCTCATTTTAAAGGCTAATTTGCATGGTATTGTCCTAAAAAGGGTTTGGGGACCCGGGTCCTACCCCAGGGGACATGTATCAATGCAAAAAAAACTTTTAAAAACGGCCGTTTTTTCGGGAGCAGTGATTTTAATGATGCTTAAAGTAAAAAAAAAAAAGTGAAATATTCCTTTAAATATCGTACCTGGGGGGTGTCTATAGTATGCCTGTAAAGTGACGCGTGTTTCCCATGTTTAGAACAGTCCCTGCACCAAATGTCATTTTTAAAGGAAAAAATCTCATTTAAAACTGCTTGCGGGTTTAATGTCATGTCGGGTCATGGCAATATGGATGAAAATCAGTGAGACAAACGGCATGGGTACCCCCCAGTCCATTACCAGGCCCTTTGGGTCTTGTATGGATATTAAGGGGAACCCCGCACCCAAATTAAAATAAGGAAAGGTGTGGGGCCACCAGGCCCTATATACTCTGAACAGCAGTATACAGGCGGTGCAAACAAGACAGGGACTGTAGGTTTGTTGTTAAGTAGAATCTGTTTGTAATTTTGAACATTTTTAACGTGTTTAGCTCCAGCCAAAAAATCTTTTCTAAGCTTTTTGGAAAACATAGGGAAGGGTTATCACCCCTGTGACATTTGTTTTGCTGTCTTTCCTCCTCTTCAGAAGATTTCACCTCACTTTTTTGTCCCAATGAAAAATGTTTTTTGAAAATTTGGGTTTTTTTGTGGAACAAGGATTGGAAAGCATCAGTGGAAAGGAGAAATTGTTTTCCCATATTAACTCTTACAGGAGAGAATTTCCCTTCCTAGGGGTAGATTTCATCTCACTTCCTGTTGTCTCCTTCCGTTTGCAAGTAGGAGTCGTTTGTAAGTTAGATGTTTGAAAGTAGGGTCCTGCCCTATATACTCAGCAGAAATTTGGGCCTTAGGTGTTGCTGTGGCCACAACACTGTAAGCCCTCACAGGGCCCTGCTGTGAAATATTAGATCAAGAATTGTAATTACATGCCCCTGTTGAACAGGAGCTGAAAAATTAGGCCTTAGGCACTGGTGCTGGTGCCACAACACTGCAACCCCTCACAGACACTCTAGTTGGAACGCAGGAACGAGCCCTGCTGCAAATTATTGCTTCAAAAATTGTAATTACACGCCCCTGTTAGACAGGGGCAGAAAAATTGGGCCTTAGGCACTGGTGCTGGTGCCACAACACTGCAACCCCTCACAGACACTCTAGTTGGAACGCAGGAACGAGCCCTGCTGCAAAGTATTGCATCAAAAATTGTAATTACACGCCCCTGTTAGACAGGGGCAGAAAAATTGGGCCCTAGGCACTGGTGCTGGTGCCACAACACTGCAACCCCTCACAGACACTCTAGTTGGAATGCAGGAACGAGCCCTGCTGCAAAGTATTACATCAAAAATTGTAATTACACGCCCCTGTTAAACAGGGGCTGAAAAATTGTGCCTTAGGCACTGGTGGTGGCGCCCAGAACCAAAAATGTTCTTACAAGCTATCAGCGTGATGATTGAGGAGGAAGAGGATAATTACTCAGGGATAGTCACTCAGCATCAGCATAGGCAGTCTTTGAAGGGATCTGAGATTTCAAAAAAAATTATTCGGTTACATCAGCATCAGGTGCTTGGTAGCTGGTGGTGATCCAAGACTCATTCATTTTTATGAAGGTCAGCCGATCGACCGAGTCGGTGGACAGACGCACCCTGTGATCGGTTACCACGCCTCCAGCAGCACTGAATGTGCGTTCCGAAAGAACGCTGGATGCAGGACAGGCCAGTAGCTCAATTGCATACTGTGCAAGCTCTGGCCAGTGATCCATCCTCAAGACCCAGTAACCCAGAGGATTTTCGGTGGGAAAGGTGTCCAAGTCTGATCTTGCCCCTAGGTATTCCTGCACCATGTAAAACAGACGCTGGCGATGGTTGCTGGAACCGATCATACCTTGGGGCTGCGGACCAAAAAATTGTCTGAACGCATCGGTCAGACGGCCACCTTCTCCACCGCTCCTTCTTTGACTGACCGAAGCCTCAGCAACACGTTGTCCAGAAACAGGAGTTTGTAACCTCCCAGTCTCTGGGAACGCGTTGCACAGACCTTTCTGCAAGGCCTCCCGAAGATGTTTCATCCTCTGCTCCCTCTGCGATGGCAAGATAAGGTCCGCAACCTTACCCTTGTAACGTGGATCAAGGAGGGTTGCCAGCCAGTATTGGTCCTTCTCCTTGATACCACGAATACGAGGATCCTTACGCAGGCTTTGCAGGATCAGGGAGGCCATGCAGCGTAGGTTTGCTGAGGCATTCGGTCCGGAGTCCTCTGGGTCACTAAGAACGACATGGTCCGCAGCCACCTCCTCCCAGCCACGTACAAGTCCATGTGTTTCTTGGGACTGATCCCTTAAAGACTGCTGCTGATGCTGAGTGCCAGGCTCCACCTCCATACTGACACAATCTTCCTCCTCCTCCTCTTCCTCCTCGTCCTCTTCCTGTGTGATCGGCGGGCACGCAGGAACACTGTCTGGATAAAGGGGGCCTTGAGAGCTAAGGAAGTCCTCCTCTTCCTGCCTCTGTTCTGCCTCAAGTGCCCTGTCCATTATTCCACGCAGCGTGTGCTCCAACAGGTGGACAAGGGGGACAGTGTCACTGATGCATGCACTGTCACTGCTCACCATCCTCGTGGCCTCCTCGAATGGTGACAGGACAGTGCATGCATCCCTGATCATGGCCCACTGGCGTGGGGAAAAAAAACCAAGCTCCCCTGACCCTGTCCTGGTGCCATAGTCGCACAGGTACTCATTGATGGCCCTCTGCTGCGTGTGCAGCCGCTGCAGCATGGCCAACGTTGAGTTCCACCTGGTGGGCATGTCACAGATTAGGCGGTTCTTGGGCAGGTTAAACTCCTTTTGGAGGTCCGTCAGCCGAGCACTGGCATTATATGACCGGCGGAAATGCACACAGACTTTCCTGGCCTGCCTCAGGACATCCTGTAAGCCCGGGTACCTGCCCAAGAACCGCTGCACCACCAAGTTAAGGACGTGAGCCAAACAGGGCACATGGGTCATTTGTCCCTGTCGGAGGGCAGAGAGGAGGTTGGTGCCATTGTCGCAAACCACCATTCCTGCCTTAAGTTGGCGTGGCGTCAACCACCTCTGAACCTGCCCCTGCAGAGCTGACAGAACCTCTGCCCCAGTGTGGCTCCTGTCCCCCAAGCACACCAGCTCAAGCACCGCATGGCATCTTTTGGCCTGCGTACTTGCGTAGCCCCTTGAACGCCTACGGAGCACCGCTGGTTCCGAGGAAGAGGCCATGGAGGAAGAAGAAGAGGAGGGGGTGGAGGAGAGAGGTGTGTCACAATCAGCATTTTGGAGGCGTGGTGGCAGAACAACCTCCAACACTACTGCACCTTGTCCTGCATCCTTCCCAGCTGCCAGCAGAGTCACCCAATGCGCCGTGAAACTTAGGTAACGTCCCTGTCCATGCCTGCTGGACCATGAGTCAGCGGTAATATGCACCTTACCGCTGACCGCCCTGTCCAGCGAGGCATGGACATTGCCTTCCACATGCCGGTAGAGAGCCGGAATCGCCTTCCGTGAGAAAAAGTGGCGTTTGGGTACCTGCCACTGAGGAACCGCACATTCCACAAACTCACGGAAGGGGGCAGAGTCTACCAACTGAAAAGGCAGCAGTTGAAGTGCTAGCAATTTTGCCAAGCTAGCATTCAACCGCTGGGCATGTGGATGGCTGGGAGCAAACTTCTTTCGGCGGTGCAGCAGCTGGGGCAGGGAAATTTGCCTGGTACAATCTGACGTCGGTGTACCAAAAGCAGATTGCCCACAAGTACTTGGCTGTGACACACCTAATTCTACACCTTCATTCCTCTCACTGCAGGTCTCAGAGAGGACTGAAGGTCTAGTGGGGTTGGAAATCTCAGCTGATGAGGAGCAAGGAGAGATCCTCTTTGTTCTTTGGTGTGGGTCTTTTAGATACGCTTGCCAACGAACTGCATGGCAGGTCAACATATGTCTGGTCAAGCATGTGGTACCCAAGCGGGAGATATTTTGGCCACGCGAGATACGCTTGAGACATATGTTGCAAATAGCAGCGGTGCGATCTGATGCACTCGTCTCAAAAAAGGCCCACACCAAAGAACTTTTTGAATAACGCGCAGAGACTGCAGCGCCCTGCACATGTGGAGCTTTGGGGTGTGATGCAGTCAATGTGTTGCCCTTAGGCTGGCCCCTGGAGGGCATCCTGCCTCGTTGGTGATGTGCTGCCGCCTCCTCCTCCTCCTCCTCCTCCTCCTCCTCCTCCTCCTCCTCCTCTCTCCTATCAGGCACCCACGTTGAGTCAGTGACCTCATCATCCCCTCCCTCCTCATCACTGGAGCAAACCTGGCAGTATGCTGCAGCAGGGGGAGCATGACTGCCAGATTGCTGTCCTTCTTGGGCACCCCCTCTGTCCGCGCTCATGTTACTGCCTTCATCGAGCTCAGTATCGTCATCAGAGCCTTCCAAACGCTGGGCATCCTCCTGGAGCATGTACCCAACACTGTGGTCAAACAGTTCGAGGGAATCCTCATGAGGACATGGTGGAGCTAGGGAAGGAGTCACTGATGACATTGAGCTGAAGGAAGAGGCCGCTGCTTTGCCAGACAAAGCACCCTGGGCATGGGTGAGAGAGGATGAGGAGGATGAGGACGGCTTGGTCATCCACTCGACCAAGTCTTCCGCATGTTGCGGCTCAACATGGCCAGCTGCCGAAAAAAAGGCCAAGCGTGTCCCATGGCCACGTGCTGATGAGGATGCACCGTCTCCACGACCAGCACTAGACACAGAGCCTGCTTGCCCTCTCTTATTGGCTTGTGACTGTCTGCCTCTCCTTCTTGGCCTTCCAGACATACTAATGGCCTGTAGCTGCACTAAGCTGGGATAGAACACCTGTAATTTTCTTCAAGTAGCTTTATATACTGTAACCAGACAAGCCTGCCTGTCAGTAGGAAGATAACAGGAACGGATCTAGCTGAACACTGTGAGCAGGACGCACTGTACTAAATGTAAATAGTCTAGCTGCCTGACCGTGGTACTAATAGGATCAAATAGAACACCTGTAATTTTCTTCAGGTAGCTTTATATACTGTAACCAGACAAGCCTGCCTGTCAGTAGGAAGATAACAGGAACGGATCTAGCTGTACACTGTGAGCAGGACGCACTGTACTAAATGTAAATAGTCTAGCTGCCTGACCGTGGTACTAATAGGATCAAATAGAACACCTGTAATTTTCTTCAGGTAGCTTTATATACTGTAACCAGACAAGCCTGCCTGTCAGTAGGAAGATAACAGGAACGGATCTAGCTGTACACTGTGAGCAGGACGCACTGTACTAAATGTAAATAGTCTAGCTGCCTGACCGTGGTACTAATAGGATCAAATAGAACACCTGTAATTTTCTTCAGGTAGCTTTATATACTGTAACCAGACAAGCCTGCCTGTCAGTAGGAAGATAACAGGAACGGATCTAGCTGAACACTGTGAGCAGGACGCACTGTACTAAATGTAAATAGTCTAGCTGCCTGACCGTGGTACTAATAGGATCAAATAGAACACCTGTAATTTTCTTCAGGTAGCTTTATATACTGTAACCAGACAAGCCTGCCGGTCAGTAGGAATTTAACAGGAACGGATCTAGCTGAACACTGTGAGCAGGACGCACTGCACTAAATGTAAATAGCAGGAACGGATCTAGCTGAACACTGTGAGCAGGACGCACTGCACTAAATGTAAATAGTCTAGAAGATAACAGGAACGGATCTAGCTGAACACTGTGAGCAGGACGCACTGCATTAAATGTAAATAGTCTAGATAGAAGATAACAGGAACGGATCTAGCTAAACTGAATACAGTGTATATATATATATGCAACACCTGGGATGCATATATATACACAATACACTGTAAGTGCAGCTAACTGACTGACTGTTCTGCCTAATCTATCTAACTCAAATCAAATGACACTGTCTCTCTCTCTCTCTATCTCTCAGCACACCGGAACACACACTACACAGGGCCGCCGTGCAGGCGGCCTTATATAGTGTGGGGTGTGTACTAAATGCCCTGAGCCGTAATTGGCCAAAGCCACCCTGGCTTTGGCCAATTACAGCTCTCTCTACTGACAGCGCTGTGATTGGCCAAGCATGCGGGTCATAGTGCATGCTTGGCCAATCATCAGCCAGCAATGCACTGCGATGCCGCAGTGAATTATGGGCCGTGACGCGCCACACGAATTTAGCGCGAACGGCCCATAACGTTCGCAATTCGGCGAACGATCGAACAGCCGATGTTCGAGTCGAACATGGGTTCGACTCGAACACGAAGCTCATCCCTAAACACAGTAATACAGTTAAGGACTGTCCCATAGGTACTGGTTCAGAAACACATGTTGGGGAGCGACATGCGTTAAGGTAGTGATGGACTGTTCGATAGGAGCCGTGTCTGAAGAAGGGTGATGTGCGCCCTTTAGGCGCAAAGCAGTAATGTTGGAATTCAACATGAATCATATCATATTTCTGGATTTTGTACATATGTTTCCTATTCCCAAGATCAGCCAGGCTGCCATGGTTTTAAAGGGTTTGGATATTCTCACTCTCTGTAGGACTGACATATGGTCCCCATATTGGGATCTAGCCAATTAAGCCCAACTCTGCATGACAATACTGACTCCGATCCGTCTATGAGAATTCCTGATTGAAGCAAGCTTCAAAGAGCGCATGGCTGACAAGATAATTGATGAGTTGAGCTACAGAAGATAAGATTTGACCCAGGTCATACAGTGGCGATTCATGGACAAGCGCTGCCCCTTGTGGGCAATACAACATGCTTCCTGGAGAATTTATAGATATTAGGAATACCTCTTGGCAATATCTATTGGACGGAAGGCGAATGGGGGTGGCTACGAGTAGGCGTGTATGTTTGAGTAAAAAGAGCACACACAGGCAAATAGCTCTCTCTCTCTTCCGATGCTGGTCTTTGCATGAGCCTGCTGGCTTTGCCATCTTGAGACCTTGCTCTAAATGCTGGCTTGGGCCTAAGCCATGTGGCCCAGAGCTCTTTCAACATCTTAAGACCAGCCGAGGAGTCTAGCTAGAGGATGTGATAAGTATATTCTTGCATTGTGTTCTGATTGTAAGTTTTGTAACATTGTAATTCCTTTTAATACTTTTATGTTAGTTTCCTAATTCTGCTGTTTAATATATTCCTAATTTGTTGGGAAATAAATGTAACATTGTTTACTAAGCAGATGTGTTTGGTATATCATTGTGCCTATCAGACTCTTATAGACTAGCTAATTTATAGGGATAGGCAAGTTAATACATGTATGCAATAGTTATATAGGATATATTACATTGTATAATATTGTATAGATTACCGTATTTATCGGCGTATAACACGCACTTTTTTCCCCTTAAAATCAGGGGAAAATCGCGGTGCGTGTTATACGCCGATCCCCTGCGATCCTGAGCTTCAAAATCGACAACCGCGATTTGAAAATGGTGCCGCCGGCACCGAAATACACAGAGCCAGTCCTCGGCTCTTCTCGGCCACTTTCGGCTTCACTCGAGAGCCGCCCAAACCTAGCCGAGTGTACTCGGCTAGGTTCAGATAGCTCCGCTCACAGTCACGCCCATCCCGGGCGGGACTACGAGTGGAGCCAAAAATGAACGAGAGCCGCCGAGAAGAGCCGAGGACCGGCTCTGTGTATTTCGGCGCCGGCGGCGCCATTTTCAAATCGCGGTCAGCGATTTTGAAGCTCAAGATCGCAGGGGATCACAGGATTTTCAAACTGCGAGCTGCAAGGCTGCACTGGGGCAAGGCTGCACTGGGCACTGACAAGGCTGCACTGACAAGGCTGCACTGACAAGGCTGCACTGACATGGCTGCACTGGGGCAAGGCTGCACTGAGAAGGCTGCAATGATGGGCATTTAAATGTAAGTTTTTTTTTCTCCTTAAAATTCCCTCCTAAACTTGGGGTGCGTGTTATACGCCGGTGCGTGTTATACGCCGATAAATACGGTACTTCAATTTGTCATTTGTTTATTTGTTTGTTAGATTTTTACTTAGCATTTACTACATACCTGGTATCAAGTTATAGTGTTGGCTGCTTCTTAAATTTTTCACACAAGCGCAGATCACATTTCCATATACCCCAAAATATAATCATCAAAGTACGTTGATTCGTGAAAGTGTGAATTTTGTGTAATGTAGCGGAATAGTAAAGTTCAGAGTGTTTTAAATTCCAGAGCTTTTTTCCTTTCCATGTTTCAACCGCCCCATTTTTGCAATCAAAAATTTTAAAAGGCATTGCAAACCCTGGTGTGAGTTTTCGACCGCTGAAGAGAAACAGTCATTATCCATAGCATTTAAAGTAGTTTTTAGAACTTGGGTATTAATGAGGAGAAGGTGTGTATTTTATTTCAATCTATTTGTGTAAAGGACAAGCTAAAGTAAAAAGTACACTAGTCTACCTTACCTAGACCTCATAACCTTTACTAACCTAGCAACAACCCACCCAGCTGTGTACCTATCCCGCATGAGATATGTCATCCTCTACATCATTGGTTCTCAACTCCTATCCTCAGGGCCCACTAACAGGCCAGGTTTGCAAGATAACTCAAATACTTTACAGGTGATATAATTTGCTGCTCAGTGATTGCAGTATTCTAGTCTGCATCTCCCCAAGGTAATGCTTAAAATCTGGCCTGTTAGTAGGTCCTGAGGACAGGAGTTGAGAACCACTGCTCTACATCAAAGCATGCCCCCTAGACTTGAATACATCCCTAATCCTAGTGCCTCTATCTGTTAAAGGCTCACTGCACAGGCAAGGCCAACTCTGAACAGAGTTTGTCCCATTAGGAAGAAAAGTTTTGTGGAATAGATAAAGTGCGCATTACCATATATCATATTGTTCAACTAGTTAATCCCAACTGCCAATAATAATACTCACCATAGTCCCCTTTTATCAAAACATTTAAAATCAATATTTTTATTTATTTTGATATTAATAATGTATCAATTTTTTTTTTTAAAGTTATATGCCCTGTGAATAATGCACAAACATTACAAAAGCAGTGTAAACATAAGGCAAGAAATAGAGTTTTGCAAGTAATTTAAGAGCTACAGATTTATAATTAGCTTTTTTGATAAATACACAATCCAAATATAATAAAACTGTACTGCAAATGTACTTTTGCTTTAAAAATCTGTCTTATGACACAATTTACTGTATTATACAGACAACAGTGCCTTCTGTTAATTGAAACAACCAAAACAATAGCTCTATCATCACTGCAAGACAAGATGTCTAGAATGATTCTTTCATTCTGCATAGTAAGAATTTCCTACTTTTCAAATATTTTCATACTAATGTTTGTTTTTGAAAACAAGAACAAGGGTTCATTCACACTGGATGCTTTTTCATATATTTTGCTGTATTTACCTGAGCACTTAAAATACATGTACATTGGATAAAAACTTTGGGGCATATTAATTTAATGGCAAATTATTGATTTGGCATTTAATTCCAATCAAACAATTCACTGCCAATGTTGTACAAGTCCTGTTGGCCACAAATATGTTCTTCCTTTTCTTCAGTGGTCAGGTCCCAGTAATGTAATATTTGTGATATATTGATTGTTTTTCCAGCCCTTGTTGAGCTGGCTGTTGACATTTACTGATACACAGATGGGAAGACATTTGTTTGCTATTGTTGTTGAGGTATTTACAGTATAGGCCTAATATAGTGGATTGATGTTACTATGTTTTATGGTTACCACTAGGTATGGGCCGAACACCCCCCTGTTCGGTTCGCAGCAGAACATGCGAACGGGCAAAAAATTTGTGCAAACACCATTAAAGCCTATGGGACATGAACGTGAAAAATCAAAAGTGCTAATTTTAAAGGTTAATATGCAAGTTATTGTCATAAAAAGTGTTTGGGTGACCTGGGTCCTGCCCCAGGGGACATGTACCAATGCAAAAAAAAGCTTTAAAAATGGCAGTTTTTTCGGGAGCAGTGATTTTAATAATGCTTAAAGTGAAACAATAAAAGTGAAATATTCCTTTAAATTTCGTACCTGGGGGGTGTCTATAGTATGCCTGTAAAGTGGCGCATGTTTCCCGTGTTTACAGTCCGAGAGCAAAATGACATTTCTAAAGGAAAAAAAAGTAATTTAAAAGTACTCGCGGTAGCGCCGGCAGCTATAATGAATTGTCGGGTCTCTGCAATACTCATAAAAGTCATTGAAAAAAAACGGCCTGGGGTTCCCCCACAGTGCATTACCAGGCCCTTTGGCTCTGGTATGAATATTAAGGGGAACCCCGAACCAAAATTTAAAAAAAAATGCGTGGAGGTCCCCCCAAATTCCATACCAGGCCCTTCAGGTCTGGTATGGATATTAAGGGGAACCCCACACCAAAATTTTAAAAGAAAAATGGCGTGGGGGTCCCCCTAAAAATCCATACCAGAACCTTATCCGAGCACGCAACCTGGCAGGCCACAGTAAAAGGGGGGGACAAGTGAGCACCCCCCTCCTGAACCGTACCAGGCCACATGCCCTCAACATGGGGAGAATGTCCCCATGTTGATGGGGACAAGGGCCTCATGCCCACAAGAGACGGTTTTTGACAATTCCTTTTATTAATGTCTTCTTCTTTCTTCTTCTTTCTTCTTTCTCCTTCCTTCTTCTTCTTTCGATCCGCATCCATGGGAGGTTCCCACGGTGTGACGCTTCTGTTCTTCTAACACTTCTTATATAACTGAGGGCGGGGCCACCCAGTGACCCCGCCCCCTCTGACGCACAGGGACTTCACGGCGACTTCCCTATAGCTTTCTCCGTGATGTCAGAGGGGGCGGGGTTACCCGGGGAAGAAGAAGCCGGAGGAAGATGCGGACGAGAAGACTGAAGGAAGAAGCAGAGGATTGGAGAAAGAAAACCGAATGACGACCAGAAGAAAGTGGAAGAAGTGGGGAAAGAGGATTTTAATAAAGGAATTGTCAAAAACCGTTTTTGACACTTTTGTGAAATGGTCGGGGTACATTTTGTACCCCATTACCATTTCACACAGGGGGGGCTGGGATCTGGGGGTCCCCTTGTTAAAGGGGGCTTCCAGATTCCAATAAGCCCCCCGCCCGCATACCCCCACAACCACGGGGCATGGGTTGTGGGGATGAGGCCCTTGTCCCCATCAACATGGGGACATCCTCCCCATGTTGAAGGCATGTGGCCTGGTATGGTTCAGGAGGGGGGGGCGCTCTCTCGTCCCCCCTCTTTTCCTGCAGCCTGCCAGGTTGCGTGCTCAGATAAGGGTCTGGTATGGATTTTGATGGGGTCCCCCACCATTTTTTTTTTTTTTAAATTTTGGCACGGGTTCCCCTTAATATCCATACCAGACCTGAAGGATCTGGTATGGAATTTGGGGGGACCCGCACGCATTTTTTTTTTTTTTAACTTTGGTTCAGGGTTTCCCTTAATATTCATACCAGACCCAAAGGGCCTGATAATGGACTGTGGGGGAACCCCAGGCCGTTTTTTTCAATGACTTTTATGAGTATTGCAGAGACCCGCCAATTCATTATAGCTGCCGGCGCTACCGCTAGTACTTTTAAATTACTTTTTTTTTCCTTTAGAAATGTAATTTTGCTCTTGGACTGTTGTAAACAGGGGAAACATGCGCCACTTTACAGGCATACTAAAATACTAGCGATAGCGCAGGCAGCTATAATGAATTGTCGGGTCTCTGCAATACTCATTAAAGTCATTGAAAATAAATGGCCTGGGATTTCCCCACAGTGCATTACCAGGCCCTTTGGGTCTGGTATGAATATTAAGGGGAACCCCCTGCCAAAATTAAAAAAAAAATGGCTTGGGGGTCCCCCCAAATTCCATGCCAGGCCCTTAAGGTCTGGTATGGATATCTAGGGGAACCCCGCGCCAAAATAAAAAAAAAATAGCGTGGGGTTCCCCCTCAAAATCCATACCAGACCCTTTAGGTCTGGTATGGATTTTAAGGGGAACCCTGCGCCAAAATTTTAAAAAAATGGCGTGGGGGTCCCCCTAATAATCCATACCAGGCCCTTATCTGAGCACGCAACCTTAAAAAAGACAAGAGATGGTTTTTGACAATTCCTTTATTAATGACTTCTTCTTTCCCCGCTTCTTCTTCCATCTTCTTCTGGTCTTCATTCGGTTTTCTTCCTCCATCTTTTTCTTTCCCCGCTTCTTCCTCTTCTTCCTTCGATCCTCTGCTTCTTCCTTCGGTCTCCTCGTCCGCATCTTCCTCTGGCTTCTTCTTCCCCGCTTCGTTCTTCGGATGATCCGCATCCATCAGAGGTTCCCGCTGTGTGACAGTTCTTATATAACTGAGGGCGGGGCCACCCGGTGAATTTGGTGGGACCGCTAGGCATTTTTTTTTTTAAATTTTGGTTCGGGGTTCCCCTTAATATTCATACCAGACCCAAAGGGCCTGGTAATGCACTGTGAGGGAATCCCAGGCCGTTTTTTTCAATGACTTTTATGAGTATTGCAGAGACCCGACCATTCATTATAGCTGCTG
Source organism: Aquarana catesbeiana (assembly GCF_042186555.1). Classification (NCBI taxonomy): domain Eukaryota; kingdom Metazoa; phylum Chordata; class Amphibia; order Anura; family Ranidae; genus Aquarana; species Aquarana catesbeiana. The sequence continues at coordinate 190,610,760 of NC_133330.1, read as the reverse complement.
GCGCTACCGCTAGTACTTTTTAAAATGATTTTCTTTTCCTTTAGAAATGTCATTTTGCTCTCAGGCTGTTGTAAACACGGGAAACATGAGCCACTTTACAGTCATACTATAGACACACCCCAGGTACGAAACTTAAAGGAATATTTCACTTTTACTGTTTCACTTTAAGCATTATTAAAATCACTGCTCCCGAAAAAATGGACGTTTTTAAAACTTTTTTTGCATTGATACATGTCCCCTGAGGGAGGACCCAGGTCCCCAAACACTTTTTATGACAATGGCTTACACATTAACCTTTAAAATTAGCATTTTTGATTTCTCAGAGACTTTTAAAGGGTGTTCCGCGGCTTTCGAATTTGCCGCAAACACACCAAATTGTTCGCTATTCGGCGAACAGGCGAACAGCCAATGTTCGAGTCAAACTCATGTTCAACCCGAACAGACAGCCCATCCCTAGTTACCACTATTGAGTCCTGAACGAAAGAATTTGAAATATTTTAGCACCAAATCCCAATTTTTAGATACAAAAACACAAAGAAAGTACGGACTTTAAAGGTGCAAATCGACACAATTATATTATAAAATCATTATTTATTTTATATCAATAAATATCATTTTTGTAATATAATTCTAAATCACAAGACTGATAAATTTAACAGACACATTTTACATGTTCCATGTTAAAATTGATGCATCCATTTCCACATGTTTCGCCAAATTTTTTACACAGCTTCTTTAGGAGTATATGAATCAATCTAGGTTGAATGATAAACATTCCATAAAAAAAAAGATATACAAAACATATTGCATGTAATCAAATACTTATGTATTCATAATGTGAAGACTCCTACAACAGTATACATTAACATACAAAATAAAGTAATCCTTGTGTTATGCATCCAACAATGCATTGGCTGCTTCATATTTGTTCTTATATTATGAGTTTTTGGTGGGGAGGGGCCGAACACCCCCCGGTTCGGTTCGCACCGGAACCTGCGAACGGACCGAAAATTTGCATGAATGTTAGGACCCCATTGAAGTCTATGGGACTCGAACATTCAAAATCAGAAGTGCTAATTTTAAAGGCTAATTTGCATGGTATTGTCCTAAAAAGGGTTTGGGGACCCGGGTCCTGCACCAGGGGACATGTATCAATGCAAAAAAAAGTTTTAAAAACAGATGTTTTTTCGTTAGCAGTGATTTTAATTATGCTTAAAGTGGGAAAAAAAGTGAAATATTCCTTTAAATATCGTACCTGGGGGTGTCTATAGTATGCCTGTAAAGTGGCACGCGTTTCCCGTGCTTAGAACAGTCCCTGCAAAAAATGACATTTTTAAAGGAATAAAAGTAATTTAAAACTGCTTACGGCTTTAGTGTAATGTCCAGTCCCGGTAATATGGATGAAAATCAGTGACACAAATGGCATGGGTACCCCCCCCAGTCCATTACCAGGCCCTTTGGATATTGTATGGATATTAAGTGGAACCCCGCACCCAAATTAAAAAAAGGAAAGGCGTGGGGCCCCCAGGCCCTATATACTCTGAACAGCAGTATACAGGCGGTACAAACAAGACAGGAACTGTAGGTTTGTTCTTAAGTAGAATCTGTTTGTAATTTTGAACTGGTACATTTTTAACGTGTTTAGCTCCAGCCAAAAAATCTATTTTCAGCTTTTTGGAAAACATAGGGAAGGGTTATCACCCCTGTGACATTTGTTTTGCTGTCTGTGCTCCTCTTCAGAAGATTTCACCTTACTTTCTGTCCCAATGACAAATGTTGTTAGAAAATTTGGGGGTTTTAGTGAAACAAGGATTGGTGATAAAGCATCAGTGGAAAGGAGAATCTTTTTTCCCATATTAACTCTTACAGGAGAGAATTTCCCTTCCTAGGAGTAGATTTCATCTCACTTCCTGTTGTCTCCTTCCGTTTGCAAGTAGGATTCCTTTGTAAGTTGGATGTTTGAAAGTAGGGGCCTGCCCTATATACTCTGCAGAAATTGGGGCCATAGGTGTTGGTGTTGCCACAACACTGTAAGCCCTCACAGGGCCCTGCTGTGAAATATTAGATCAAGAATTGTAATTACATGCCCTTGTTGAACAGGGGCTGAAAAATTGGGCCTTTGGGGGTGGTGATGCTGGTGCCACAACACTGTAAGTCCTCACAGTTACTCTTGGTGGGCGCTGGAACGGGCCCTGCTGTGAAATATCAGATCAAGAATTGTAATTACACGCCCCTATTAAACAGGGGCTAAAAAATTGGGACTTAGGCACTGGTGCTGGTGCCACAACACTGCAACCCCTCACAGATACTCTAGTTGGAGCGCAGGAACGAGCCCTGCTGCAAAGAATTGCATCAAAAATTGTAATTACAGGGGGGCGTGTCTGGACGAGCTAGGGGAAGGACGTGTGGAAGTTGAGCTCTGCTCTGAACATAACCATCCAACGCCATCCTAGCCCATCTTCAACACCTCGAGCACCTTTTTACCTCCAGAAGTGTTTAGCCTACCTCTGCTGCTGCTATCGAGAGGAATTGGCTACTGTTGCTGCCTTTTTTTGGCCCCTGGCCTCCTGCTGGACTCGAGCCTTGTGTGCCCGCCACCATTTTGAGGCCTGCTGAGGGCTCCGTGCACGCCGCTCATTTCCCCCACAGTTCGGCAGATAAGTGGAGCCTTTACCTGGCTGTTCGGTCGTGTCGCCGTCGGCGGTCAGGGGGGCCTTCTGTGACTAACACTGCCTGGTGATCTCCTCCTCTGCCTTGGACTGCTCTCCACCAGACGCCATCTTGCAGCCTGCTGGTTTGGCCTCCTCTACACACAGGCACAGTGAGTACAGTGGCATCCGCCTACCCACCCCTCTGCAAAACCCCCCTTGTCCGAACCGGCGCACTACCATTCCACCAGGACCCATATTTTGGTGCCTCGCAGCGCCAGACTGGGCCTACAGAGAACGACGCTCACTCGGCCGGCCACTGCTTTCAGGAAAGACCGCGGCTTCGGCCTACCTCTGGAGGACGGTGGCCATCTTGGTGCTCCAAACTACTTCTCTTGCTAGCCTGCCCAACTACCATTCTCACTAACGAACTTTCAAACATACTACCCATCAGCAGGCCCCTTCATATAGTGATAGGCCACATACTCTATTACTGCAAGGAAAGTCTGCTCTCCGGCTTACCTCTGGAAGTCAGCGGCCATCTTGGTGCTTCAAGTACTCCCAAGCTAACTCTCTACTACTACATCTTATACACAGCTCCTGCTCCCATAAACTTTTATCAGTATAACTATCATTGCTCCCCCCTGTGGTTGTTGAAGTGCTTTTAATACTGTCTGCATACTACCTTCATAAGAATCTTTTCATGCAACAATGATACTTTGATGGGTGCATGTCTTTCAACAGATGTGAGTAGGAGGTGATCCCCACAGCGATCGACCGTATAGTTCCAGTAATGCCTGCCAAAACACCCAAACTCCGGTCTGCCAAAGGCAAACGTCCAGGCAAGAGATTACTGCCCGTTCCAGTCTCCACTGGTTCCATTCAACAATACTTAGCCAACGCACGGGACGAGTAGGTCCGAACCTCACGGACATTCGTTTCTCCATCATCTCACATTGCATCTGTGCGAGACAGCTCCCCGTTCTCCTCATACTGTTCAGACCTTATGGATGATCCAGGATCCCCTGCGGGTTCCGAAATGAACACCGCTAATGAGCGGTCTCAAAAAAGAACTTGCAGGTATGTTTCACAGTTTGGAGAAATCCATAAAAAAAGAAAGATCTGCTGTCAGATCTGACACGACACATATTTTGGTCAGAGTTGAGGAAACGGAACAGCGGCAAGACACACATGCTTTAGCTATTAAAGAACTTCAGGACACTGTTACCCAGCTGGCCTTCGCCCATCGAGCCTCTCTGTATAAACTCGAAGACCTCGAGAACCGTAACCGTAGAAATAATATTCGTGTCAGAGGTCTGCCAGAAGCAACTGGTGATAATGACCTAGAACCATCTATAAGAGGCATCTTTAATACCATCTTGGGCAATCCAGTCACTGATCCACTACGATTTGACCGTGTACATCGTGCCCTAAGACCCCGTAATGCTAAGTCAGATCAGCCCAGAGACGTTATCTGTCGCTTGCATTATTTTGAAGACAAAAATGCTATCATGATGAAGATGCGGGGCTTGCCTAACGTAGACTTTGACGGAGCAGTCATCACCATATTCCCAGATCTCTCTAAGGAAACATTGGACCGCCGCAGAGCTCTAAAACTGCTCCTTGACCACCTGCGTTCAGATGGGATCACATACAGATGGGGATTCCCAGCCTGCCTGATTGCCACAAAAAATGGTCGTTCACATACGCTAAGATTTCCGGAGGAACTTCCAACCTTCTTGCAAGATCTTAATCTTCCGTCCCAGGTTGGCAAGATCCAATCCCTAAATTCCTGAGTCCAATGGACCCACCTTGGAGAAAGACCCCCTCAAAGAAAAGGCGTACCTCCCTTCCAGGTTCTGCACAAAAGCATGGTTGAAATATGTATCTTTCCACACGTACTAATTTCCTAATTGTAGATAATCTTTTTCCTACAGGTTATCTCTATTAAGTTTGGTTTTGGCCGCAGTTTTTTTTTTTTTTTTTACATGTGCCTGACTAAATTTTGGCCGAAACTGTCATACTATTGAACTGACCAATGTTCTTTGTTTCCTTTTTTTTTGGTTATTTAGTTTAAGTACTGAATTGGTTTGCACTTTGTTACCTTGTAGGTTACGTTTTGTTCAAAATGATCCTGGCTACACATTGGTAATATTCATATTCCTAAATGGAACTAATTATTTACTTATAGTTAAAAGTTATTTGTTTTTCATAGGTCGCGCGCTGTGGGGGTGCACTTCCCCTTCTACCCCCTTTCCTACAGCGCAACCCCGCTCCCCCCTTTCCTTCTGGGGTTGGCGAGGACGATTGGCCTTAGGGTTGTCTTATTCAGTCCCTATTTAGGGATTGGGATGGCCTCTCGTTCTCTCTCTCCCCAATGGGAACACTGCAGATTTCTGCGTGATAACCATGTGATTCCCACAAGTTGGTTAATTTACATATGTGACCCACATATGCTCCTTTTTGTTCTTCTTTTCTCTCTCTTTCTTTCCAAAAAACCTCTCTCTCTTCCCCCCCCTCCACTCCCCCTTTCTGGTTGGCATGCATGGAAGTATAGGCTGAAGGTATGCGCTCTGCTTTAACAATGGTGTCACGGACCTGGCCGGGACGGAGGCTGTTGGAGAGGACTGTATGCAAGCCTGTTGCCCACCGATTATGGGCCCTAGCATTTGGGGGAATGGTGCTCTCTGTGAGCTGTATGCCTGGGGACCCTGGGGTTGATGTTACTATGGATTCAGCTCCATGTCCCCCCAAAACATACAGACTCTGGAACCCTTTATATGCCATATTAGAATGGTGACTGATTTATACCATTGGGACTCGTACTGTTAGATGCTAATGTCATCAATTCTGCTATAATGTGTTTAGTGTGGCTCTAAGAGTCTTTTCACCCATTGTTGTTTATGTTAATTGAGAGAGCTGATCACATTAGCCACCAGCACTGGCTAATAGACGAATGGTCTGGGCTGAGGAGGGGGGAGATTGTTGTTTGTATTGTTAGTTGTAATTAGCTCCAGCTATTGTGTTTATATTAATGTGTGAAGCTCGGTGCCTACAAGTCTGTCATCTGGTCTGGGTACATTTTGTAGTAAATTAGCTCATGTTAATTAGGTTAGCGTTGAGTCATCCCTGCTGTATAAAGGTCTGTGAAATCTCAAAATAAAAGGCAGTTCTGATGTACTCCAAGACTGGTGTTGTCTAGTTCTTGGGGTTCCTATAGCCAGATCCATTGGACTCGTGTTCCAGAACTTAGGAAGCGGTATATGACGGAAGCACTCAAGCGGAGTGTGGGGCGTTCTGTGACAAATGGCTACACTAAAGTTTATATCATACAATGTTAGGGGTCTTAATGTTGCTGCTAAGAGACACCAAATAGTCCGTGAACCTAAAAGAGCCGCATGTTCTATTGCTTTTCTTTAAGAAACGCATTTAACTCACACAACACCTGTTAAGTTAACCTCACCCCACTTTCCACAGTGGTACTATAGTTTATCAGACACTAATAAAGCTAAAGAAGTGGCCATTGGATTCTGCAGTAATGTGTCCTTTAGGTTATCTGATATGTTAGCGGATGACTATGGTCACTTCCTTTTTCTTAGTGGCTTCATAGGTAACACTCAATGTACTCTTGCAAATGTGTATCGTCCTAACCAAAATCAGACAACTTTTCTCTGACAAACACTGACTGAACTTTCACACTTCACAAGGGTTTTACTATCCTAGCGGGTGACATTAATATGCCACTAGACCCAACAATTGATACGTCCCAGGGCCGCTCTAATATTTCTTTCAAGCAACTGAAATTTGTTAAAAAAAAGCTTCTGGATCTTCAATTGATGGACGTTTGGCGCCTTCTCCACCCTAAGGAGAAGGATTTTTCACACTTTTCCACAACACACCAATCTTATTCCAGAATAGATAATATATTTCTAGATCATTTTCATCTCCCCCTCCTGCAATCTGCTCACATAGGCACCGCATCTATATCAGACCATGCACCTGTATCGATGACGTTGACCGTGTCTTCCTTACCACGACGCATTAACAATTGGAAACTTAATGACTCCCTTCTTTCTAATGAAGCTGAAGTTTCCATGTTAGCCTCTCATCTATCACACTATTTTAAGGAAAACAAACCCTCTGACACCTCTCCCTCTGTTGTGTGGGAAGCTCATAAAGCTACTATTAGGGGTTGTCTCATTGAGCTTGGTGCTAGGAAGAAAAGGGAGCATGGTCAACAAATTGATCAGGTTTTACAGCAGATAGCAGTTCTTGATAAACAACACAAACTCTCTCTGCATATTGAGCACCTCCAATCCCTCACACTTAAACGAGAGCAACTAAAATACCTTCTCAATTTGGACACTAAAAGAAAATTCCAACGTCTATCACAGAAATTTTATGAATGGGGAAACAAACCAAGTAAGTTGCTAGATCAATAAAGACTAAACAATCAGTCATTTATTTCCAAAATCAAACTCTCAACAGGGGAGCTGGCCCATGCAACCCCAGATATTGCTAAGGCCTTTAGAGAGTATTACGCAGACCTTTATAATGTTAAAAATGACCTGTCCTCTCTACCACAAAAAGAGAGAAGAAACCGCATGCTTTCCTACTTGAGAGCAGCTAACTTACCTAAATTGCTCATATCTGTCCTCAAAGAAATGGAGGAGGATTTCTCGGTTGAGGAATTCCAGGCAGCATTGAAATCATCCCCATCCGGCAAAGCTCCTGGACCTGATGGGTTCACTATTTTATACTATAAAACATTCAGCGACATTCTGCTCCCTCGTCTCTCCGCTTATGCAAACTCTATCTCTCGCTCTTCAGGTCTACGCCCAGAATTTCTATCAACTCATATCACTGTCATTCCTAAACCCGATAAGGATCCCACCCTATGTAACAGTTTTAGGCCAATCTCACTAATTAACGTTGACATCAAACTTTTTGCCAAAGTAATTGCCAATCATCTGCTCCCTCTTCTACCCAGCTGGATATCAGCAGACCAATCGGGTTTCATACCCAATAGAGAAGCAAAAGACAATTCTCTTCGTGCAATCTCCTTAATCCAATATGTTCAGAAAAGCGCCCAGCCCACCCTACTCCTTTCCACTGATGCTGAAAAAGCTTTTGATAGGGTGGACTGGGAATATCTTAAGATGACCTTATGACACTTTGGGCTGGGACCTAAAATGTTCCATTGAATCTCATTCCTTTATTCTAATCCCTCAGCACAAATTAGAATTGATGGAACACTGAGTGACCCCTTCGTCTTACATAATGGAACCAGGCAGGGCTGCCCTCTCTCCCCTCTCCTCTTTGCTATTACCTTATAGCGGAGGTTCACACAAAAATTGAACCTCCGCTTTTCGGAACCCTCCCCCCCTCCGGTGTCACATTTGGCACCTTTCAGGGGGGAGGGGGGTGCAGATACCTGTCTAAGACAGGTATTTGCTCCCACTTCTGCCATAGACTCCCACGGGAGTCTATGCCTCTTCCTGTCCCCACCGCGCTGTCTGCTGGGACACACACGGGTCCCAGAGACAGCGGGGACCAGTTAGAAAGCGCAGCGCGACTCGCGCATGCGCAGTAGGCAACCGGGAAGTGAAGCCGCAGCGCTTCACTTCCCAATTCCCTCACTGAGAATGGCGGCGGCAGCACCCGAGGACAGAGGGATGATTCGGTCTCGGGTGCCGACATCGCTGGACCCGGGACAGGTGAGTGTCCTTATTTTAAAAGTTTGTAGCTGCTGACTTTTACATTTTTTTTTTTTTTTTCGCGGGACTCCCTCTTTAAAACCCTTCCTAGCTACAATTAGGCATAATGTGAAAATCAAAGGCATACAAATAGGCAAAAGATTCCATAAGTACACGGCTTATGCTGATGACGTACTATTTTTTATTCAGCAACCACGCATCTCCATTCCCAACTTAATGTCTGAATTTTCTACCTTTCACTCTATCTCTAACCTCAAAATAAATTTATCTAAATCCGAAATTCTAAACATTAATATCCCCAAGTCTGAGGCACTTTCCCTTAAGCCCCTTTTTCCCTTTAAATGGGAATTGAAAAGCATGAAATACCTAGGTATTTATCTGACTTCTAATCCCCATTCTCTTTTTCGACATAATTATATCCCCTTACTAAATGGGATTAGAGATGATTTACGAAAATGGTCTAACTTATCACACACATGGCTGGGGAAAGTGAATATAATCAAAATGAATATACTACCCCGCATCCTTTTTCTCTTTCAAATGCTCCCAATGGGAGTACCAGTGGGGTTCTTCACCATATTACAAACCTTGATTTCCAGATTTATTTGGAAGAACGGTCATTCCAGGATATCGAGAGAGCTATTATTCCGCTCCAAATGCTCAGGCGGTCTGGCACTTCCTAATTTTAAGGCATATTATCAAGCGGTTATTCTGTCCAGGTTGGCTGATTGGAAATACGCTCTTAAATCGAAACCATGGGTACAAATTGAATATTTTTTAAGTGGAATGGATCTCTCGATAGCCCCCTGGATACCCCGTTCTTGTAGGAATCTAGCTCGATCTACCTCGGCTCTCACTATATCCTCCTTGGATGTCTGGGATGCCCTACACAAAAAATTCTCATGGAAGTATGATTCTCCTCTATTACCTCTCCTCAACCATAAATATTTCTTTGGTTTTATTTTACTTTATTTTATTTCTGGGTTTATTAGACCCAGGCTTTAAATCATGGGGATCGGAAGAGCCTCTTTTATTACATCATGTTCTTCGTGACAACGTACTTAAACCATTGCATGTGATCCTTGCTCCTAAACCTACCACATTTCTAGATAAACGGAGATATCACCAATTACAACATTTCTTAAGATCCCTTCCTAGCCCGCTTAGAGGTATAAGTGATTTAAATGCCATAGAAGAAATATTTTACCCAAAAGATCCCCCTTTACATGGATTTTCTCTATTTTACAAAGCTCTCATTGCACTTCAAAATCCCAACTTCCCACCTTTCCTGGCTAAATGGGAGTCCGACTTAGATTCCTCCCTTACTGATAATCAAAAGGATAAGATCCTTCAATTAGCCCATACTTCCTCTCTGGCCTCAAAAATGTCAGAGGTCAACTATAAATTGCTTACTAGGTGGCATTACACCCCAGCCAGACTACAACAAATGTTCCCCGCCAGTTCCCCATTGTGCTGGAGGAACTGTGGGAACAAAGCTACTCACGCACACATCTGGTGGTTTTGCCCACTCGTTCGACCTTATTGGGAAGCCATCCGTAATCTAATAGTACAGATTTTGGATGTCATTATACCCAATGACCCATGGACTATCCCTTTTCATTCTACCAAAACTTCCATAAGAATATATAAACGTTCATTTATTCCTCATTTGCTGAACACTGCCAAAGCTTTAATTCCTGCTTTGTGGGGCCAACCAACAATCCCTTCTACAAAAGTTTGGCTACAAATGGTCGATAAAGTACATCTTATGGAGAGCATTACCCACAACATTAGAGGTACTTCCAAGAAACATTCTCTAACCTGGAATTCTTGGATCAAATTCCAATCCACATCCGCCTATAAGGACCTTATAACGCAAACCCCTTAAATCTTTCGACTAAGCTTAGCCAATTACACCTCAACATTTCATTCCCTTTCAATATGTCGACATGCATGCCAGCAACACACCACCCCCCCCACCCCCCCTCCTATCTTCTGCTTTCTTACCTTTCCTACTTTCCATTTTCTCTTCTACACTCTTTTCTTTCATCTAATTCTCCTAACTCTATCTTTGCTGCTCTCTTTTATTCCTCAGTCTCTATATACCAAAGTAAGGCTTTTTATTAATTTTGTTTTGTTTCAAGTGCTCACAAAGTATTAATCCTTTGTTTATTTTGGTGTTATATTAACACTTTGTATAGCTTCTGAGCCAATTATTGGAGTGTTAGCTTATAACTACTCATTGTAATCTGTGAGTGCTGAAACTTCTGTTGGTTTTTTTCCAAGAATGCATCTATTCTGAGATATACATATATCTTTGTTATATTTTTCTTTAATAAAAATTTATTAAACAATAAAAAAAAAAATTGTAACTACACGCCCCTGTTAAACAGTGGCCTTAGCCACTGGTGGCGGCGCCCAGAAACAAAAATATTCTTACAAGCTATCATCATGATCATTGAGGAGGAAGAGGATAGTCACTCAGCATAAGAGGATAGTCACTCAGCATCAGCATAGGCAGTCTTGAAGGAATCTGACATTTAAAAAAAAAATATTCGGTTACATCAGCATCAGGTGCCCGGTAGCTGGTGGTGATCCAAGACTGATTCATTTTTATGAAGGTCAGTTGATCGACCGAGTCGGTGGACAGGCGCACCCTGTAATCGGTTATAAAGCCTCCAGCAGCACTGAATGTGCGTTCCAAAAGAACGCTGGATGCAGGACAGGCCAGTAGCTCAATTGCATACTGTGCAAGCTCTGTCCAGTGAACCATCCTCAACACCCAGTAACCCAGAGGATTTTCGTGGGAAAGGTGTCCAAGTCAGATCTTGCCCCTAGGTATTCCTGCACCATGTAAAACAGACGCTGGCGATGGTTGCTGGAACCGATCATACCTTGGGGCTGCGGACTAAAAAATTGTCTGAACGCATCGGTTAGACAGCCACCTTTTCCACCGCTCCTTCTTTGACTGACCGAAGCCTCTGCAACACGTTGTCCAGGAACAGGAGTTTGTAACCTCCCAGTCTCTGGGAACGCATTGCACAGACCTTTCTGCAAGGCCTCCTGAAGATGTTTCATCCTCTGCTCCCTCTGTGACGCCAAGATAAGGTCTGCAACCTTACTCTTTTAACGTGCATCAAGGAGGGTTGCCAGCCAGTAATGATCCCTCTCCTTGATACCACGAATATGAGGATCCTTCCGCAGGCTTTGCAGGATCAGGGAGGCCATGCAGCGTAGGTTTGCTGAGGCATTCGGTCCGGAGTCCTCTGGGTCACTAAGGACGACATGATTCGCAGCCACCTCCTCCCAGCCATGTACAAGTCCATGGGTTTCTTGGGACTGTAAATGATTCCTTAAATACTGCTGCTGACGCTGAGTGCCAGGCTCCAACTCCATGCTGACACAATCTTTCTCCTCCTCCTGCTCCTCTTCCTGTGTGATCGGCGGACACGCAGGAACACTGTCTGGATAAAGGGGGCCTTGAGAGCTAAGGAAGTCCTCCTCTTCCTGCCTCTGTTCTGCCTCAAGTGCCCTGTCCATTATTCCATGCAGCGTGTGCTCCAACAGGTGGACAAGGGGGACAGTGTCACTGATGCATGCACTGTCACTGCTCACCATCCTCATGGCCTCCTCAAATGGTGACAGGAGAGTGCATGCATCCCTGATCATGGCCCACTGGCTTGGGGAGAAAAAGGAAGCTCCCCTGACCCTTTCCTGGTGCCATAGTCGCATAGGTACTCATTGATGGCCCCCTGCTGCATGTGTAGCTGCTGCAGCATGGGCAACGTTGAGTTCCACCTGGTGGGCATGTCACAGATTAGGCGGTTCTTGGGAAGGTTAAATTCCTTTTGCAGGTCTGCCAGCCGAGCACTGGCATTATATGACCGGCAGAAATGCACACAGACTTTCCTGGCCTGCCTCAGGACATCCTGTAAGCCCGGGTACCTGCCCAAAAACCGCTGCACCACCAAGTTAGGGACATGAGCCAAACAGGGCACATGGGTCATTTGTCCCTGTCGGAGGGCGGAGAGGAGGTTGGTGCCATTGTCACAAACCGCCATTCCTGCCTTAATTTGGAGTGGCGTCAACCACCTCTGAACCTGCCCCTGCAGAGCTGACAGAACCTCTGCCCCAGTGTGGTTCCTGTCCCCCAAGCACACCAGCTCAAGCACCGCATGGCATCTTTTGGCCTGCGTACTTGCGTAGCCCCTTGAAAGCCTACGGAACACAGCTGGATCCGAGAACAAAGCACAGGAAGAGGCCATGGAGGAAGAAGAAGAGGGGGTGGAGGAGAGAGGTGTGTCAGAATCACCAGTAGTGGCATTTCGAAGGTGTGGTGGCAGAAGAACCTCCAACACTACTGCACCTTGTCCTGCATCCTTCCCAGCTGCCAGCAGAGTCACCCAATGCGCCATGAAACTTAGGTAATGTCCCTATCCATGCCTGCTGGACCATGAGTCAATGGTAATATGCACCTTACCACTGACCGCCCTGTCCAGTGAGGCCAAGACATTGCCTTCCACATGCCGGTAGAGAGCCGGAATTGCCTTCCGTGAAAATAAGTGGCATTTGGGAACCTGCCACTGAGGAACCGCACATTCCACAAACTCACGGAAGGGGGCAGAGTCTACCAACTGAAAAAGTAGCAGTTGAAGTGCTAGCAATTTTGCCAAGCTAGCATTCAACTGCTGGGCATGTGGATGGCTGGGAGCGAACTTCTTTCTGTGGTGAAGCAGCTGGGGCAGGGAAATTTGCCTGGTACAATCTAAGGTCGGTGTACCGATAGCAGATAGCCTGCAAGTACTTGGCTGTGACACACCTAATTCTACACCTTCACTCCTCTCAGTGCAGGTCTCAGAGAGGACTGAAGGTATAGTGGGGTTGGAGATCCCAGCTGATAAGGAGCAAGGAGAGGTCCTCTTTGTTATTTGGTGTGGGTCTTTTAGGTACGCTTGCCAACAAACTGCATGGCAGGTCAGCATATGTCTGGTCAAGCATGTGGTGCCCAAGCGGGAGATGTTTTGGCCACGTGAGATACGCTTGAGACATATGTTGCAAATAGCAGCGGTGCGATCTCATGCACTCATCTCAAAAAAGGCCCACACCAAAGAACTTTTGGAATAACGCGCAGAGACAGCAGCGCCCTGCACATGCGGAGCTCTGCGGTGTGATGCAGTCAGTGTGCTGCCCTTAGGCTGCCTCGTTGGTGATGTGCCTCCTCCTCCTCCTTTCTCCTATCAGGCACCCACATGGAGTCAGTGACCTCATCATCCCTTCCCTCCTCATCAATGGAGCAAACCTGGCAGTATGCTGCAGCAGGGGGAACATGACTGCCAGATCGCTGTCCTTCTTGGGCACCTCCTCTGTCTGGGCTCACGTCACTGCCTTCCTCTATCTGAGTACCATCATCGGAGCCTTCAAAACGCTGGGCATCCTCCTGGAGCATGTACCCAACACTGTGGTCAAACAGTTTGGGGGACTCCTCAGGAGGACATGGTAGGGCTAGGGAAGGAGTCACTGATGCCATTGAGCCAAGGGAAGAGGCCGCGTTCGCAGCTGCTTTGCCAGACAAAGTACCCTGAACCTGGGTGAGTGAGGATGAGGAGGATGAGGATGGCTTGGTCATCCACTCAACCAAGTCTTCTGTATGTTGCGGCTCAACACGGCCAGCTGCCGAAAAAAAGGCAGAGCGTGTCCCACGGCCACGTGATGAGGATGCACCGTATCAACGACCAGCACTGTTGCCTCTAAACACAGAGCCTGCTTGCCCTCTTTTATTGGCTTGTGACTGTCTGCCTCTCCTTGTTGGCTTTCCAGACATACTATTGGCCTGCAGTGAGATGTAGCTGCACAAAACTGGGATGTATATATATACCGATTATACTGCAGCTAGCAGAATCAACTGCCTGCCTGTAGTAGTATTAGTATGAGAACACCTGCAATTGTCTTCAGGTAGCTATACTGTAGGTGCAACTGTGTAGGGTACACAGTACAGTAACTAGAAATAGGTCAAGAGCCTACACAAGCACCTGGCTTCAGGTAGCTATACTGTAGGTGCAACTGTGCAGGGTACATGGTACAGTAACTGGAAATACGTCAAGAGCCTACACAAGCACCTGGCTTCAAGTAGCTATACTGTAGGTGCAACTGTGCAGGGTACACAGTACAGTAACTGGAAATACTTCAAGAGCCTACACAAGCACCTGGCTTCAGGTAGCTATACTGTAGGTGCACCTGTGCAGGGTACACAGTACAGTAACTGGAAATACTGTCAACGCCTGCCTGTCGGTATATTAGGAAGAGAAGAACAGAATCTAGCTAAACTGAATACAGTGTGTTGTTGTAATATGTGTGTGTGTGTGTGTGTGTGTGTGTGTGTGTGTGTGTGTGTGTGTGTGTGTGTATATATATATATATATATATTATATATTGCATACAACACGTGGGACACAATACTCTGTAAATGCAGCTGACTCGACCTGCCTACTCTATCTAACCTAAATCAAATGACACTGTCTCTCTGTCTATCTAGCTCTCTCCAGTCTCCACTGCAACACACCACACAAGACTGCCACGGAGGCAGCCTTATATAGTGTGGGGCTTGAACTAAACCCCCTGAGCCATAATTGGCCAAAGCCTCCTTGGCTTTGGCCAATTACGGCTCTCTGTACACACAGCGCTGTGATTGGCCAACCATGCGGGTCATAGTGCATGCTTGGCCAATCATCAGCCAGCAATGCACTGCGATGCCGCAGTGAATTATGGGCCATGACGTGCCACTCGAATTTGGCACGAACGGCCCATAACGTTCGTAATTCGGCGAACGACCGAACACGCGATGTTCGATTTGAACACAAAGCTCATCCCTAGTCCTGGGTCAAATTAACATTCAGGCCGGGGGTTGTGGTATTTTCAAAAAATATTTTTTTTTTTCAAAAATGAATTTTTTTACATGGGGCGGTCATAATGTTTTGGCTGATCATGGGGTGGTCATAATGTTTTGGCTGATCATGGGGTTGTCAGCTTTTGTCACCTCCCACTCTAGTTTTTAACATTTCACCATTCATTCCTATGGGACCAATTTCGCCGCAAAAAAGACGATATTTGGTGAACCATTCGGTGAAATGTTCCACAAAGTAATAGCACACCAATTAAATGACATTGATTCCGGATTCACACTGGTAATCATTTCAAAAATGATTTTTTTTTTTTTTTCAAAAATGATTTTTTTTTTTTTTTCAAAAATGATTTTTTTTTTCAAAAATGATTTTTTTTTTTTCATGGGGCGGTCATAATGTTTTGGCTGATCATGGGGTGGTCATAGTGTTTTGGCTGATCATGGGGTTGTCATCTTTTCTCACCTCCCACACCAATTAAATGACATTTAGGCCGGATTCACACTGGTATTTTTCAGCTTTTCACAAAGTTCCACAAGGTAATAGCACACCAATTAAATGACATTGAACATTTCGCCATTCATTCCTATGGGACAAATTTTGCCTCAAAAACGATGATATTTCGTGAACCATTCGGCGAACCGCTCCACAAAGTAATAGCACACCATTCGGGAACAATCCGCACGTTTCGGTATATTACTTGTCTATGTAGTGTAAAAACTGTGGGAGGAGTTAGGGTGGTAAATTTGGCTATAATAATATATATGTGAGATAACAGTAAGTGGTCTTGCTATGCAAGAACACTTAACTAGAAAAGCTACAATTTCTGGGGAAATTGTGTGAAGTGTTCTTGCCTCCACCAGTAGTCTACAAGCATTATCAAGCCTAGCAGATGAAGGTATGACCACATGCATTTGGGGGATCTCAGCATCTTGACGTAGAATGGAGGTGAAGGTGTGCTATCTGTTTGATGATAATCAGTGTTTACATTCACTGTTTCCTGGCAACGCTCATGCCCTGTTTATGCTTCACAACCACTGCTCAATACACAATACACAGGATCATGATAGCTGTAATAACTGTGCAGTAATTAAAATGGCCCTATTTTAAAAACTATAAATCCTACAGCAAAGAGCTTTATATTGTGAGAATCACAAGACCCAGACCTAGATTTTGATGTACTGCTGCACATGCACCCGACGAGCTGTCCCGCGCCTGCGCAATGGGTGAATTTCTATCTCCACTCAGCCAGGCTGCTTCCTTTCTGTGTCAGTGGCCTCCGTAGACGTGTGACGTCACCGCGCCTAATGACGCGCCGGCGTCAGACGCCGCTCAGGCCGAGGAGTCACGATGGGTGGGCCACCTTTTTTTTCTTTTATACATCTATGTATAAATATGTCAGGAGAGTGTCAGATGAGAAGATGACATGGTGGATGGGTAGGTGGGAAATATTTTCTGGCAACCTGTTTAGCAATCCCTTCAAGGGAAACTACTGGCTGTCATTCTAAAGGCCTATTATAAGGAAAGATATTAAAAGATATTGTACTCTGGTAACTGTATGGGGTTAATATCTGTAATAATAGTATTCAGTATACTGTATGCATGCCATTGTTGCATTATTTATATTTTCTATTCGTTTACATGCAGATCAAGCAAAAAGTGACAGTTACAGGGGTTGGGGAAAACCATATAACACCGCTGGGGCGATTGCAATGGTCTGCTGTAGGGATGAGCTTCGTGTTCGAGTTGGACCCGTGTTCGACTCGAACAACCGCTGTTCGGTCGTTCCCCGAATTGTGAACGATATGGGCCGTTCGCGCCAAATTCGTGTGGCGCGTCACGGCCCATAATTCACTGCGGCATCGCAGTGCATTGCTGGCTGATGATTGGCCAAGCATGCACTATGACCCGCATGCTTGGCCAATCACAGCGGCGCCTCAACAGAGAGCCGTAATTGGCCAAAGCCAAGGATGCTTTGGCCAATTATGGCTCAGGGGATTTAGTACACGCCCCACACTATATAAGGCCGCCTGCACGGCGGCCCTGTGTAGTGTGTGTTCCGACGTTCATTGAGAGAGAGAGAGAGACAGACAGTGACATTTGATTTGAGTTAGATAGATTAGGCAGAACAGTCAGTCAGTTAGCTGCACTTACAGTGTATTGTGTATATATATATGCATCCCAGGTGTTGCGCATATATATACACTGTATTCAGTTTAGCTAGATCCGTTCCTGTTATCTTCCTACTGACAGGCAGGCTTGTCTTGTTACAGTATTTATAGCTACCTAAAAGAATTACTGGTGTTCTTTTGATCCTATTAGTACCACAGTCAGGCAGCTAGACTATTTACAGTTAGTGCAGTGCGTCCTGCTCACAGTGTTCAGCTAAAACTACAAGTTAGTGGGGTGCGTCCTGCTCACAGTGTTCAGCTAAACCTACAAGTTAGTGGGGTGCATCCACCTCAGTGTTAAGCTAAACCTACAAGTTAGTGGGGTGCGTCCTGCTCACAGTGTTCAGCTAGATCCGTTCCTGTTATCTTCTTACTGACAGGCAGGCTTGTCTTGTTACAGTATATACAGCTACCTGAAGAAAATTACTGGTGTTCTTTTGATCCTATTAGTACCACAGTCAGGCAGCTAGACTATTTACAGTTAGTGTAGTGCGTCCTGCTCACAGTGTTCAGCTAAACCTACAAGTTAGTGGGGTGCGTCCACCTCACAGTGTTCAGCTAAAGCTACCTGTAGAAGGTTGGTGGTGTTCTCATACTACAGGCAGGCAGTTGATTTTGCTAGCTGCAGTATCAGTACATATATATATATATATATATATATATATATATATATATATCTCCCAGCTTAGTGCAGCTACAGGCCATTAGTATGTCTGGAAGGCAAAGAAGGAGAGGCAGACAGTCACAAGCCAATAAGAGAGGGCAAGCAGGCTCTGTGTCTAGTGCTGGTCGTGGAGACGGTGCATCCTCATCAGCACGTGGACGTGGGACACGCTTGGCCTTTTTTTCGGCAGCTGGCCGTGTTGAGCTGCAACATGCGGAAGACTTAGTCGAGTGGATGACCAAGCCGTCCTCATCCTCCTCATCCTCTCTCACCCATACCCAGGGTACTTTGTCTGGCAAAGCAGCGGCCTCTTCCCTCAGCTCAATGTCATCAGTGACTCCTTCCCTAGCCCCACCATGTCCTCCTGAGGAGTCCCTCGAACTGTTTGACCACAGTGTTGGGTACATGCTCCAGGAGGATGCCCAGCGTTTGGAAGGCTCTGATGATGATACTGAGCTCGATGAAGGCAGTAACATGAGCACGGACAGAGGGGGTGCCCAAGAAGGACAGCAATCTGGCAGTCATGCTCCCCCTGCTGCAGCATACTGCCAGGTTTGCTCCAGTGATGAGGAGGGAGGGGATGATGAGGTCACTGACTCAACATGGGTGCCTGATAGGAGAGAGGAAGAGGAGGAGGAGGAGGCGGCACATCACCAACGAGGCAGGATGCCCTCCAGGGGCCAGCCTAAGGGCAGCACATTGACTGCATCACACCCCAAAGCTCCACATGTGCAGGGCGCTGCAGTCTCTGCACGTTATTCAAAAAGTTCTTTGGTGTGGGCCTTTCTTGAGACGAGTGCATCAGATCGCACCGCTGCTATTTGCAACATATGCCTCAAGCGTATCTCGCGTGGCCAAAACATCTCCCGCTTGGGTACCACATGCTTGACCAGACATATGTTGACCTGCCATGCAGTTCGTTGGCAAGCGTATCTAAAAGACCCACACCAAAGAACAAAGAGGACCTCTCCTTGCTCCTCATCAGCTGAGATTTCCAACCCCACTATACCTTCAGTCCTCTCTGAGACCTGCACTGAGAGGAATGAAGGTGTAGAATTAGGTGTGTCACAGCCAAGTACTTGTGGGCAATCTGCTTTTGGTACACCGACGTCAGATTGTACCAGGCAAATTTCCCTGCCTCAGCTGCTGCACCGCCGAAAGAAGTTTGCTCCCAGCCATCCACATGCCCAGCGGTTGAATGCTAGCTTGGCAAAATTGCTAGCACTTCAACTGCTGCCTTTTCAGTTGGTAGACTCTGCCCCCTTCCGTGAGTTTGTGGAATGTGCAGTTCCTCAGTGGCAGGTACCCAAACGCCACTTTTTCTCACGGAAGGCGATTCCGTCTCTCTACCGGCATGTGGAAGGCAATGTCCATGCCTCGCTGGACAGGACGGTCAGCGGTAAGGTGCATATTACCGCTGACTCATGGTCCAGCAGGCATGGACAGGGACGTTACCTAAGTTTCACGGCGCATTGGGTGACTCTGCTGGCAGCTGGGAAGGATGCAGGACAAGGTGCAGTAGTGTTGTTAGGGTTGTTCCGCCACCATGCCTCCAAAATGCTAATGATTGTGACACACCTCTCTCCTCCACCCCCTCCTCTTCTTCTTCCTCCATGGCCTCTTCCTGTGCTTTGTCCTCTGAACCAGCGGTGCTCCGTAGCCGTTCAAGGAGCTACGCAAGTACGCAGGCCAAAAGATGCCATGCGGTGCTTGAGCTGGTGTGCTTGGGGGACAGGAGTCACACTGGGGCAGAGGTTCTGTCAGCTCTGCAGGGGCAGGTTCAGAGGTGGTTGACGCCACGCCAACTTAAGGCAGGAATGGTGGTTTGCGACAATGGCACCTACCTCCTCTCTGCCCTCCGACAGGGACAAATGACCCATGTGCCCTGTTTGGCTTACGTCCTTAACTTGGTGGTGCAGTGGTTCTTGGGCAGGTACCCGGGCTTACAGGATGTCCTGAGGCAGGCCAGGAAAGTCTGTGTGCATTTCCGCCGGTCATATAATGCCAGTGCTCGGCTGAGGGACCTCCAAAAGGAGTTTAACCTGCCCAAGAACCGCCTAATCTGTGACATGCCCACCAGGTGGAACTCAACGTTGGCCATGCTGCAGTGGCTGCACACACAGCAGAGGGCCATCAATGAGTACCTGTGCGACTATGGCACCAGGACAGGGTCAGGGGAGCTTGGTTTTTTTTCCCCACGCCAGTGGGCCATGATCAGGGATGCATGCACTGTCCTGTCACCATTTGAGGAAGCCACGAGGATGGTGAGCAGTGACAGTGCATGCATCAGTGACACTGTCCCCCTTGTCCACCTGTTGGAGCACACGCTGCATGGAATAATGGACAGGGCACTTGAGGCAGAACAGAGGCAGGAAGAGGAGGACTTCCTTAGCTCTCAAGGCCCCCTTTATCCAAACAGTGTTCCTGCATGCCTGCCGATCACACAGGAAGAGGAGGAGGAGGAGGAAGATTGTGTCAATATGGAGGTGGAGCCTGGCACTTAGCATCAGCAGCAGTCTTTAAGGGATCAGTCCCAAGAAACACATGGACTTGTACGTGGCTGAGAGGAGGTGGCTGCGGACCATGTCATCCTTAGTGACCCAGAGGACTCCGGACCGAATGCCTCAGCAAACCTACGCTGCATGGCCTCCCTGATCCTGCAAAGCCTGCGTAAGGATCCTCGTATTCGTGGTATCAAGGAGAAGGACCAATACTGGCTGGCAACCCTCCTTGATCCACGTTACAAGGGTAAGGTTGCGGACTTTATCTTGCCATAGCAGAGGGAGCAGAGGATGAAACATCTTCGGGAGGCCTTGCAGAAAGGTCTGTGCAACGCGTTCCCAGAGACTGGGAGGTTACAAACTCCTGTTTCTGGACAACGTGTTGCTGAGGCTTCAGTCAGTCAAAGAAGGAGCGGTGGAGAAGGTGGCCGTCTGACTGATGCGTTCAGACAATTTTTTGGTCCGCAGCCCCAAGGTATGATCGGTTCCAGCAACCATCGCCAGCGTCTGTTTTACATGGTGCAGGAATACCTAGGGGCAAGATCAGACTTGGACACCTTTCCCACCGAAAATCCTCTGGGTTACTGGGTCTTGAGGATGGATCACTGGCCAGAGCTTGCACAGTATGCAATTGAGCTACTGGCCTGTCCTGCATCCAGCGTTCTTTCGGAACGCACATTCAGTGCTGCTGGAGGCGTGGTAACCGATCACAGGGTGCGTCTGTCCACCGACTCAGTCGATCGACTGACCTTCATAAAAATGAATCAGTCTTGGATCACCACCAGCTACCAAGCACCTGATGCTGATGTAACTGAATAATTTTTTTTGAAATCTCCGATCCCTTCAAAGACTGCCTATGCTGATGCTGAGTGACTATCCCTGAGTAATTATCCTCTTCCTCCTCAATGATCACGCTGATAGCTTGTAAGAACATTTTTGGTTCTGGGAGCCACTACCAGTGCCTAAGGCACAATTTTTCAGCCCCTGTTTAACAGGGGCGTGTAATTACAATTTTTGATCTAATATTTCACAGCAGGGCCCATTTCTGCACCCACCAAGAGCGAGTGAGGACTTACAGTGTTGTGGCACCAGCACCACCACCACCACCACCACCACCAAAGGCCCAGTTTTTCTGCCCCTGTTCAACAGGGGCATGTAATTACAATTCTTGATCTAATATTTCACAGCAGGGCCCTGTGAGGGCTTACAGTGTTGTGGCCACAACAACACCTAAGGCCCAAATTTCTGCTGAGTATATAGGGCGGGCCCCTACTTTCAAACATCTAACTTACAAACGACTCCTACTTGCAAACGGAAGGAGACAACAGGAAGTGAGATGAAATCTACCCCTAGGAAGGGAAATTCTCTCCTGTAAGAGTTAATATGGGAAAAACATTTCTCCTTTCCACTGATGCTTTCCAATCCTTGTTCCACAAAAAACCCCAAATTTTCAAAAAACATTTGTCATTGGGACAAAAAGTGAGGTGAAATCTTCTGAAGAGGAGGAAAGACAGCAAAACAAATGTCACAGGGGTGATAACCCTTCCCTATGTTTTCCAAAAAGCTTAAAAAAGATTTTTTGGCTGGAGCTAAACACGTTAAAAATTTACCCGTTCAAAATGACAAACAGATTCTACTTAACAACAAACCTACAGTCCCTGTCTTGTTTGCACCGCCTGTATACTGCTGTTCAGAGTATATAGAGCCTGGTGGCCCCACACCTTTCCTTATTTTAATTTGGGTGCGGGGTTCCCCTTAATATCCATACAAGACCCAAAGGGCCTGGTAATGGACTGGGGGGTACCCATGCCGTTTGTCTCACTGATTTTCATCCATATTGCCTGGACCCGACATTACATTAAACCCGCAAGCAGTTTTAAATGAGATTTTTTCCTTTAAAAATGACATTTGGTGCAGGGACTGTTCTAAACACGGGAAACACGCGCCACTTTACAGGCATACTATAGACACCCCCCAGGTACGATATTTAAAGGAATATTTCACTTTTTTTTTTTTTTACTTTAAGCATCATTAAAATCACTGCTCCCGAAAAAACGTCCGTTTTTAAAAGTTTTTTTTGCATTGATACATGTCCCCTGGGGTTGGACCCGGGTCCCCAAACCCTTTTTAGGACAATACCATGCAAATTAGCCTTTAAAATGAGCACTTTTGATTTTGAACGTTCGAGTCCCATAGACGTCAATGGGGTTCTAACATTCGTGCAAATTTTCGGTCCGTTCGCAGGTTCTGGTGCGAACCGAACCAGGGGGGTGTTCGGCT
Source organism: Aquarana catesbeiana (assembly GCF_042186555.1). Lineage (NCBI taxonomy): Eukaryota > Metazoa > Chordata > Amphibia > Anura > Ranidae > Aquarana > Aquarana catesbeiana. The sequence goes on along the minus strand of NC_133330.1, from coordinate 190,587,883 downwards.
CATCCCTAGTCTGCTGCATCAGATTGCATTATATATATATATATATATATATATATATATATATATATATATATATATATATATATATATATATCTCCTTTATGCCCATAGCTCCACCAGAATTCTGAATCTCACTTTACAAAAACTGACAATCCCGCCTGAGACTAGCTATGCGATCTAAGATCACTGCAGTTCCCGAGCCTGTACATCTGCTGTGTCCATTAGGGGTTTCCACCATTCCTTCGCTGAGTTACTGAGTATGCACACCTGTTGTGCCCATTATGAGGGGCTCCTACCATACCTCTGCTGAGTTTCTTGGCCTAAACATCAGCTGTACCCATTTTGAGGGGTTCCCACCATCCCAGTGCTGAGTTCCTGGTTGTACACACTTGCTTTTTTTTTTTTTACATTCAAAGACACAGCTGATTGTCTTCAACATCTCAACATCTCTCTGACTGCTTCCAAGTCAAGCCTATTATTCTCACCTGAGCTTGTTCCATCCCCTGTGCTACTGATTGGCTGTGCAGATCACACACCTTGTAATACATAGGGTATATAATACCAACTTAACACACACACTCCTCTGCTACATAGCTGAGAGGAGCCTGCTTTCCCTGCAGTGTGTGTCATTACAGCAAACCACCAAAGGTCAGTTATTGAAATCAAATCCCCCTTCCTTTTTCCTTTTTTAATATACATGCCTTAGTTTGGCATTTTTGTTTGTTTGCAAGATGGCACATGCCTATAAACCAAAACCCTTCTCCTTCTCTTTCTATCATAAGATAAGAAGAAGGAATCTTGAAAGCTCCGTGTCCCTAATTAGGGATTTTCTTTTATCGACAATATTATATATTTTTTTTTTTTTTTTTTTGATACATGCCAAGTCCATCCACCAGTGGTGGCTCTTGTGAGCCCTGGCCTGCTGTCTTTTTTGGGGTCAACGCCAAACCCAAACTCTGCATAGTACCCAAAATCTCTCTCCTTACTTTTCCATTAACAATTACTGCTTGCATTAGTGACTAGAAAACCTAATTAACCCCTTGGACCCAAGGCTGTGGGAGCCCATCTCTCAATACGTCTATGTACAATGTTTACAATGAAGAGACAAATGTTTTGTATACATACATACATACATACATACATACATACATACATACATATCCTATGATGTCCTTGTGCTTTGTTGGAAGTTAACAGTCTCTTAACCACTTGCCGACCGCCTCACGCCGATATACGTCGGCAGAATGGCACGGGCAGGCAGAATCGCGTACCCATACCTGATCTGCCTCCCGCGGGGGGTCCGTTTGGACCCCCCCCCGGTGCCCGAGGCGGTCGGCTTGTGACTGGGAGAGGTGAGGGGGAGACCATCCGTTCGTGGCCCCCCCCCCCCGCGATCGCTCCCAGCCAATGAGAATCTTCCTTTGCTGCTGTATGCTAAACAGCAGCAAAGAAAATTATGCCATCTCTCCTCGGCTCGGTATTTTCCGTTCCGGCGCCGAGGAGAAGAGACACACACAGAGACACACACAGAGACACACAATCACCCCCGGCACACTGACACCAAGCAGGTGTTTTTTTTTTTTTTTTTTTATTACTGCATGGTGTCAGTTTGTGACAGTTACTGTGTTAGGGTTAGCCCCATTTAGGTCTAGGATACCCCCCTAAAAAAGTTTTAACCCCTTGATCACCCCCCGTCGCCAGTGTCGCTAAGCGATCATTTTTCTGATCGCTGTATTAGTGTCGCTGGTGACGCTAGTTGGGGAGCTAAATATTTAGGTTCGCCGTCAATGTTTTATAGTGACAGGGACCCCCATATACTATCTAATAAATGTTTTAACCCCTTGATTGCCCCCTAGTTAACCCTTTCACCACTGATCACCGCATAACCGTTACGGGTGACGCTGGTTAGTTCGTTTATTTTTTATAGTGTTAGGGCACCCGCCATTTATTACTGAATAAAGGTTTAGCCCCCTGATCGCCCGGTGGTGATATGTGTTGCCCCAGGCAGCGTCAGATTAGCGGCAGTACCGCTAACAACCCACGCACGCAGCATACGCCTCCCTTAGTGGTATAGTATCTGAACGGATCAATATCTGATCAGATCTATACTAGCGTCCCCAGCAGTTTAGGGATCCCAAAAACGCAGTGTTAGTGGGATCAGCCCAGATACCTGCTAGCACCTGCGTTTTGCCCCTCCGCCCAGCCCACCCAAGTGCAGTATCGATTACTGTCACTTACAAAACACTAAACGCATAACTGCAGCATTCGCAGAGTCAGGCCTGATCCCTGCGATCGCTAACAGTTTTTTTGGTGAACTGGCAAACACTAGCCCCAAGCAGCGTCAGGTTAGCGCCAGTACCGCTAACACGCACGCACCGTACACCTCCCTTAGTGGTATAGTATCTGAACGGATCAATATCTGATCCGATCAGATTTATACTAGCATCCCCAGCAGTTTAGGGTTCCCAAAAATGCAGTGTTAGCGGGATCAGCCCAGATACCTGCCAGCACCTGTGTTTTGCCCCTCCGCCCAGCCCACCCAAGTGCAGTATCGATCGATCACTGTCACTTACAAAACACTAAACGCATAACTGCAGCATTCGCAGAGTCAGGCCTGATCCCGGAGATCGCTAACAGTTTTTTTTTTTTTTTTTTTTTGTAGCGTTTTGGTGAGCTGGCAAGCACCAGCGGCCTAGTACACCCCGGTTGTAGTCAAACCAGCACTGCAGTAACACTTGGAGACGTGGCGAGTCCCATAAGTGCAGTTGAATCTGGTGAGGTGGCAAGCACAAGTAATGTCTTGCTGCCACCAAGAAGACAAACAGGCCCATCGTGCTCATAATGCCCTTCCTGCTGCATTCGCCAATCCTAATTGGGAACCCACCGCTTCTGCAATGCCCGTACTTCCCCCCCATTCACATCCCCAACCAAATGCAGTCGGCTACATGAGAGGCATTTTCTTTATGTCCTCCCGAGTACCCCTACCCAACGAACCCCCCCCCCCCCCCCCAAAAAAAAGATGTCGTGTCCGCATCAAGCGCGGATATAGGCGTGACACCCGCTATTATTGTCCCTCCTGTCCTGACAATCCGGGTCTTTGCATTGGTGAATGTGTTGAAGGCTACCATTCACTAGTTGAGTATTAGCGTAGGGTACAGCATTGTACAGACTAGGCACACTTTCACAAGGTCTCCCAAGATGCCATCGCATTTTGAGACCCGAACCTAGAACCGGTTACAGTTATGAAAGTTAGTTACAAAAAAAGTGTAAAATAAAAAAAAAAGGTTGTCTTATTGTTCTCTCTCTCTATTCTCTCTATTCTGCTTTTTTACTGTATTCTATTCTGCAATGTTTTATTATGTTTTATCATGTTTGCTTTTCAGGTATACAATTTTTTATACTTTACCATTTACTGTGCTTTATTGTTAACCCTTTTTTTTGTCTTCAGGTACACCATTCACGACTTCGAGTGGTTATACCAGAATGATGCCTGCAGGTTTAGGTATCATTCTTTTCAGCCAGCGGTCGGCTTTCATGTAAAAGCAATCCTGTCGGCTAATTAGCCTCTAGACTGCTTTTACAAGCAGTGGGAGGGAATGCCCCCCCCCCCTACAATCTTCCGTGTTTTTTCTCTGGCTCTCCTTTCTCAACAGGGAACCTGAGAATGCAGTCGGTGATTCAGCCAGCTGACCATAGAGCTAATCAGAGACCAGAGTGGCTCCAAACATCTCTGGCCTAAGAAATCGAAAGCTACGCGCATTTTATGACTTAGATTTCGCCAGATGTAAACAGCGCCATTGGGAAATTGGGGAAGCATTTTATCACACCGATCTTGGTGTGGTCAGATGCTTTGAGGGCAGAGGAGGATTCTAGGATCTAATAGACCCCAATTTTTTCAAAAAAGAGTACCTGTCATTACCTATTGCTATCATAGCGGATATTTACATTCCCTGAGATAACAATAAAAATGATTTAAACAAAAATGAAAGGAACAGTTTAAAAATAAGATAAAAAAGCAAATAAATAATAGAGGGGGGGGGAGCACCCCTGTCCCCCCTGCTCTCGCGCTAAGGCGAACGCAAGCGTCGGTCTGGCGTCAAATGTAAACAGCAGTAGACCTCCTCTGTAAATCTAAAGTGGTAACCTGTAAAGGCTTTTAAAAATTTATTTATTTTGTTGCCACTGCACGTTTTTATTTCATCAAACATTTGGGCAATATAGTGTGTTTTAGTGCATTAAAATTTAAAAAGTGTTTTTTTTTTTTTTTTTTTTTTTCCCCCAAAAAATGCGTTTGAAAAATCGCTGCGCAAATACTGTGTGGAAAAAATGAAACACCCACCATTTTAATCTGTAGGGCATTTGCTTAAAAAAAAATATAATGTTTGGGGGTTCAAAGTAATTTTCTTGCAAAAAAAAATAATTTTTTCATGTAAACAAAGTGTCAGAAAGGGCTTTGTCTTCAAGTGGTTAGAAGAGTGGGTGATGTGTGACATAAGCTTCTAAATGTTGTGCATAAAATGCCAGGGCAGTTCAAAACCCCCCAAATGACCCCATTTTGGAAAGTAGACACCCCAAACTATTTGAGGCATGTCGAGTCCATGGAATATTTTATATTGTGACACAAGTTGCGGGAAAGAGACAAATTTTTTTTTTTTTGTCACTAAATGATATATTCCTCAAACATGCCATGGAAATATGTGAAATTGCACCCCAAAATACATTTTGTTGCTTCTCCTGAGTATAGGGATACCACATGTGTGCCTTTTTTGGAGCCTAGCCTCGTACGGGACCCCGAAAACCAAGCACCGCCTTCAGGCTTTCTAAGGGCATAAATTTTTGATTTCACTCTTCACTGCCTATCACAGTTTCGGAGGCCATGGAATGCCCAGGTGGCACAAACCCCCCCCATTTTGGAAAGTAGACACTCCAAGCTATTTGCTGAGAGGTATAGTGAGTATTTTTCAGACCTCACTTTTTGTCACAAAGTTTTGAAAATTGAAAAAAGGAAAAAAAAATTTTTTTTGTCTGTCTTCATTTTCAAAAACAAATGAGAGCTGCAAAATACTCACCATGCCTCTCAGCAAATAGCTTGTGGTGTCTGTCTACTTTCCTAAATGGGGTCATTTGGGGGGGGGGGGTTTGTGCCACCTGGGCATTCCATGGCCTCCAAAACTGTGATAGGCAGTGAAGAGTGAAATCAAAAATTTACACCCTTAGAAATCCGGAAGGCGGTGATTGGTTTTCGGCGCCCCGTACGCGGCTAGGCTCCTAAAAAGTTCCACATGTGGTATCCCCATACTCAGGAGAAGCAGCTAAATGTATTTTGGGGTGTAATTCCACATATGCCCATGGCCTGTGTGAGCAATATATCATTTAGTGACAACTTTGTGCAAAAAAAAAAAAAATTGTCACTTTCCCGCATTTTGTGTCAAAATATAAAATATTCCATGGACTCAACATGCCTCAAAGCAAATAGCTGGGGGTGTCTACTTTCCAAAATGGGGTCATTTGGGGGGGGGGGGCTTATGCCATCTGAGCTTTTTATGGCCATCAAAACTGTGATAGGTAGTGAGGAGTATACAAAAACAAAAATAACCTTGCGCTAACTCTAAATCATACTAATCCAAAAAACATATAAGCCGCTGACACTGCAAATAGAAATTTTGCTGAAAACTGTAGAGTGTATAAAGTGGGTGTAGCGCTATAGATTCAAAGTGATGTAAAGTAAATATTAATAATAAATAATATTACATGAACAATTTTAATAAATATAGATAATAAGTGTCCATGGATAAGTCAAAATAGTCCACAAATAATCACCACGTGAGTTTTATAATGAACACCAAAAGAGCTAAATAGTCCACCAAATAATGGAAATAGAAGATGAATGTTGGGTTTCTAGATGGTGGATGCTGTATAGGCTTTACAGTCTGGTAGCAACCATGCCAACCTTGGTGACCTTCTCCGGAAATGTAATAAAACGGATAAGGATGTGCAGATACCACCACCCATATAAATGGAGGCTTACCGGAAAGCTAGGACCCAAACCAGCATACGCTGGTATGAGTCGGAAAAGCTTGAAAAGTTGCCCCCTGGCAGATGGTAGGGAGATCCCACCGGTACGTTGGAGTCCTAGGGATGCCTCACCGGGGAGTCTTTTCAGAGTAGAGGTTGGAGATGTCCTTGAACAAACCCCATATGGGATAGAAAAAGGGCCAAATAGTGTAATTTCGTAAATATATAAAAATTTAATAAAAAGAAACACACTTGCATATTAAGAACAAATCAAGTGGGAGGGGTAACCAAAGGGGTAGTATGAGAGGAAGAGGTAATTACAGGGGTAATGTATACCACTCAGAAACTCGTGCACACCAGAATTACAACAATCAGACCTATCATTCCCCTTCTCGCAGGTATGAGACACGTTCAGACGTGTATCATAGAGACAATCTACATTATCGCTACCCTTCCCCAGTCCCCACATACAATCGCTATACACCCCTTAGGGAGATGTACAGCCCAGAACGCAGGAGAGAAAAGTATGAGCAATCCCCATACACACATAACCCCAATTATCGTGACAACCAGGGTTTTCACGAGGACCGACATACAAGAAAGCGAGGTCTAGACCCAAGAGAGGTTGCAGAGGGGGGAGGAGAATACAAAAGAGAAAAAGAACATAACGGGTCAAGGCGTATTTAATTTAAGTTCACAGACACTCACGGATGCAGAATTATCCGTATTAGACCAAGGTCTTAAATATGCCCCCCCAAAAAAACGAGATAAATTTCACACATTTATTGATGTTCATAAATACATTCGCAAAATTAATATTCAAAGATATCTAGTTTCAAATCCCGTACGCACAGATTTCCCTGCTGCCACCTCAGGAACGGTCCATTCAGGACTGACTAATCCCTCCCTATTTTCTCCTCCCGTTCCCATAGCTCCAGCAGTTAAAATGTTTAGAGATCTTGTCCTCAACGACCTCTCCAAACTAGCAACAAAACATATACGCCACTCTCCACTATCTAAAGATGGATTAGAGTCTCTATGTGCACGGAAAAATCTGGTAGTTCGCCCTGCGGATAAAGGCGGGGGGATTGTCGTCCTCGATAAGAATCAATACGAAGAGGAGATGGTTAAAATTCTAAATGAACCAGGTACATACCAGATACTCCCCAATAATCCTACTAATGTGTACAAAAAAACTACAAAAACTTATCTTGAAAGGGTATGATTTGAAAATTTTAAATAAGAAAGAAAAGGCCTTTTTAGTTCCAACAGCACCTAGAATCCCTACAATATATTATCTACCCAAAATTCATAAAAATCCAGTTTGTTCCCCTGGGAGACCCATCATCAGCGGTATCAATTCCGTCACAGCAAGAATAGGTAAATATGTGGATTTTTATCTACAACCGCTCGTTAAACAAACACCCTCGTATTTGAAAGACACCGGTTCCACTATTAGATTGCTGGATAACATAGATATACAGGAAGGTTGTATTATGGCCACAGCCGATGTGGCATCGTTATACACCTGTATACCACATGAAAAAGGGTTAGAAGCAGTCAAACACTTCCTGAATCGAGAACACTCCCTGGCACCTTTCCAACGTGATTACCTGATAGAACTATTAGAGTTTGCAACCAAACACAATTACTTTTGGTTTAACCAGGGCTACTACCTACAACAACGGGGAGTAGCAATGGGTGCCAAGTTCGCACCTAGTCTTGCGAACTTGTTTATGGCCAAGTGGGAGGAGGATGTCGTCTATGCCCGCAATTCCACGTCGTTGGTTTTGTGGGCCAGGTATATAGACGACCTCCTCCTCCTATGGAATGGCACATTAGATATTCTCCAACAGTTTTTTGAATATCTAAATAATGACAGGGGTATTTCCTTAACATATGAGGCGAGCGACACCAAGATTCATTTCTTGGATTTACAAATAGAAATAGTAGATAGAAAGTTTAAATTCAACACATATTTCAAACCTACTGATCGCAATGGCTTTATCCCTATACACAGCTGCCACCATAGATCATGGCTTAGTGCAGTACCGCGGAGCCAATTTCTCAGGCTCCGCAGGAACTGCTCAGATATTGAAGGGTTTACTGTACAAGCAGGTGTCCTGAAACAAATTTGTTGATAAAGGCTATGACAAAGCCACTTTGGACTGTGAGATCCAAAGAGCCTTAAACATTGAGAGGAAAAATCTGCTTGAGATTAAGCCCAAGAAAGATCCTGATGAAAAATTCAAATGGGCTATGTTGACATCCTTTTCAATTCAACATAGACAAGTTCAAAACATTATAAAGAAACATTGGGATGTGCTTAAGCAGGATAATGTTTTGGGTACACTCCTTCCTGATGACGCCAAAGTCATATTCCGGGGGGCACCTTCGTTACAAGGTCGGATAGCCCCCAATGTGATTAATCCACCATCTCGTCCTTCTTTTTTTCAGAATATGACAGGCTTCTACCCTTGTAGAAAGTGTGTTGTTTGCCAACACAACACACTCGACAAGCGGAAAATTACGGAATTTACATCTACTACCACGGGGAAAAAATACACAGTGAAATCATTTTGCACGTGTAGCACAAGATATATAGTATATCTCATCACTTGCCCGTGCCGTAAACAATACATAGGACGTACTACTAGAACATTCACAACTAGAGTAGGAGAACATATAGCCTTAATTAAAAGCAGGGACCCCAAACATACCGTACCCAAACATTACAAACAATTCCATAATAGCAATCCCGCTGGCTCACAGTTTGTCATTATAGATAGATATGTCCCACCATGGAGGGGAGGTGCCAGAATTAGAGGGGTATCATGCTTAGAAATGTTTTGGGCATATGAATTACAGACTTTTTTTCCCCAGGGTATGAACGTTGAGGTAGATATCAATGCGTTTATAGATGAGTCATAGGTCTTAGCTACCAAAAAATTTTTAACAGAAAATTATTACAAATTTATCAATTATTTTTTATACATAAGGAATTTTTTGACTAAGCGCCATGGGTAGGAGTACCAATATCTATATATACCCAATCACACACTTTTTTTGAGGAATAGACACATATAATTTTATTTATTTTTTATGTTTTTTGTAATTATCAATATCATTACACATGTATGTGTGATTTTTCGTTGTGAAATAGTAGGCTTTTCTTAACACTCTAGGGAACATAAGAATTGATATATACCTAATTTGGTACATTTGAAAATATGAGAATCCATCCCCCAAGCAAATATTTATTATTTTTTCTTAGTATATGAGGCCCTCCTATTATCCATCTCTCTAGATGGATAGGGTATGCTCACAAATTTAACTTCTATACCTAGCCTTTTATGTCACTTTACATCCACTGCGTACACTGCGGAGTTACTTCCGGTGTGTCTGACTAAATTCAGGTCAATTCAACCCCTCTCTTATTTACAAAAACTATTTCCGATCATGTGACTTCTCCTAATCATTATGGAGAGCAGGGAAGTCACGCCCTGATGCAAGCACATGTGACGCTCGGACAATTACGTCACGCCGGGCGCATGCGCAGAGAGTGGAGCGCAGACGGATGTGTGCCCGGTGGGCTGCTCCACTCTCAGGCGCTTCGCATTGCAGCGGGGTACGGGTCATGGAGTAAGGTGGATAATATAGGAGTGCCACCTCCGTTCTGGACATATTTTATCTATACTTAACTGCGGTGCTGGAACGCACGAAATTGAGGTTTGGGACGCACGCGGGTCCGCCATCTTGGCTAAACCCGGAAGTGCAGTTAATTGAAGTTGGGGGCTGAATTCTCAACACAAGGGTCTTAGTACCTATAAAAAGGAACATGGCAGCAGTGGGCAGGCACCCCAGAAGAAGTCCCATGAGACGAAACGTGTCGGGAGGACTCCACTGCCGCCATTTTTTATTTACAAGCGCTTGATTTGTTCTTCTTAATATGTAAGTGTTTCTTTTTATTAAATTTTTATATATTTACGGAATTACACTATTTGGCCCTTTTTCTATCCCATATGGGGTTTGTTCAAGGACATCTCCAACCTCTACTCTGAAAAGACTCCCCGGTGAGGCATCCCTAGGACTCCAACGTACCGGTGGGATCTCCCTACCATCTGCCAGGGGGCAACTTTTCAAGCTTTTCCGACTCATACAGCGTATGCTGGTTTGGGTCCTAGCTTTCCGGTAAGCCTCCATTTATATGGGTGGTGGTATCTGCACATCCTTATTCGTTTTATTACATTTCCGGAGAAGGTCACCAAGGTTGGCATGGTTGCTACCAGACTGTAAAGCCTATACAGCATCCACCATCTAGAAACCCAACATTCATCTTCTATTTCCATTATTTGGTGGACTATTTAGCTCTTTTGGTGTTCATTATAAAACTCACGTGGTGATTATTTGTGGACTATTTTGACTTATCCACGATGGACACTTATTATCTATATTTATTAAAATTGTTCATGTAATATTTTTTATTATTAATATTTACTTTACATCACTTTGAATCTATAGCGCTACACCCACTTTATACACTCAGGTAGTGAGGAGTAAAATCAAAAATTTACACCCTTAGAAATCCTAAAGGCAGTGATTGGTTTTCGGGGCCCCGTACGCAGCTAGGCTCCCAAAAAGTCCCACACAGGTGGTATCCCCGTACTCAGGAGAAACAGCTGAATATATTTTGGGGTGCAATTCCACATATGCCCATGGCCTGTGTGAGCAATATATAATTTAGTGACAACATTTTGTAATTTTTTTTTTTTTTTTTTTTTTTTTTGTCATTATTCAATCACTTGGGACAAAAAAATATTCAATGGGCTCAACATGCCTCTCAGCAATTTCCTTGGGGTGTCTACTTTCCAAAATGGGGTCATTTGTGGGAGTTTTGTACTGCCCTGCCATTTTGGCACCTCAAGAAATGACATAGGCAGTCATAAATTAAAGGCTGTGTAAATTCCAGAAAATGTACCCTAGTTTGTAGGCGCTATAACTTTTGCGCAAACCAATAAATATACACTTATTGACTTTTTTTTTTTTTTTTACCAAAGACATGTGGCCGAATACATTTTGGCCTAAATGTATGACTAAAATTGAGTTTATTGGATTTTTTTTATAACAAAAAATAGAAAATATAATTTTTCAAAATTTTCGGTCTTTTTCCGTTTATAGCGCAAAAAATAAAAACCGCAGAGGTGATCAAATACCATCAAAAGAGAGCTCTATTTGTGGGAAGAAAGGGACGCAAATTTAGTTTGGGTACAGCATTGCATGACCGCGCAATTAGCAGTTAAAGCGATGCAGTGCCAAATTGTAAAAAGTGCTCTGGTCAGGAAGGGGGTAAATCCTTCCGGGGCTGAAGTGGTTAAATTCTCAGATGTTGTTTTTTTTTTTTTTTTTTTTTATGTTGGTGCCATACACTTACTTGTATAAATTTATATATATTTTCCCATTTTAGAAACACATCAAAACTGCTTCTTTGAAACTCCTGAGGAAGGAAACGTACACTATAGAAAGAACTGAGCCTTTCGATGTTATTACGAAACATGTAGAGTGTCCTGTGCTGTTTTATTTTTACTCCAGTGAGCTGACCCTTGGGTCTACTGGGATGATCTATTACAACACTATAGCAGTTAGATCAGAATTGATTGTTGTCTCCTCCATCTCTTTGATCTTATATTGATTCTATGTTTGTAGATATTTTGTAAACAATAAAAACTTTGTGATCTTTTTAAGCAATACTACTGTATTCTATTCTTGCACCATATAATTATTTCCTGGTGTTGTACTGCCCATAATATCCCCCTTGGGGCACATACCCTCTTTTGGCTTTCTTCCTTATATATGGGATGTGGCAGAGACCCCCGGAAAAACTCAAACACTGGTTCCTCCCTATTTTCTTTATTTCATAGATTTTTGATGTATAGAATGTCTCTGAAATATTAAAGGAGGCACAGTCGCAGTTTAGATATTGCCCTTCAAATTTGAAGTGGCTAGAATAGAGTTTCAATGAATGTCAATGGACAGCGTGAGTTGCAAACAAATGGTCATATTGTGAAAACTTTCAGGACTATGGCTTAGCCGTGGACATGTTTAGTGGCAGCAGGAATAGCTGAACGTTTTGATATAAGATTTGTGTAGGTGGGCTTGAAAATGAGAGAGTGGTGGCAGTTTAGAAATCATGTTCTGATTTTTCAGCTTTTGTCACCTCCCTCTTTAGTTTTGAACATTTCCCCATTCATTCCTATGGGAACAATTTCACCGCAAAAATGATATTTCGTGAACCATTTGGCGAAACGTTCCACAAAGTAATAGCACACCAATCGGGGACAATCTGCACGTTTTGGTATATAACTTGTCTATGTAGTGTAAAAACTGTGGGAGGAGTTAGGGTGGTAAATTTCATAAGTATGTGTCACCGGCGCAAAAAACTTCTAAATCAATCAGTGTATTTGTCAGAATTGCTGCATTCATTAAAAACCCTTCTTTAAGAAATGGGAAATGAAAAAATTGATAGGTGTGAATGCGCTATTCCTATCTTTACACCACTTGCAATATAAATTTCTATTCCTAATATTATGTGATGAAAAACATAATAAATAAATCTATCATACGATAATATCTCCTAAAAATTCAATTAGCCATCTCCTGTGTACAAATAAAAAACATAAAAAACATAAATCAAATAAGTGTATGTAAACCGATATCCTTCTGTTTATGAATCACACATGAAAACCTGGAAAACTGTTGAAAACCATATGCAGATTACCCCTCCTGTGCATATACACAATGTTAAAGTCCCATAAACCATAAAAATCCAAAAAAAAATCCTTTCAAATGCTGTGACTGTATTCCTATCATGCTCTTGTGTCTCTTCTTAATTATAAGTGACTTTGTGACACACCACCACCTTGCAGATTGGCCACTCACCAGATACTGTTAAATGATGTGCCTTTGGTTCATTCATGGGATAACCGCTCCACCTTAAATGCGCTCCACCTTATCATTTCTCATCGGCTATGCTTTAGTCTTCCTCATGTAGGATATATAGATAGACGATCATAGCGCAATATGTTTAAAACATTTATTGAGTAAAAAACCAAAAACAGATATCACACTCACATTTAAAAGTGCCTTCAAGCCGGCACTGAGCGAATCCAGCAGATAAGGACAAGTTCTAAGCGGGTCCGTATATGGCCTCCACGTTTGGCTTGCGCCTCACCCCTCGTTCTCGTATGTGTTTCCGCCCGCTGCCCGGACGTTTCCAATCACCTGTTCCGAGAGAATTCCCAGCAGCCTCTTATGCGTCATCAGGAAGCTGCCGTGTGATTGGTGCATGCTATATTTATACTCCATGCAACCGGAAGTACGTGTGTCGCCATCTTAACTAAGGGATGCTATTACCAAAATTCCTATTCTCTATAGCCGGAAGTGCGTATCCCGCCATCTTAACTAAGGGATGTTTTGCCCAATTGCTATTCTTCTGGTTACCTTCCTTGTAACATCATATACCCCACTTGGTTGACTTAATTTACTTGTTCTATTACAAAAAAACAGTGTTTTTTTGTGAAGATGTGGCCCATCTTTACCTGCTGAGACTCTTAAAATAGCTTAAAAAAATTTGAACGAACTATGTTCTGCAGTTTCAACTGACCTGCAGCATTATGGGGTGGCAAAAATCCATTTATTATCCCCACAGTCTAAAAAGTGTAAATATATTTTATGCACCTCATACAATCAAATTACTATTTAAAATAAGGGATTATTCTAATAATGACAAATGAGTTAGAAAACTAAAAAAAGTTATAAAAAAAGCCATAAAAATAAATAGACAAAAAATGGAAAATGAAATAAGAGAAAAATAAAATAAATAGAAAAATAGAAAAAATGTACCATAGAAAAAACGAAAAAATTAGAAAATAATAAAAATAAAAAAAATAAAAATCAATAAAAATATTTAATAAAAAAATGGAAAAAATAAAAAAAATAATAATGAAAAATAAAACATAGACCAAAATAAAAATTGCTCAAATGTACTAATAATCTTCCAAAAAACAATTGATTGTCTAGCTCCACATTCAACCCCAGTGGCCTCATCGTGTCCATTTTAAATATCCAATGTGTTTCATTCTTTGACACCTCTTTTCATATTGGTGTTCCAGTTCTTTTCTATCTTATCTATTCCATAGAACTTCAGATGTTGAGGGTTTCTTCCATGTACATCGCTAAAGTGTTTAGATACACTATGGTGTTTGAATCCTTTTTTGATGTTTCTGACATGTTCACCTATTCTTACTGACAGGGCTCTGGTCGTTCTGCCTATGTACTGTAGCCCACAACTGCACTCCAGTACATAGGTGACATGTGTGCTACAGCATGTTATCAGTTTCTCAATTTTGTATTTTTGCTCATTGGTATTTGATGTAAAACTAGTTATATTTCTGTCCTGTTTATTGGTGGATCTACAAGCCTTACATTTTCCACATCTAAAGAAAACCTTTTGACTGAAAAAAGTTGACATAGTTTTGGGGGGGTCGGGCACATTCTTTACTATTTTGTCACGGATCCTTCTTGCTCTCCTGTATATGAATGTTGTGTGTGTGTGGTGGTTTTTTTTTTTTGGGAGTACCTTACTTAGTTGTGGGTCATTGCTGATTATAGACCAATTTTTTTCTATAATATTCTCCAAAGTCTTATACTGTTTATTGAATCGCGTAATGAATGGTAATTTGTTGCTCTGGCCATAGTTTTTATTTTTTAGAATCAGTTCTCTGTCCATATTAGCTACATTTAGACGTGTCTCCTCCAGTACGTTTCTTCTATAACCCTTATCTATAAACCTTTCTATCAGGGTGTCAGTTTGTTGGAAATAATCCTCCATCAGGTCAGTTTCGTCTTATCCTGATGAACTGACTCTTGGGGATGGCCTTTTTCCAATGGGGTTGATGACAGCTCCCCATCGGTATGTACCCATTCCTGTCCATTTCTTTGAAATGTGTTCTGGTCCCAAGTTGATTCTGGTTTTTGAATATCTCCAAGTCCAAAAAATTAATTTTTTGTGAATTATAGGTAGCTGTAAATTTTGTCACATTGATTGCAGCCAATATACCATATGAATTGCTCCAAATGTTCTTGGCTTCCCTTCCATACTATCAAAATATCGTCTATGTAGCGTTTGTATAACAGCAAGTGTGGCCAGCATCTCCCGAAGATTTCTTCCTCCTCCCATTTACTTAGGAAGATGTTGGCCACACTCGGTGCATACTTATTACCCATACCCACCCCTTTTATTTGTCTATAATAGTTGTGGTCGTGCCAGAAAAAATTGTTGCCCATGGCCATTCTTAGTCCCTCCAGGATGAACCTTCTTTGTTTCAATTTTAAATCCGATAGGTTCTTCATTCCCCATGCTACAGCTGCTAGGGCATCTGTTTGTTTTATATTAGTGTACAACGACTCCACATCCAGTGTTACCAGTAATGTGGAATCGTCTACCTGTATGTTTCTCAAATTATTGATTACATCTTTGCTATCTTTAAGGAACGCTTTGCCCTCTCCTGCTATTGGCTGAAGGAATATATCCAAATACTCCCCCAGTCTAGAATATACTGATTCAATGCCACTGATTATATTGCAAGTGGTGTAAAGATAGGGTGGTAAATTTGGCTATAATAAGAATAACTAGAAAATGCATTTCCTTGGGAAAATGCGTGGGAATGCTGAATTGCCAAAACGGCAACCATCAGAATTGCCCCATCATATTCCTCTATTATAAATCAGTACATGGTGTGTCTGTTCCCTCCCCCGGGCTCTGTAATCAGAGCTGAGATGCTCCAGCCACCTCCCCCCTTGTGTATAACAGAAGCTTTGGTAACCATGGCAACAAAACCAACACAGTACACTCTGTTTAATGGCTAGAAGTTCCTGAAACGACCACTAAATAAACAGCTTTTTCACAAAAACTGTAAAAGATATCAAACTGAAAAGATATAGCCAGATAGCTGAATATTTTGTGAACATTTTAAAGTTTGTTTGGTGTCTGTAGGTGAAAGTATGAAGGAGCTGAAACTTTTGGGAGCGGAAGAAGATTTTAAGGATTTGAAGCATGCTCCCATTGACTTCAGTGTTAAAGTGTTCAAAAGCTTAATATTTTAAAAAGTATAAATAGTAGTAAAAAAGTTGAAAAAGTCCCATCAGCTGAAAGATGAACATTTTGATAGCTGAAAGTATGCAGAAGTTACAGAGACAAAAAATGTACGGAATAAAATTAAAAATAAATAAAATCGAATAACAATAGTGGGACTGCTAAAGCAGTCCCACTAACTAGAAAATGCATTTCCTGGGGAAAATGCGTGGGAATGCTGAATAGCTAAAATGGCCGCCATCAAAACTGCCTCATCATACTGCCATCAAAATTGCCCCATCATATTCCTCTATTATAAATCAGTACATGGTGTGTCTGTCCCCCTCCCCCGGGCTCTGTAATCAGAACTGAGATGCTCCAGCCACCTCCCCCCCTGTGTATAACAGAAGCTTTGGTAACCATGGCAACAAAATCAACACAGTACACTGTGTTTAACCACTTGCCTACTGGGCACTTAAACCCCCCCTCCTGCCCAGACCAATTTTCAGCTTTCAGTGCTCTCACACTTTGAATGACAATTACTCAGTCATGTAATACTGTACTCAAATGAATATTGTGTCCTTTTTTCATACAAATAGAGCTTTCTTTTGGTGGTATTTGCTCACCTCCTGGGTTTTTTATTTTTTGCGCTATAAATAAAAAAGACCGAAAATTTTGAAAAAAAACGCATTTTTCTTAGTTTCTGTGATAAAATTTTGCAAATTATTAATTTTTTCTTTATAAATTTTGGCCACAATTTATACTGCTACATATCTTTGGTAAAAATAACCCAAATTAGTGGATATTATTTGGTCTTTGTGAAAGTTAGAGAGTCTACAAGTTATGGTGCAAATCATAAAAAATCGATCACACCTGATGTACTGACGGCCTATCATTTCTTGTGACCCGAACAAGCCAGGAAAGTACAAATACCCCCCAAATGACCCCTTTTTTTTTTTTTTTAAAGTAGACAGTCCAAGGTATTTAAGATGCATGGTGAGGTTTTTGATGTCATTTTTTTCCCACAATTCTTTGCAAAATGAAGGTTTTTTTTTTTTTTTTTTTTTTCCCCCCCCCCACAAAATTGTCATTGTAATAGGTTATTTCTCTCACATGGCATGTGTATACCAAAAATAACACCCCAAAATACGTTCTGCTACTCCTCCTGAGTACGGCGATACCACATGTGTGGGACTTTTTCACAGCCTGGCCACATACAGAGACCCAACATGCAGGGAGCGCCATCACATGTTCTAGGAGCATAAATTACACATCTAACTTGTTGACTACCTATTACACTTTTGAAGGGCCTGGAGCCCCAAGGACAATGACACATGGCACTGATATGTGGCACAGATGGCACTAATATGTGGCACTGACGACAGATGGCACTGACAGATGGCACTAATATGTGGCAGTGACGACACGTGGCAGTGACGACACGTGACACTGATACGTGGCAGTGGGGACGGATGGCACTGGCGACAGACAGTGGGGAAGGATGACAGGGGACACTGATGACTTTTTTTAGGTGTGTGGTGTTTTTTTTTTTCACACACCGCTGCAGCGGTTCGCTCTCCCTCCTCACACACTGTCTCTGTGTGAGGAGGGAGAGCTGGCGATGAGAGAGGATCTCATATGTTTACATATGAGATCCTCTCTCATTGGCACCGCCAATCGCACTGTAAATGGCCGCTGTCATTGGCCGTTTACGGCGATCTGTGACTGGCTGTGTCCGAGGGACACGGCCAGCACAGAACTTCCGCGATGCTCGCCAGCAGGAGCGCGCATTGCGGAAGTAAACAGCTGGACGTCCACCCAGCAGATAGCGTCCGCGCTGCAGCCGTCTTTCGGCTATAGCGCGGGCGCGAAGTGGTTAATAGCTAAAATTTCCTGAAACGACCACTAAACAAAAAGCTTTTTCACAAAAACTGTAAAATATATACCCAGCTGAATATTTTGTGAACATTTTAAAGTTTGTTTGGCGTCTTTAGGTGAAAGTATGAAGGAGCTGAAACTTTTGGGAGCGGACGAAGATTTTAAGGATTTCAAGCATGCTCCCATTGACTTCAATGTTAAAAAAAAGTGTTAAAAAGCTTAATATTTTAAAGTATAAATAGTAGAAGAAAAGTTGAAAAAGTCCCATCAGCTGAAAGACGAATGGTTTTAATAGTTGAATGGTTTTAATAGTTGAAAGTATGCAGAAGTTACGCAGAGCCAAAAAAGTATGGAGTAAAATTAAAAATATATAAAATCAAATAACAATAGTGGGACTGCTAAAGCATTCCCACTAACTAGAAAAGCTACAATTTCTGGGAAAATTGTGAAAGTGTTCTTGCCTCTACAACTGGAGTGGGCGAAGTAACTGGGTGGAGTGGCTTGAGGAACTGTGAAAAGTGTTAACAAGCTTAATATTTTAAAAAGTATAAATAGTAGTAAAAAAGCTGAAGTCCCATCATTAGCTGAAAGAGCTGAACTTTTTTTTTTTTTTTTTTTTTTTCATGGGGCGGTCATAATGTTTTGGCTGATCATGGGGGGGGGGGGATCATAATGTCAGCTTTTGTCACCTCCCACTCTAGCTTTGAACATTTCGCCATTCATTCCTATGGGACCATTTTCGCAGCAAAACTATTTCGTGAACCATTCGGCAAAACGTTCCACAAAGTAATAGCACACCAATCGGGAACAATCCGCACGTTTCGGTATATTACTTGTCTATGTAGTGTAAAACTGTGGGAGGAGTTAGGTTGGAAAATTTGGCAATAATTATAACTAGAAAAGCTACAATTTCTGGGGAAATTGTGAAGTGTTCTGGCCTCTACAACTGGAGTGGGCGGAGTAACTGGGTGACGTGGCTTGAGTAATTGTGAAAAGTGTTAAAAAGCTTAATATTTTAAAAAGTATAAATAGTAGTAAAGTCAACAAAGTCCCATTAGCTGAAAGAGCTGAACCTTTTTCTTTTTTCCTTTCTCTTTTTTTTTTCCTTTCTCTTTTTTTTTTCCTTTCTCTTTTTTTTTTCCTTTCTCTTTTTTTTTTCCTTTCTCTTTTTTTTTTCCTTTCTCTTTTTTTTCCTTTCTCTTTTTTTTCCTTTCTCTTTTTTTTCCTTTCTCTTTTTTTTCCTTTCTCTTTTTTTTCCTTTCTCTTTTTTTTCCTTTCTCTTTTTTTTTTCCTTTTCTTCACAAAGTAATAGCACACCATTCGGGAACAATCTGCACGTTTCGGTATATTACTTGTCTATGTAGTGTAAAAACTGGGAGGAGTTAGGGTGGTAACTTTGGCTATAATAAACTAGAAAAGGTACAATTTCTGGGGAAATTGTGAAAAGTGTTCTTGCCTCTACAACTGGAGTGGGCGGAGTAACTGGGTGGAGTAGCTTGAGTAACTGTTGTGTGGCTGGAGTAACTGAAAAGTGTTAAGCTTAATATTTTAAAAAGTATAAATAGTAGTAAAAAAGTTGAAGTCCCATCATTAGCTGAAAGAGCTGAACATTTTTTTCAAAGATTATGATTTTTTTTTTTTTTTTTTCAAAAATGATTTTTTTTTTTATGGGGTGGTTATAATGTTTTGGCTGATCATGGGGTTGTCTGCTTTTGTCACCTCCCACTCTAGTTTTGAACATTTCCCCATTCATTCCTATGGGACCAATTTCGCAGCAAAAAAGACAATATTTTGTGAACCATTCGGCGAAAAAAGTTCCACAAAGTAATAGCACACGTTTCGGTATATTACTTGTCTATGTAGTGTAAAAACTGGGAGGAGTTAGGGTGGTAAATTTGACCATAAGAATAACTAGAAAAGCTACAATTTCTGGGGAAATTGTGAAAAGTGTTCTTGCCTCTACAACTGGTGTGGGCGGAGTAACTGGGGGGGAGTGGCTGGAGTAACTGTTGTGTGGTTGGAGTAACTGTGGAAAGGTTGAGATGGGCAGAGTAACTGTGTGGAGTGTTTATAGTGAGTAAAGATAGTAAACATTACACTAACCAATTGATCAAATTTAAAAAGTGAACAAGTGCTAATGATGTAGAAGGTAGAAATATCGGTAAATGACTTTGTCGGACACAGACTTAAGGGTTACCAGGATTTATTCTGCCCCAGCCAAAGCGTAGCACCTGACGGACTTGCGTCCCAAAATCAAGTGTGTCAAAAACAGTTTACACAGTGTACATATAATTTCAATATATTGCATCACAAGCAAACTGGCGGTATATTTCCGTTTATACATTGTATTAACATTCTGAACAGTCAACTTTTTGAACTTTTTGGATACAAGGCAATTCATTAAAGCATATACTTTAAACCCTTACAAATTTTCCGTTTCTCTGCAGTTTTGCTCCTTGCTGTTTATCTGTCTTACTAATCAGCAAGCAGGCTATAGCACAGGAAGGAGAGGGTGAGTGTGATGAGGACAGATGTCTGTGATGGATGGGGGGGAGTAAGTGAGTTCAGTGTCTAACAAGTACACCGAACATGAACTATAGAGAATGATTTTTAGCTAATTGTAAATGGTCCCACACAACTATGGCCACAAACTGACCCTCATTGCCACTTTATCTGTTTGACCACTGTCTCACAACCACTGTTTCCTGGCAACACTCATGCCCTGTTTATGCAGGCTCTAAGCGTGTTCACAACCACTGCTCAAAAAACAATACACAGGATCATGATAGCTGTAATACTGTAATAACTGTGTAGTACTCCTGACTGGAGACAGTGCTGCACCCTGGAGATGTAAATGTGATCCAACAGTGTTTTTCTACAAAAAAAAAAAAAAAAAAAAACTTTAAGAGGGGCATAACACTTTCCAGTGATGCATTCTTCATTGAATCCAGGGAGGCTGTGATTTCAGGATCAGCAAAGATCTTCTCATCAAAGTCAGTTATGTACAGTCCTTGCAGTGTAGTCGTTCTACTCAGAGCAACATAGGCCATTCCCGGTTGGAAGACCCGTTTCAATGAGACCACTGACGACTGTATCGACCTCCCCTGACACTTATGAATCGTACATCCAAAAGCCAACTTCAGGGAGAACTGCCTGCGAACAACTCCTTTCTGTCGTAGGTTTTCCTCTACCCTTTCTATGTACACCAAGTTGTCAGCATCACAAGACGACTTGTTACGGTATCTCTGTCCTGCATTTGGATTGTCCAGCACAAGCCCAAGCTTGTTTACCGTAGTAGCACCATTCTCAGTCAGGATGATTATTCTTGCAATCTTGCCAAATGTCTCGTTAACAAGCCCATCTTCTACATCAATGTTTCTTGTTATCATGGGCACCTTCAGCTGCTTGCAGTGTGTCAATCAGATTGTCTTTGTGTCCTTTTGAAAGGTTGGTGTTGCCTCAGCACCACTCCTGTCTTTTCTGTAATCGTCGGCATCTATGTTGGTGACATTTGAATGGAGAACAGACACAGTTGCATTATGTTTGTGAAACTCTTTGTTGGTGGCAAAGATGTGCAGCACGTCATTAGGGCAGTGGGTGGGATCTGTCAAAGCCTGAGCAAGTAGAGCTTAGTCATCGCTTAAGGTGCCAGTCTTCTGCTTGACTCTGATTCTATTCAAAAGCTCAGCAAATGAAATGTCATCCTACTGTTGCATGATCTCTGTCAGCGTGATCATCTGAAAGGTCTTTCCAGACGTCATTGGTATTTTCCTCAAACACGCAGAGTGGCTTACTTTTTCCCAGCGGGGGGACCTGGAAAGTCTCTTACTGCTAGTACTGACATACCACCAAAAGGTTTCTTACTGCCTTTGATTTGCTGTAATCTCCAGTTGATGTAGGCAAATGGGGGCTTTGAAATCATTGACACCTCGTCAATAACAATGATCTCCGCATCTGACAGCTGTGCCCTCACTTCATCTATTAGATTTCCAAGTCCTTGGTAGGGTGGCTTCAAGCTTCTTGGCTACTTCAGCAGAGAATGCAAAGTGTTGCCTGAAATGTTGAAAGCTGCTGTTCCTGTAAATGCAGTTAGTAAAACGCTGGGCATGGATATGTCTGCTTCCTCATGTAGTCTGGTAAGTTTACAGAGTATTTGTTGCCTCAGCATAGATGCACTTTATCAGGTGTGATTTGCCTGTCCCTGCACCACCAGTGACAAAGTAATGGAATGGGTCAGGATTTAGGCCACACACACAGTTAGTGCACCAGTCACAAACTGAGTAGAATGTTTGAGCTTGTGTCCGGTTAAGGTTTCTGTACATTTTCCGAAGGAAATCGGGGCACATTTGTGGGGCCTTCACAGTAAGTGCAATTCCACCTGTTTGTGATGTGTATACTCCGGAACATCATCTTGTTCATTCTCATGAAATGGCTCCCCTTCTTTGTGTTCCTCTATACATTCCAACCTATCCAACTCAGCTTCTGGGGCAAAGGTGTTCCAAGCATCTTCAACAGGGCCGTTTTTTACAAAGTCATCCAAGACTTGTTCCACAATTTTGTTGTGGTGTTCGAACTTCTTTTGGTTGCTAGTAACAATTGCAGACACTGCTCGGATTGCTTCTTCTCCTGGTAAGCTCACACAGGCGCCTTTGTAAAAATCCTGGTGTGTTGGGAACCTTACAGTTTTCAGTGATGACTCTGAACGGTGGGGGAGGTAGAGTTTAAGCAGTCTGCCGTAGTAGTTCTCTGGGTCCTTCTTCTCTGAGAAGCGTACATACCTGATTGCAGGCTTCCCTCTCGTGCGTTTTTGAATCCTTCCCATTTCATTCAATAGGCTGACACGCTTGCAGTCTTCTTTTTGCTTGCCATCTTCCTTCTGCTTGCCATAGACAACCCTGTAATGGGATGCAAAGTCTGCCAGACACATGGACTCAAACTCTGGTGTTTCGGGTCTGGCTCTGTATTTGTCGACAAAACTCGTCATCTACACATTAAGAGAATTGGCTGGTTTGTTCTGCAATGCACTGAGCGGGAGACTCATTTTCAGTGCGTTGTCACCAGTTGGCAGAAAAACAACCTGACGTGGGCAAGACTTCATTTTCAGGCTGCACGTATGGGCCACAGACTCCTGGGCGCTGACCTCTCTGTTTTGAATAAGCCTGAACTTCTTTCATTTCTTCTCGTTCTGTCTCTGTTTCTGGGCTCATTTCGTTGACTATTGTTTTGAGATAGTCACTCAGCTCCCGTTTTGGCTTGGATATGTAGGACAACATGTACATGATGCAACCATACTCATCAAGAATGTACCGGATGTCCATGTTGGCGTTCCAGGCCGTCAGCAAATGTGGATTGTAGTTGTTCACCCAGCAGTTCCTGACATCACGCTTCATTCGAATCACGCTTGAGGTCAATGCCTCAATGTACGAGTTGTACTGATTCAAAGTCATATCACACTGTGCCAGTAGCTGTGACGTGTCTTCAAGCTGCACTTTTGGGTT
This sequence comes from Aquarana catesbeiana, assembly GCF_042186555.1. Lineage (NCBI taxonomy): Eukaryota > Metazoa > Chordata > Amphibia > Anura > Ranidae > Aquarana > Aquarana catesbeiana. Next base: position 190,564,363 of record NC_133330.1, on the reverse strand, counting down.
ATTAAGCAAATCCCAGACTGGTTTCAGTTTGTTTTTGGCTGCTTGTGGTTTCATTGCACAATCTCCTTGTTCTTCTGGCATCGGGTAAGTTATCCTCGTTTTTTTAATAGGTGGCTTTGGAAATTCAAATCTGCATACTCTGTTACCTTTCTTGCATGATTTTGAATGAGACCTGCTGTGCATTTGAAGTTCTGTTACAAATCTGTGAAGTAAAGCCTGTTTGGCTTCATCAGGCAGCTGGCATGAGATGTTATGATCTATAAAGGCACACACCTTGTTATCACTGTCTTGTCCAAATATAGGAGCTCCTGCTACCCAACAGACAATGTATATGAGGGCTCCCTCTCGCCTGAAATTCAACCCGGTAAAAGTAATCGATAACTTCACCAATTGGCTGTGCAGGACCCAACAGCAGCTCTCGCATCAGAGCATCAACCCGTTTGTCAAACATGCGCATGGTGGTCACTGGGTTGCCTCGAAGAATGTCACACTTTTCAGCCCAGTCTAGCCCCGCAAAATCCACCTTTTGACCTTGTTGTGCCTTTATTGCCGTTATTACCTCTGGCCATCTGAATTCTGCAGCAGAGAAGGTAAGAAAAAATGTTGGCTTACCCAATTGTCTGACCATGGCTAGCAAATTCTTCAGATTTTTATCCCAGTAAGCTGGACTCCCTCTCAGTGGTTGCATGAACCTTGTGGCATCTCGGTTTCGCACCAACCTCTCAACCTCACGCTTGTCCTGTAGCAGCTTGTTGGATATTTTCCGTCCATCCCTGGTATTGGGTTTTCCTTTCCTTAACTGGATGGACATGCTGCTTTTGGCCATGTGTGTTTCTGTGACAAACTGCGCAAAGAAGAGGTAGCTTGTGTCTCTTGCAAAACGAGTATCAACACAAAAAAGCCTTGCATTGAAATACATGCTCGGGGAAAGTTTGACTTGTCTTGCCTGGTCCAATGTATTCTGTCCAGTAGGGAACTGAACAGGGAAAGCCATTGCCTCAAGCCTAGGAACTTTAAAGAAGCTGACAGGTGTGTTTCCTTGTGCAGGTGCAATGCTGAATATTCCATCAGCGTGTGTCAGTGCTTCCTCTCCAAGGTCAGATGGCTGCAAACAACTGTCTAGGCCAATTCCAGGTCTTAGTGCATCCTTCTCATCCTCTGCATTGGGAGGTTGTTGGTCATGGCCTTCCTGTTGCTCAGAAGCAGCCAGTAAACATGCAGACTGTACCTCTGATGGATCACAATTTTCGATGCGTTCAAGTATCTCCCATCATTTCAGTTTTGTCACAACTGTCGAGTTCCATCCCATTATCATGATCATCATCAGCGATTGTCTCATCCACTCTAATTGAAATGTCACTGTAGTCGGGGTGTGTGTCAATGAGTTTTGACAGACCTGCTACTACATTTCCCATGTTGACATTATGAAACAGCTGGTGGCCTTTGTAAGTCGGACGTCTTTTCAGCTTCACTCTGTGTAACTGGGATGTGCTGCGCGATCTTGTTAGAGTATTGACTGTGGTTTCCACCTCGGATGGCACACTCTACAGCACCATGTATAGCTGCCTGTCGACCTTTGGGAAGTGTGGTGATCTTGGCAAATGGCAGTATTTTGGCCAAAAGTTGTCTTTTCAGCACATTCAAATCGCAGAGCTCTGGGGGAATGGGCGCCAGCTCCATGTTGGCTACAGTGATGGATAATTTGTGTCCTGCTTTTAAATGCGAATCACAGTTGTGACAAATCATTCTTTGGTCCTTTCATCTGGTACGGTGCATTGTTCAGGTCCTTGACAGTGATTGCTGCACACATGGACATATTTCCCTGTCAAACAGGCAGCAACAATGTGTAGATTCTTCTTGTAATTGCTGTGAATGCAATGTTTCACTTGGTTAGGGAAAAGGGTGCGATGACACATTGTGCACACAAATGTTGGCCCAGCTTTAATGCATTCATGGAAAGTGGATATAGCTGTCTGCATTGGCTGTTGTCCACTGGTTGACTGCATTCCTGCATGACACGAGTCCATCGTCTGTATTTCATTCTTATTTTGAAGGCACATTGCATCTTATGGGTTATGCGAAAATCTGCTTGAGTTTGACGCTTCATTTTCATGTAACTCATGCAACGTTGCAAGTGACGTTTTCTGAAATCAGGATCATTATATTTTCTGGTGATGTATTGCTTCTGCTTCAAGTTGAAATTGGCATTTGATGCATATTTGTGAATGATATATTGCTTCTGCTTCAACTTAAAATCAGCATCTGCTCTGTATCGGCTGGTGATGTATGTCCTTTTCTTATTGGTGACAGACATCTTTGTAGCCTTGGAATCACGCCTTCTTTCATTTCTGTGTCTTGTCTTCAGTTTTTGTTGTCTCTGTGCATTTAATTTGGAAAATGCCTTACTGTCCTTCCATATGCCCTGTGAGGATTTTGCATCAAGTGACCGTGGAGAATGCTTGCTGGCTGGGAATCCAGTGTGTGTTGCATCTTTGGTCATCTGTGTCACTTTGTTCTCCACATGCTTTGCATTATGTGGTTTGTCAGATTGCACTGGTGGGGACAGCAAACCATCTGACAGACGTCTTGCACGATGAAATGAGACTGGCATGAAGTCATACTGCAGTCCATCAATGGGGCCTCTGGTGTCTGTAAGGAGCAATTCATACAACTTATAAATCCTTGCCCCCATATCACTCAAATGTGTAAAAGTGATCATAACAGCTTTTCCTTTTCCAGTGGCAGGAAGTCCATCCTTATTTCGACTATGAGAATCAAACAGTCCATATCTCCCAGACTTGTCTCTGAACAATGCAATGCAATATGGCACTACTATAAAAAGTGCATGTGTAACATCTGCATTGAGGCACTGAAGTCTTGTGGAGAGGTCAACAAACCAACCTTGGTTGTCACCGTCTATCGTGGCTCTCATACATCCCGATAACACTGGAGATTTAACAACGTTATACTCATATTTGTCAGTGTTGAGTCTGAGGGGCACTTCCATTGTCAAGTGCTGATGCTGATAGACATTTCTTTGTTTTAGCTGTTTTATTGTTGAGCCATACAAGCTGTTGCCCTTCAGTATTTGATCAAGATCACCCTTTCTCACATCAAGCTCACTGTGGTATGCCAAAAATGTCAGCCCTGCATGTACACTGTTTGTTCCTTAACCTTCCATAGCCATGATGACCCTGATGAAATGATGCCTGCACAGAAATCTCACTTGGTACACATGGTTCTTGCATGCCATGGTTTTCAGAAGTGCCCATCACACTGTCACTGTGCTCTTGAACTTGACACTGAGTTGAACATGAAAATGACACCACAGGTTCACTATGTACCTCCTGGGCACATTCACTGTCACAAACCTCTATATCCACTATGCTGCTGTGGGGCTCCGGATCCAGTTTAGTCCAGCGTATCTTTGCAGCTTTAGATCTCTTTCCTTTGGATGGCATGATGATATTTGTGGAAGGAGCTATAATTCCCCTCAGAGTTGTGTGGGAGGAGCTATAACTTCCCTCCAAGCTGTGTGGGAGGAGCTATAATGCTATAATTGTCCTTAGAGCTGTGTGGGAGGAGCTATAATTCCCCTCAGAGCGGTGTGGGAGGAGCTATAATTCCCCTCAGAGTTGTGTGGGAGGAGCTATAATGCTATAATTCCCCTCTGAGCTGTGTGGGAGGAGCTATAATTCCCCTCAAAGCTGTATTGGAGGAGCTATAACTTCCCTCCAAGCTGTGTGGGAAGAGATATAATGCTATAATTGTCCTTAGAGCTGTGTGAGGAGCTATAATTCCCCTCAGCTTTGTGATATATTTTTTTTTTTTTTTTTTTTTTTTTTTTTTTTTTTTTTGGTTGGTCAATGTTTTGGCTAATCATGGGGTTGTCAGCTTTTGTCACCTCCCACTCTAGTTTTGAACATTTCACCATTCATTCCTATGGGACCAATTTCGCCGCAAAAACGACGATATTTTGTGGACCATTCAGCGAAACGTTCCACAAAGTAATAGCACACCAATCGGGGAACAATCTGCACGTTTCGGTATATTACATGTCTCTGTAGTGTAAAAACTGTGGGAGGAGTCTGCAAGCATTATCAAGTCTAGCAGATGAAGGTATGACCACATGCATTTGGGGTGTCTCAGCATCTTGTATTTACAACCACTGTTTCCTAGCAACGCTCATGCCCTGTTTATGCTTCACAAATACTGCTCAATACATAGGACCATGATAGCTGTAGTAACTGTGCAGTAATTCAAATGGCCGTATTTTAAAAAACTATAAATCCTACAGCGAAGATCTTTATATTGTGAGAATCACAAGACCCAGACCTAGATTTTGATGTATAGCATGTCTCTGAAATATTAAAAATGGAGGCACAGTCGCAGTTTAAAAATTGCCCTTCAAATTTGAAGGGGCTAGAGTGTAGTTTCAGTGAATGTCAATGGACGGCGTGAGTTGCGAACAAATGGTCATATTGTGAAAACTATCAGGACTATGGCTTAGCCGTGGACATGTTTAGTGGCAGCAGGGATAGCTGAACGTTTTTGATATAAGATTTGTGTAGGTGGGCTTGAAAATGAGGGAGTGGCGGCAGTTTAGAAATCATGTTCTGATTTTTCAGCTTTTGTCACCTCCCACTCTAGTTTCCCCATTCATTCCTATGGGACCAATTTTGCAGCAAAAACGACAATATTTCGTGAACCGTTCGGCGAAACGTTCCACAAAATAATCGCACACCATTCAGGAACAATACGCACGTTTCAGTATATTACTTGTCCATGTAGTGTAAAAACTGTGGGAGGAGTTAGGGTGGTAAATTTGGCGATAATAATATATGTGAGACTAGAAAAGGTACAATTTCTGGGGAAATTGTGAAAAGTGTTCTTGCCTCTACAACTGGAGTGGGCGGAGTAACTGGGTGGAGTGGCTTGAGTAACTGTTGTGTGGTTGGAGTAACTGAAAAGTGTTAAAGCTTAATATTTAAGTATAAATAGTAGTAAAAAAGTTGACGTTCCATCATTAGCTGAAAGAGCTGAACATTTTTTTTCAAAAATGATGATATTTTTTCAAAAATGAATTTTTTTTTTTTTTTTCATGCGACGGTCATAATGTTTTGGCTGATCATGGGGTGGTCATAATGTTTTGGCTGATCATGGGGTTGTCAGCTTTTGTCACCTCCCACTCCTAGTTTTGAACATTTCGCCATTCATTCCTATGGGACCAATTTCACCGCAAAAACGATATTTCGTGAACCATGCGGTGAAACATTCCACAAAGTAATAGCACACCAATTAAATGACATTGATTCCTTATTCTCACTGGTATTTTTCAGCTTTACAAGGTAATGGCACACCAATAAATGACATTGAACATTTCGCCATTCATTAATATGGGACCAATTATCCGCAAAAACTACGATATTTAGTGAAAAATTTGGCGAAACATTCCACAAAGTAATAGCACACCAATCGAGAATAATCCGCACCTTCGGTATATTACTGTCTATGTAGTTTAAAAGCTGTGGGAGGAGTTAGGGTGGTATGATCATGGGGTTGTCAGCTTTTGTCACCTCCCACTCTAGTTTTGAACATTTCGCCATTCATTCCTATGGGACCAATTTCGCCACAAACGACGATATTTCGTGAACCAATTGGCGAAAAAAGTTCCACAAACTAATAGCACACCATTTGGGAACAATCTGCACATTTCGGTATATTACTGTCTATGTAGTGTAAAAACTGGGAGGAGTAAGAGCCGGTTCACACGGGGGCGACTTGTCAGGCGACCTAGCCGCCTGACAAGTCGCCTCCCGTTCTGTACAATGGAACCATTCTAATCGGAGCGACACAAGTCGCTCCGACTTAGAAGAAAGGTTCCTGTACTACTTTGGGGGCGACTTGCATAGACTTCTATATAGATGTCGTCTTGCAAGTCGCCCCGGCAGTCGTGTGCAGGTCGCCTCGGTGAGGCGACCTGCAAGTTGTGCCGCGTCTAGTGTGAACCGGCACTTAGGGTGGTAAATTATCAGCATTATCAAGCCTCGCAGATGAAGGTATGACCACATGCATTTGGGGGGTCTCAGCATCTTGTGTTTACAACCACTGTTTCCTAGCAACGCTCATGTCCTGTTTATGCTTCACACCCACTGCTCAAAACACAATACACAGGATCATAGCTGTAACAACTGTGCAGTAATTCAAACAGTCGTTTTTTAACCACTTGAGCCACGGACCATTATGCTGCCTAAGGTCCAGAGGTATTTTTCCAATTTGGCACTGCGTCGCTTTAACTGCTAATTGCGCGGTCATGCAATTCTGTACCCAAATGAAATTTTGCGTCCTTTTCTTCCCACAAATAGAGCTTTCTTTTGATGTTATTTGATCACCTCTGCGGTTTATTTTTTGCGTTATAAACGGAAAAAGACCGAAAATTTTGAAGAAAAAAATGATATTTTCTACTTTTTGTTATAAAAAAAAAAATCCAATAAACTCAATTTCAGTCATACATTTAGGTCAAAATGTATTTGGCTACATGTCTTTGGTAAAAAAAATGTCAATAAGCGTATATTGGTTTTGCGCAAAAGTTATAGCGTCTACAAACTAGGGTACATTTTCTGGAATTTACACAGCTTTTAGTTTATGACTGCCTATGTCGTTTCTTGAGGTGCTAAAATGGCAGGGCAGTACAAAACCCCCCAAATGACCCCATTTTGGAAAGTAGACACCCCAAGGAAATTGCTGAGAGGCATATTGAACCCATTGAAAATGTGTGTGGTTTTTTTTTTTTTTTGTCCCAAGTGATTGAATAATGACAAAAAAAAAAATATATTTACAAAAAGTTGTCACTAAATGATAATTTTGCTCACACAGGCCATGGGCCTATGTGGAATTGCACCCCAAAATACATTCAGCTGCTTCTCCTGAGTATGGGGATACCACATGTGTGGGACTTTTTGGGAGCCTAGCCGCGTACGGGGCCCCGAAATCCAATCACCGCCTTCAGGATTTCTAAGGGTGTAAATTTTTGATTTTACTCCTCACTACCTGAGTGTATAAAGTGGGTGTAGCGCTATAGATTCAAAGTGATGTAAAGTAAATCCCCCCCCCCCCCCCCCCCCCCCCCCCCCCAAATTTTGGAAAGTAGACACCACAAGCTATTTGCTGAGAGGCATGGTGAGTATTTTGCAGCTCTCATTTGTTTCTGAAAATGAAGAAAGACAAGCTTTTTTGAAAGAGAAAAAAAAAACTGACAAAAAGTGAGGTCTGCAAAATACTCGCTATACCTCTCAGCAAATAGCTTGGGGTGTCTACTTTCCAAAATGGGATCATTTGGGGGGGTTTTGAACTGTCCTGGCATTTTATGCACAACATTTAGAAGCTTATGTCACACAGCACCCACTCTTCTAACCACTTGAAGACAAAGCCCTTTCTGACACTTTCTGACACTTTTTGTTTACATGGTTTTTTTTTTTTAAAGCAAATACCCTACAGATTAAAATGGTGGGTGTTACATTTTTCACACAGTATTTGCACAGCGATTTTTCAAATGCATTTTTTGGGGGAAAAAACACACTACCTTTTTTTTTTTTTTTTTTTTTTTTTTTTTAATTTTAATGCGCTAAAACACACTATATTGCCCAAATGTTTGATGGAATAAAAAAGATGATCTTAGGCCGAGTACATGGATACCAAACATGACATGCCTTATAATTGCGCACAAACGTGCAGTGGCAACAAAATAAATACATTTTTAAAAGCCTTTACAGGTTACCACTTTGAATTTATAGAGGAGGTCTACTGCAAAAATTACTGCCCTCGATCTGACCTTCGGTGATACCTCACATGCATGGTGCAATTGCTGTTTACGTTTGACGACAGACCGCCGTTTGCCTTAGCGCGAGAGCAGGGGGCGACAGGGGTGCTTTTTTTAATCATTTTTTTTTCATTTTTATTATCTCAGGGAATGTAAAAATCCCTTATGATAGCAATAGGTAGTGACAGGTACTCTTTTCAAAAAAAAAAATTGGTCTATTAGACCCTAGATCTCTCCTCTGCCCTCAAAGCATCTGACCACACCAAGATCGGTGTGATAAAATGCTTTCCCAATGGCACTGTTTACATCCGGCGAGTCATGAAATGCTCGTAGCTTCCGGTTTCTTAGGCCATAGAGATGTTTGGAGCCACTCTGGTCTCTGATCAGCTCTATGGTCAGCTGGCTGAATCACCGGCTGCATTCTCAGGTTCCCTCTTGAGACAGAGCCAGAGAAAAACACGGAAGACGGTGGGGGGGTGGGGCATTCCCTCCCACAGCTTGTAAAAGCAGTCTAGAGGCTAATTAGCTGCTAGCGTTGCTTTTACACGAAAGCCGACCGCTGGCTGAAAAGAATGATACCAAGATGATACCTAAACCTGCAGGCATCATTCTGGTATAACCACTCAGTCGTGAATGGCGTACCTGAAGACAAAAAATGGTTAACAATAGAACACAGTAAGCAGTAAAGTATAAAAAATTGCATACCTGAAAAGCAAACATGATAAAACATAATAACAATAAAACATTGCAGAATAGAATACAGTAAAAAAGAGCAGAACAATAGAGAGAGAACAATAAAACGACAACTATATTTAATTTTATATGGGGTTGTGTTTTTTTTTTTTTTTTTTTGTAACTAACTTTTATAACTGTAACCGGTTCCAGATTCGGGTCTCTCAAAATGCAATGGCATCTTGGGAGACCCTGTGAAAGTGTGCCTAGTCTGTGCAATGCCGTACCCTACACTAATACTCAATTAGTGAATGGTAGCGTTCAAAACATTCACCAATGCAAAGACCAGGATTGTCAGGACAGGAGGGACAATAACGGGTGTCACGCCTATATCCGCGCTTGCTGCAGACACATCTTTTTTGGGGGGGTTCGTTGGGTAGGGGTACTCGGGAGGACATAAAGAAAATGCCTCTCATGCAGCTGACTGCATTTGGTTGGGGATGTGAATGGGGGAAATACAGGTGCTGCAGAAGCGGTGGGTTCCCAACTAGGATTGGCGAATGCAGCAGGAAGGGCACTATGGGCACGACGGTCCTGTGTTTGTCTTTTTGGTGGCAGCGGGACACTACATGTGCTTGCCACCTCACCAGCTTGAACTGCACTTATGGGACTTGCCACGTCACCAAGTGTTACTGCAGTGCTGGTTTGACTACGACCGGGGTGTACTAGGCCGCTGGTGCTTGCCAGTTCACCAAAACGCTGCTAAAAAAACTTAGCGATCGCAGGGATCAGGCCTGACTCTGCGAACGCTGCAGTTATGTGAATAGTGTTTTGTAAGTGAAAGTGATCGATACTGCACTTGGGTGGGCTGGGCCGGGCGGAGGGGCAAAACGCAGGTGCTAGCAGGTATCTGGGCTGATCCCGCTAACACTGCGTTTTTGGGAACCCTAAACTGCTGGGGATGCTAGTATAGATCTGATCAGATATTGATCCGTTCAGATACTATACCACTAAGGGAGGCGTGGGTGTTAGCGGTACTGGCGCTAATCTGACACTGCCTGGGGCGACGCATATCACCGCCGGGCGATCAGGGGGCTAAACCTTTATTCGGTAATAAACGGCGGGTGCCCTGACACTATAAAAAATAAACGAACTAACCAGCGTCACCCGTAACACTTATACGGTGAACAGTGGTGAAAGGGTTAACTAGGGGGCAATCAAGGGGTTAAAACCTTTATTAGGTAGTATATGGGGGTCCCTGTCGCTATAAAATGCTGACGGCAGACCTAAATATTTACCTCCCTAACTAGCGTCACCAGTGACACTAATACAGCAATCAGAAAAATGATCGCTTAGCGACACTGGTGACGGGGGGTGATCAAGTGGTTAAAACGTTGTTAGGGGAGTACCCTAGACCTAAAGGGGGGCTAACCGTAACTGTCACAAACTGACACCAATGCAGTAATCAGAAAAAAAACTGCTTGGTGTCAGTTTGTGACAGGGGGGAGTGATTGGGGGGTGATCGGGGGGGGGGGGGATCGGGGATGTTTTGTGTGCCTGGCATGTTCTACTGTGTGTGTAGTGTTTGTGCACTCACAGTGATGTCTTCTCTCCTCTGCGCCGGAACGGAAAATGCCGAGGAGAGATGACATCATTTCCTTTGCTGCTGTTTAGCATACAGCAGCAAAGAAATGTTCCACGAACGGATGGCCTCCCCCTCACCTCCGATCGCCGGGGGACAAAAGAGGACCGCCTCGGGCACCGGGGGGGTCCGATCGGACCCCCCACCCGTGAGGCAAATCACGTATATGTACGTGATTTTGCCTGCCCGTGCCGCCTTCCTGACGTACATCGGCGTGAGGCGGTCCTTAAGTGGTTAAAAACTATAAATCCTACAGCGAAGAGCTTTATATTGTGAGAATCACAAGACCCAGACCTAGATTTTGATGCATAGCATGTCTCTGACATATTAAAATTTAAGGCACAGTCGCAGTTTAGATATTGCCCTTCAAATTTGAAGTGGCTAGAGTGTAGTTTCAATGAATGTCAATGGATGGTGTGAGTTGCAAACAAATGGTCATATTGTGAAAACTATCAGGACTACGGCTTAGCCGTGGACA